>NC_057811.1:50906856-51258721 GCF_018294505.1 Triticum aestivum
GCAGCCTCGTCCCGCCCAGCGGGCGAGTACCCGCTCGGGTGCGCCCGCGCCCAGGCACCAGCACCCGTGTGCCCGCCCCGCTAAGGCCCCCAGGGCCAATGACAAGTGGGGCCCAGCCCCTGGAACTTTTTAAAAAAAATGAATATAAAAAATAAATAAATAATAATTAAATTAATTAATTAATTAAGTTAATTAATCCTATTTAATTAATCTAATTAACAAGTTAGTTCAATTAAACAGTAATTAGATTAGTTAAACCCTAATTAGACTAAACAGTCAATGACGAACGGGACCCACACGTCAGTTGACCAGTCAATGCCTCTGTTGACTGCTGACGTCATGCTGACGTCAGCGTGCACTATTCTGGATAATGTTGGATTAAAATAATTAAATAAATGCTAAAAAGTGATTTAAATCTTTTAAAATCAATATAAAATAAACCGTAGCTCGGATGGAAAAAACTTTGTACATGAAAGTTGCTCGGAACGACGAGACGAATCCGGATACACATCCCGTTCATCCGCCACGCATCCCTAGCATACCAAACACGCAACTTTCCTCCTCCGGTTCATCTGTCCGAAAACGCGAGACACCGGGGATACTTTCCCGGATGTTTCCCCCCTTCGTCGGTATCACTTCTTACCGCGTTAGGGCATACCTAGCACCGCGTATTGCCTCGTTATGTTTTGTGATGCTTTGTTTGCTCCGTATTTACTGTTTCTTGTCCCCTCTTCTTCCCCGGTAGACCCCGAGACCGGCGCTGATGCCACCGAGTACGGCTACATCGACGACGAACCCTTCTCTTGCCAGAGCCACCAGGCAAGCCCCCCCCCCTTGATCACCAGATATTGCCTATTCCTTCTCTCTACTGCTTGCATTAGAGTAGTGTAGCATGGTACTGCTTTCGGTTAATCCTATTCTGCTGCATAGCCTGTCATTGTTGCTACAGTTGTTACCCTTACCTGCAATCCTAAATGCTTAGTATAGGATGCTAGTATTCCATCAGTGGCCCTACATTCTTGTCCGTCTGCCATGCTATACTACTGGGCCGTGATCACTCGGGAGGTGATCATGGGCATATGCTATATACTTTATACTGTTACATTGCTTATGATACTGTTCGGAGATGGGGGCTGAAGGGGCAGGTGGCTCCATCCCGGTAGAGGTGGGCCTGGGTTCCCGACGGCCCCCGACTGTTACTTTGTGGCGGAGCGACAGGGCAGGTTGAGACCACCTAGGAGAGAGGTGGGCCTGGCCCTGGTCAGCGTTCACGGATACTTCAATTAACACGCTTAACGAGTTCTTGGTATTTGATCTGAGTCTGGCCACTGGCCTATACGCACTAACCAACTACGCGGGAACAGTTATGGGCACTCGACGTCGTGGTATCAGTCGAAGCCTTCGTGACGTCAGCGACTGAGCGGCGCGCGCCGCATTGGACCGTAAGCTCGCGCTTATATTAAGGGGGCTAGGTCTGCTTCCAGTCGCGTTCCCAACGTGCAGGTGTGCAATGGGCGATGGGCCCAGACCCCTGCGCCATAGGATTTAGACCGGCGTGCTGACCTCTCTGTTGTGCCTAGGTAGGGCTGCGACGTGTTGATCTTCCACGGCTGGGCATGACCCAGAAAAGTGTGTCCGGCCAAATGGGATCGAGCGTGTTGGGTTATGTGGTGTACCCCTGCAGGGAAGTTTATCTATTCGAATAGCCATGATCTTCGGTAACAGGACGACTTGGAGTTGTACCTTGACCTTATGACAACTAGAACCGGATACTTAATAAAACACACCCTTCCAAGTGCCAGATATAACCCGGTGATCACTCTATAACAGGGCGACGAGGAGGGGATCGCCGGGTAGGTTTATGCTATGCGATGCTACTTGGTGAACTTACCATCTACTCTCTTCTACATGCTGCAAGATGGAGGTGGCCTGAAGCATAGTCTTTGACAGGATTAGCTATCCCCCTCTTATTCTGGCATTCTACAGTTCAGTCCACCGATATGGCCCTTTACACATATACCCATGCATATGTAGTGTAGCTCCTTGCTTGCGAGTACTTTGGATGAGTACTCACGGTTGCTTTTCTCCCTCTTTTCCCCCTTTCCTTTCCTCTCGGTTGTTGCAACCAAATGCTGGAGCCCAGGAGCTTGACGCCACCGTCGACGACGACTCCTACTACACCGGAGGTGCCTACTACTACGTGCAGGCCGCTGACGACGACCAGGAGTGGTTTAGGAGGATCCCAGGCAGGAGGCCTGCGCCTCTTTCGATCTGTATCCCAATTTATGCTAGCCTTCTTAAGGCAAACTTGTTTAACTTATGTCTGTACTCAGGTATTGTTGCTTCCGCTGACTCGTCTATGATCGAGCATTTGTATTCGAGCCTTCCAGGCCCCTGGCTTGTATTATGATGCTTGTATGACTTATTTTACTTTTAGAGTTGTGTTGTGATATCTTCCCGTGAGTCCCTGATCTTGATCGTATATGTTTGCATGTATGATTAGTGTACGATTGAATCGAGGGCGTCACAAGTTGGTATCAGAGCCGACTGCCTGTAGGAATCCCCCTTCCACACTCCTTGGCCGAAGTCGAGTCTAGACATTGCAAAACTTTTACTAACATGGCTGTGTGTCTTACGGGCCCATGTCGCCATTTGGGTGGTATTAGGATCTTTTATTCCTCATCTATACTCTGGGACTCTGATCTCTCGCCTATTTGGGTTAAATGATTTTGCTAAAATCTAACTTTAGGTTCTCGAAAATACTTCCTTCCGGAGAGCCCCTTCAGGCCAGATGATCGCCTGTTGCACCAGAAGATTCCGATGATACCCTCTGATGTTCTCTCGAGACTTTGTGTCCTTCGTTTTTGCAAACTCGTACCACCAATATATCCCTATGGATAGCTACTTATACTTGCCATCCATACCTTCATTCTCGATTACTCTTGTTAGTACAAGATACCCCGAACTACCCGCTATTCCGAGAATCCTTTGTGCTTGCTGCCTTGCAGCTCTTTTCTGCACGATTACACCTACGAATAATTCCTCACAACTTATCGAGGAATCGTTCATCCCCAGTTGATCATGTGTTTCACAAAAGTCTTCGAAATACCATTCGATTTTCGGAAAATCCTGAGCAGCATATTACTCTTGAAATTCTTGCTTGCTTGCACTATGCTTAATCCCATAAGTCTCGTAATCTTATTGGCATCCCTTGTCATTATCGTTATGAATCTGCTGATTCAATATGTTGCGGATGCTCGCAATCCTCCATCAGATCCTAGAAGTCATCCTTCCGGCTGAGGCGTCATTTTAAACATGAGTTGGATCTCGACCAATCAATTGTCGTCGATTGTACCCCTAAACTTACTCAACTTATCCATCCTTAATCACAACGTTTGCTTCTAATCCCTTGATTTGGAAAATTATGATTCCTTTACATTTGAGCTTTGAATTAGTCAGTTGTTTTTATAATCTGATCCCCTTGCATTCTTTCTTCCTCTGATTGGGTATCGATACTCACATCAGCTCCATTGTGGATCGCCATATCCACTGTTGGATTATTATCCGACAGTGTCCTTCATAATTAATCACCTTGTGAGTTCTTTCTCCGATACATAACGCCTTTGGTAAATTGTATCCTCTCCTTTTGCCAACCATGCTCTGCTTTCGAGCTGGTGATATTTACTCTTGAAGCTTGTGGTATATGTTCCTAAGAAACCCCGATGGGTTGAACCAATGCCTTCCCTAATCTGTGCAAACCCGAAAGATTTCACAGGTCATACTTATCTGGTATTGCACCAGGTAAAACTTTCAACAACTAATGCCATTTCGAAAAGAAACGAGAAGTGAGTGAAAGGTTATGCATTGGAGAAGTGGGAGTCGACCTTGAACTTTGTGTTCATGCCCATGGACACGATGTAGAACTTATCATGGAAGCTGCTCGTAAAAATAATTACCCCCTTGTAGAAGTTCATCTTGTATCCGTGGTTCGATCATTTATGATTGTGGTTCCGACCATAAATTCTTCCTTTGATTCCATTTCTCAAACAAGTTAAAGTGCTTGTCTTCTATATATCAATACACCCCACTTCAACCTTTCATTCGATATGCCTTCGAGTATTATCCCCCTGGTATCTCGAGGATATCATGCCATTGCACTACATCTTATGAATTTGTGCTGGAGTAATACATTTCCCTATCAGAGTCACTCCACGAGTTCTGGGTTGTCGTCAACCGAGAACATCGATAAGTGAATTGATTCTGCGCTCCGACCTTCGATACGATAACTCTAAGTAATTTTTGTTGCTTATGAGTTTAATAATCCTTCAAGTCATTCCTAGCCTGATTGGCTATATCCTTATTGTGCTAAATTTTAACTGTGCTACCTTGTCCTTCCCGGAGCACAATTTTCGATGATGAGCTAAGCTTACGTCGATCTTCCTCTTCATATCATTTTGCCTTGAACCGCAAGTTTGGTTTCGAGTTTGTGTCGTATCCGTGGTTCCAATAACCTTTCGCTTCATCATTCCTTTGACTTGTTGTCATCGCCGATCGATTACATCTTCAGGTGATCTCTCGACAAATATGTCGTGATCATCATCAACATTCTGAGCTCTTCTAGAATATCAATCAAATTCATGATGAGAAATACCATCCTTGCCCCTCTATGATTTGTGTTATCATCGGCAACATTCTTGCCTTCCCCCCCCCCCAACACAAACTTGTTCATTTTTCGTGTTGTACCTTGATTTCCTTGCTATCTAGCTTAGGTTAGGTTCTACCTTGTAGTATTACTGTCTTCTATATCAAGAATGTTGTGAGGATTGCTCCACCTCTTAAGAATTCTTGGTATAGTGATGCTTCTTGCCATCACCATTCTTTTCTTGGTCCTCTTGTTGTTTCTAACTGGAATACCAACAAGTGAACGGTGCTGTTTGGATTCTGCCCTTCTAGCAACCCTCTTGCTTTGAAGTTAATGGTCGGTCGTTCATTCTTAGACAATTGATTATTGAATCACCATTCCGACGTTGGTCGTGCAACCCAGCCCACATTCGGGTGCACCTTTCAACCAATGTTTAATTGTGTGTGTTTTCCTCGAGCATACATCATTATACCATTTGATCAGACAAATGTTATCTCCTTGTTCACATAATTGTGGAAATCCATCTTTTGATAATCTCGATGAATTGCCGCTGATTCCATCAGCCACCTCCTCATCCTCTCGTTGGCTTACTGATGAACTCTTGTTTCGGAACTCGCTTCCATAGTTCATTTCTGGAGAATTTTACAATGTCATCTCGTCAATTTGTATTACACCTTTTCCTCTCAGGCATCCTAAGTCTGAGGTATTTTGACACCAATCAGATCTGAATCTCGGTCAGATATGATGGTTGGAACATTTTCCAAGAGTCACAACATTGGTCTTTATATGACCCGGTAAGGTGATGTCATGCCTAGCACACCTGGCCGGAGGACCTATTGTTATAGTTTCCATCTTAGCAAGGTTAACCATTCTTCCATGAGGAAATTGTGAGACTTATTCTATAAGTTGTTCCTGATGAATCCTTTGTATATCCAAGTCTGACCTTTGCTTGAAGACCATGTCAATGCTATCTCAAAGCATGTCTGTGGTACTCCGATTTTCAACAAGAACATTTGAAGCCCAATGCTAAATGTTTCTTGCTCAATTATCCAAACACCGCTGTATGGGTAATGTCATGAAGTTTCTCTCCCCTTACCTAAATGGTTTTCTACATTATATCTTGTCACAGATATCATGCTCTACTTGTCCTTGGGAAGGATATACCCCTGAATTATGTGTTTAAACACATTTTTCTTTCCATTGTTCTGATTAAATCTGATAGACACTTTTCCCTTTCCATTGGTTTGTTTAAACCCTTTCTATGATCTATATGATATAAGCAGTAACAATTCCCTCCTTGTGCAAACACCACGGTGTACAATTCTGTCAGCAAGACCCTGTTACTATTGTTGATGACATTCCGGTAGCCACCGATGGAGGAGAACTTTGCCTATTGGTCCGCCTCGTTCAACGAGCAGGATAATGGTTCTCTTCGTCCCTCGCCCTTCGTACCGATGTTGTTGCCGACATAACTGACAGGCTATCCTTTGACATGCCTTGCTTACATGATCGTGTAAGACGTCATCGCCTTCCTACTTTTAACCCACATGGTGGGCCCATGACCCACAGATCCACAGGATCGAAACCTGACTCTCCTATACACCCTGTTGTCAAAGTTATTCCTTGAGCTTGACTTCGTATGTAATTCACGGGCCACATGCCTAGTAATCTATTCTGGTATCAGACGCAATACTTACTCTCGCCGCTCTGAACCCCTTTCTCACTCTGGTTCAGACTTCGAGCAACTATCTATCCGCTGGGAACCTCTTATTGTACCTTCGTACCTTACTCTCGATGTATTTTATATGTTCAACTCGATAGATAATCTTATGCTCATTCATGGGTTAACCCCAGATTGTTTTCCCTCATAAGCATTCTGTCGTAGCCGAGCTGCCCCTTACCTATTCGTAAGTACGTTGGAGTTCCCGAAGAAAAGGACGACTTCACCATGATGACCTGAAGCAGAGAAATGAAGACGTCAATGTAAGGGATCGACCTCTTCGAGAAGAGCAACCAAGGCCGAGAAGATCCGTTAGAATTTCGTACCTAGACCTTTCCCCCCTTCTCTACCTCTTAAATCTCGGGACGATATTTCTTGTAGTGGAGGAGAATTGTGACGCCCGGATAATTATGCTACAGTGATCCCCCGCTAATGATGCCGCGTCACCTCGGTTACTGTTGATAAACTCTAGATAATTCAAAACCGAAACAAATTCAAAATTTAATTAAAGGAAAACAATAAAAGTTTTCAAACATTAAAATAAAAATGTTCGGTTGTACTAAATGTTACATAGATAATTATGGTGTAGAAGACACAGTTTTATAAAATTCATAAATATTTTAAATTGAATTAAAACAGAAGAGAAAATAAATAAATAGAGAAAATACAAAAGAGAAAAACAAAAAAAGGAAAAGAACCCCCCACCCCCCGGCTCCGGCCCAGCAGGCCACCGGCCCAACTGGGCCACGAACCACCAGGTCGGCCCACCCCCGCACCCCATAAACCTCCCCCACTCCCCACTCGCCCCACCGACACCCCCACTCCTCCCCCCGAAATATCTCCCCCCCCCCTCTCTCCCGATTGGATCGGGATCGAGAGGAGGAGGCCGCCGACGCTGCCGTACGCCGCCGCCTCGTCATCCTTTGCCGCCGCCCGAAGCCCACGCCGCCTCGCCGGACCTCCCCACTGGCCTGCCTCCCGCTCCGCCGCGTCGTCCTCGTCGACCACCCCGACCCCCAATAACCCGTCCCTACTCCCCGCCGTGAGCACGCGCCCCTCTCCTCCTCCTGTCTCCCTCGCGCACGCCGCTCGGGGCCGCGCCGCTGTCCCTGCATCGCCGCGCTCACCGCAGTCATGCCACGCCCTGGCCGCGCGCCGCCCCGCCCGGCCGTGCCCATCGTCCCGCGCCGTGCCACCACCCTGCTACCCCCGCGCACGCACGGTCGACTCCCGCTTGCGCTGCTCGCCCCGCTCCCCTCCCCTTTGCTGCTCGCCGCTGCTGCCGTCCCGCCTCTACTGTTGCCGCCGTCTGCCACTCACCTCGCTGCTGTGCCGCTGCTCGCCGCCCCGCCTCCTCTGCTGCCGCCGCGCGCCTCGCCTCCGCCCTCTCCTCCTCCCGCGGCCGCGCCACCGCGCCTGCTCGCGCGCCACTGGCCGCGCCGGCGCCACCACCCGCCGTGGTCCCGGCTGACCGCGCCGGCTTGCCCCGCCGTCGGTGCCCCGGCGGCCTCGTCCCGCCCAGCGGGCGAGTACCCGCTCGGGTGCGCCCGCGCCCAGGCACCCGCACCCGTGTGCCCGCCCCGCTAAGGCCCCCAGGGCCAATGACAAGTGGGGCCGAGACCCTGGAACGTTTTTTTTAAATGAATATAAAAAAATAAAAAATAATAATTAAGTTAATTAATCCTATTTAATTAATCTAATTAACTAGTTAGTTTAATTAAACAGTAATTAGATTAGTTAAACCCTAATTAGACTAAATAGTCAATGACGAACGGGACCCACACGTCAGTTGACCAGTCAATGCCTCTGTTGACTGCTGATGTCATGCTGACGTCAGTGTGCACTGTTCTAGATAATGTTGGATTAAAATAATTAAATAAATGCTAAAAAGTGATTTAAATCTTTTAAAATCAATATAAAATAAACCGTAGCTCGGATGGAAAAACTTTGTACATGAAAGTTGCTCAGAACGACGAGACGAATCCGGATACGCATCCCGTTCGTCCGCCACACATCCCTAGCATAGCAAACACGCAACTTTCCCCCTCCGGTTCATCTGTCCAAAAACGCGAAACACCGGGGATACTTTCCCGGATGTTCCCCCCTTCGTCGGTATCACTTCCTACCGCGTTAGGGCATACCTAGCACCGTGTATTGCCTCGTTATGTTTTGTGATGTTTTGTTTGCTCCGTATTTACTGTTTCTTCTCCCCTCTTCTTCCCCGGTAGACCCAGAGACCGGCGCTGATGCCACCGAGTACGGCTACATCGACGACGAACCCTTCTCTTGCCAGAGCCACCAGGAAAGCCTCCCCCCTGGATCACCAGATATCGCCTATTCCTTCTCTCTACTGCTTGCATTAGAGTAGTGTAGCATGTTACTGCTTTCGGTTAATCCTATTCTGCTGCATAGCCTTTCATTGTTGCTACAGTTGTTACCCTTACCTGCAATCCTAAATGCTTAGTATAGGATGCTAGTATTCCATCAGTGGCCCTACATTCTTGTCCGTCTGCCATGCTATACTACTGGGTCGTGATCACTCGGGAGGTGATCACGGGCATATGCTATATACTTTATACTGTTACATTGCTTATGATACTGTTCGGAGATGGGGGCTGAAGGGGCAGGTGGCTCCATCCCGGTAGAGGTGGGCCTGGGTTCCCGACGGCCCCCGACTGTTACTTTGTGGCGGAGCGACAGGGCAGGTTGAGACCACCTAGGAGAGAGGTGGGCCTGGCCCTGGTCAGCGTTCACGGATACTTCAATTAACACGCTTAACGAGTTCTTGGTATTTGATCTGAGTCTGGCCACTGGCCTATACGCACTAACAAACTACGCGGGAACAGTTATGGGCACTCGACGTCGTGGTATCAGTCGAAGCCTTCGTGACGTCAGCGACTGAGCGGCGCACGCCGCATTGGACCGTAAGCTCGCGCTTGTATTAAGGGGGCTTGGTCTGCTTCCGGCCGCGTTCGCAACGTGCAGGTGTGCAATGGGCGATGGGCCCAGACCCCTGCGCCATAGGATTTAGACCGGCGTGCTGACATCTCTGTTGTGCCTAGGTAGGGATGTGACGTGTTGATCTTCCGTGGCCGGGCATGACCTAGAAAAGTGTGTCCGGCCAAATGGGATCGAGCGTGTTGGGTTATGTGGTGCACCCCTGCAGGGAAGTTTATCTATTCGAATAGTCGTGATCTTCGGTAACAGGACGACTTGGAGTTGTACCTTGACCTTATGACAACTAGAACCGGATACTTAATAAACCACACCCTTCCAAGTGCCAGATATAACCCGGTGATCGCTCTCTAACACGTCGACGAGGAGGGATCGCCGGGTAGGTTTATGCTATGCCATGCTACTTGGTGAACTTACCATCTACTCTCTTCTACATGCTGCAAGATGGAGGTGGCCTGAAGCGTAGTCTTCGACAGGATTAGCTATCCCCCTCTTATTCTGGCATTCTGCATTTCAGTCCACCGATATGGCCCTTTACA
Source organism: Triticum aestivum (assembly GCF_018294505.1). Taxonomy (NCBI): domain Eukaryota; kingdom Viridiplantae; phylum Streptophyta; class Magnoliopsida; order Poales; family Poaceae; genus Triticum; species Triticum aestivum. The sequence continues at coordinate 50,916,713 of NC_057811.1, forward strand.
CATATACCCATGCATATGTAGTGTAGCTCCTTGCTTGCGAGTACTTTGGATGAGTACTCACGGTTGCTTTTCTCCCTCTTTTCCCCCTTTCCTTTCCTCTCAGTTGTCGCAACCAGATGCTGGAGCCCAGGAGCTTGACGCCACTATCGACGATGACTCCTACTACACCGGAGGTGCCTACTACTACGTGCAGGCCGCTGACGACGACCAGGAGTGGTTTAGGAGGATCCCAGGCAGGAGGCATGCACCTCTTTCGATCTGTATCCAATTTGTGCTAGCCTTCTTAAGGCAAACTTGTTTAACTTATGTCTGTACTCAGATATTGTTGCTTCTGCTGACTCGTCTATGATCGAGCATTTGTATTAGAGCCTTCGAGGCCCCTAGCTTGTATTATGATGCTTGTATGACTTATTTTACTTTTAGAGTTGTGTTGTGATATCTTCCCGTGAGTCCCTGATCTTGATCGTACATGTTTGCGTGTATGATTAGTGTACGATTGAATCGGGGGCGTCACACACATGGAAAAAAATGGGCCCGTTTGGCGGATGCGAAGGAGAGACGTGCGCCCGAGGGTCCCCTCCGCCCATACTGAAACCACCCCCTTCCACACCAAGTACCTGAGTGGTTTCACGGAATGCACCCAACTTTTGCCAGCGCGTGAGGGGCCCCACCCGGGCAGCCCATGCCAAAAATGAACAAAATCCGACAACGAACGCAAGTTGCGTCACGCCCGGGCAGTATTTTAGGGGTTTTCAGGCCAGAAAATCGTAGAAATTACATAGAGCCTCGAAACGCGACAAATTTTGGCGTGCGTGCCCTGCATGGTCACTGTATCACGTGGAAAAAACCCCGCCCATTTGGCGGATGCGAAGGAGAGACATGCGCCCGAGGGTCCCCTCCGCCCATACCGAAACCACCCCCTTCCACACCAAGTACCTGAGCGGTTTCACGGAATGCACCCAACTTTTCGCAGCGCGTGTGGGGCCCCACCTAGGCACCCCACGCCAAAAATGAACGAAATCCGACAACGAAGGCACGTTGCGTCACGTCCGGGCAGTATTTTAGGGGTTTTCGGCCCGGAAAATCGTAGAAATTACATAGAGCCTCGAAACGCGACACATTTTTGCGTGCGTGCCCTACATGGTCACAGTAGCACGTGAAAAAAAATGGGCCCGTTTGACGGATGCGAAGGAGAGGCGTGCGCCCGATGGTCCCCTACGCCCATGCCAAAACCACCCCCTTCCACACCAAGTACCTGAACGGTTTCACAAAATGCACCCAACTTTTGCCGGTGCGTGTGGGGCCCCACCCGGGCACCACACGCCAAAAATGAACGAAATCAGACAACGAACGCACGTTGCGTCACGTCCGGGCAGTATTATAGGGGTTTTCGGCCCGGAAAATCGTAGAAATTACATAGAGCCTCGAAATGCGACAAATTTTTGCGTGCGTGCCCTACATGGTCATTGTAGCACGTGGGAAAAAATGGGCCCATTTGGCGGATGCGAAGGAGAGACGTGCGCCCGAGGGTCCCCTCCGCCATACCGAAACCACCCCCTTCCACACCAAGTACCTGAGCAGTTTCACGGAATGCACCCAACTTTTGCTAGCGCGTGTGGGGTGTTGGGAATCGTAGCATAATTTTAAAATTTTCCTACGCTCACCAAGATGCATCTATGGAGTCTACTAGCAACGAGGGGAAAGGAGTGCATCTACATACCCTTGTAGATCGCGAGCGGAAGCGTTCCAATGAACGTGGATGACGGAGTCGTACTCGCCGTGATCCAAATCACCGATGACCGAGTGCCGAACGGACGGCACCTCCGCGTTCAACACACGTACGGTGCAGCGACGTCTCCTCCTTCTTGATCCAGCAAGGGGGAAGGAGAGGTTGATGGAGATCCAACAGCACGACGGCGTGGTGGTGGATGTAGCGGTTCTCCGGCAGGGCTTCGCCGAGCTTCTGCGAGAGAGAGAGAGAGAGAGGTGTTGCAGGGGAGGAGGGAGGCGCCCAAGGCTGTAGGTTGCTGCCCTCCCTACCCCCCCCCCTTTATATAGGCCCCCTGGGGGGGCGCCGGCCCAGGGAGATGGGATCTCCAAGGGGGGGCGGCGGCCAAAGGGGGGAAGGGGTGCCTTGCCCCCCAAGGCAAGGGGGAAGCTCCCCCCCCTAGGGTTCCCAACCCTAGGCGCATGGGGGGAGGCCCAAGGGGGGTGCCCCAGCCCACTAAGGGCTGGTTCCCTTCCACTTTCAGCCCACGGGGCCCTCCGGGATAGGTGGCCCCACCCGGTGGACCCCCGGGACCCTTCCGGTGGTCCCGGTACAATACCGGTAACCCCCGAAACTTTCCCGGTGGCCGAAACTGGACTTCCTATATATAATTCTTCACCTCCGGACCATTCCGGAACCTCTCGTGACGTCCGGGATCTCATCCGGGACTCCGAACAACTTTCAGGTTTCCGCATACATATATCTCTACAACCCTAGCGTCACCGGACCTTAAGTGTGTAGACCCTACGGGTTCGGGAGACATGCAGACATGACCGAGACGCCTCTTCGGTCAATAACCAACAGCGGGATCTGGATACCCATGTTGGCTCCCACACGTTCCACGATGATCTCATCGGATGAACCACGGTGTTGAGGATTCAATCAATCCGTATGCAATTCCCTTTGTCAATCGGTATGTTACTTGCCCGAGATTCGATCGTCGGTATCCCAATACCTTGTTCAATCTTGTTACCGGCAAGTCTCTTTACTCGTACCGCAATGCATGATCCCGCGACTAACGCCTTAGTCACATTGAGCTCATTATGATGATGCATTGCCGAGTGGGCCCAGAGATACCTCTCCGTCACACGGAGTGACAAATCCCAGTCTCGATCCGTGCCAACCCAACAGACAGTTTCGGAGATACCCGTAGTGCACCTTTATAGTCACCCAGTTACGTTGTGACGTTTGGCACACCCAAAGCACTCCTACGGTATCCGGGAGTTGCACGATCTCATGGTCTAAGGAAAAGATACTTGACATTGGAAAAGCTCTAGCAAACGAAACTACACGATCTTCTATGCTATGCTTAGGATTGGGTCTTGTCCATCACATCATTCTCCTAATGATGTGATCCCGTTATCAATGACATCCAATGTCCATAGTCAGGAAACCATGACTATCTGTTGATCAACGAGCTAGTCAACTAGAGGCTTACTAGGGACATGTTGTGGTCTATGTATTCACACATGTATTACGATTTCCGGACAATACAATTATAGCATGAATAATAGACAATTATCATGAACAAAGAAATATAATAATAACCTTTTATTATTGCCTCTAGGGCATATTTCCAACATGGGGCCCCACCCGGGCACCCCACGCCAAAAATAAAGGAAATCCGACAACGAACGCACGTTGCGTCACGTCCGGGCAATATTTTAGGGGTTTTCGGCCCGGAAAATCGTAGAAATTACATAGAGCCTCGAAACGCGACAATTTTTTGCGTGCGTTCCCTGCATGGTCACTGTAGCACGTGGAAAAAAATGGGCCTGTTTGGCGAATGCGAAGGAGAGACGTGCGCCCGAGGGTCCCCTGTGCCCATACCGAAACCACCCCCTTCCACACCAAGTACCTGAGCGATTTCACGGAATGCACCCAACCTTTGCTAGCGCACCCCACCTGGGCACCCCACGCCAAAACTGAACGAAATCCGACAACGAACACACGTTGCGTCACGTCCGGGCAGTATTTTAGGGGTTTTCGGCCCGGAAAATCGTAGAAATTACATAGAGCGTCGAAACGCGACAAATTTTTGCGTGCGTGCCCTGCATGGTCATTGTAGCACGTGGAAAAAATGGGCCCGTTTGGCGGATGCGAAGGAGAGACGTGCGCCCGAGGGTCCCCTCCGCCCATACCAAAACCACCCCCTTCCACACCAAGTACCTGAGCGGTTTCATGGAATGCACCCAACTTTTGCCAGCGCATGTGGGGCCCCACCTGGGCACCCCACGCCAAAAATGAACGAAATCCGAGAACGAACGCACGTCGTGTCACGTCCGGGCAGTATTTCCGGGGTTTTCGGCTCGGAAAATCGTAGAAATCACATAGAGCCTCGAAACGCGACAAATTTTTGCATGCGTTCCCTGCATGGTCACTGTAGCACGTGGAAAAAAATGGGCCTGTTTGGCGGATGCGAAGGAGACACGTGCGCCCGAGGGTTCCCTACGCCCATACCGAAACCACCCCCTTCCACACCAAGTACCTGAGCGATTTCACGGAATGCACCCAACCTTTGCTAGTGCGCCCCACCTGGGCACCCCATGCCAAAAATGAACGAAATCCGACAACGAACACACGTTGCGTCACGTCCGGGCAGTATTTTAGGGGTTTTCGGCCCGGAAAATCGTAGAAATTACATAGAGCATCGAAACGCGACAAATTTTTGCGTGCGTGCCCTGCATGGTCATTGTAGCATGTGGAAAAAATGGGCCCGTTTGGCGGATGCGAAGGAGAGACGTGCGCCCGAGGGTCCCCTCCGCCCATACCGAAACCACCCCCTTCCACACCAAGTACCTGAGCGGTTTCGCGGAATACACCCAACTTTCGCCAGCGCGTGTGGGGCCCCACCCGGGCACCCCGCGCCAAAAATGAACAAAATCCGAGAACGAACGCACGTTGCGTCACGTCCGGGCAGTATTTTCGGGGTTTTCGGCTCGGAAAATCGTAGAAATCACATAGAGCCTCGAAACGCGACAAATTTTTGCATGTGTTCCCTGCATGGTCATTGTAGCACGTGGAAAAAAATGGGCCCGTTTGGCGGATGCGAAGGAGAGACGTGCGCCCGAGGGTCCCCTTCGCTCATACCGAAACCACCCCCTTCCACACCAAATACCTGAGCGGTTTCACAGAATGCACCCAACTTTTGCCAGCGCATGTGGGGGCCTACCCGGGCACCCCACGCCAAAAATGAACGAAATCCGACAACGAACGCACGTTGCGTCACGTCCGGGCAGTATTTTTAGGGTTTTCGGCCCGGAAAATCGTCGAAATTACATAGAGCCTCGAAACTCGACAAATTTTTGCGTGCATGCCCTGCATGGTCACTGTAGCACGTGGAAAAAAATGGGCCCGTTTGGCGGATGCGAAGGAGAGATGCACTGACTGTATAGAGTTAATTACAGGCAGACGCTTATTAAAATTGAATTAGAAAATCTCGACCGGTGTAGGACTAAAGCACGACCGACGGTTATATCACGTCGGGTGGGTATTGATTGCAAACTGATCACCGCGGGCCCGACGCTGTAAATATCTCCACAAGCCGTCGCTATCGGAGGGAATATTCCCGACAATCTCGGACATCGGTGCCCAATCACGTCGTCCGTGCCCTTTCCACCTCATACGTGTCGACGACGCGCCCGATCTGATCCCGCCCGCCGTCACCCCCAGCGCCTGCCGTCAGCGCCCGCCGTCACCCCACACTGGTCGCCGTCAACGCCCGCCGTCACCCGCATTGGTCGCCGTCAGCGCCCGCCGTCGCCCGAACTGGTCGCCGTCAGCGCTCGTCGTCACGCGCACTGGTCGCCGTCAGCGCACGCCGTCACCCGCACTGCTCGCCGTCCGCGCCCGCCGCTGCCCACACTGGTCGCCGTCGAATAGGTATATCTTTGAATATGTTTCATTGTAATATAACATCTCAGCTGCATGCAACGTCACATAGATATTATTATATGAAGTATGGACATCGATGGCGTGATTGCATGTTCCGTAGAAAAGTGGGTTAGTCTTGTTAATAAGTTGACACCAAGTCAGCAATTCACATTTTACGAAACGAAGATGGAGGGCATGTTATGAATACCTTCGATGAAGATGCGTGATAATTTGCTTGCGCTTATGATTCAAGGTTCCAACCCAAGTACTAAAAAATTCATGGTACAAGAGGCAGCCGAAAAGAAAGGGTTGATTTCACTGAGGCCTGATGATGTGTTCGCTATTTTTGGTTTGAAGAACGAAGGAGTGGATGTTTCTAGTTTTTTGAGTATGGACAAAGGGAAAGCAGTAAAGAAAATTCCAGTTAGTTTTGTTAACAAAAAGACTGGTAAAATCTTGATTGATGATCTCATTCAGAAGATTGTGAGAAATAAAAATGCGGACGATGAATTTGTTCGGATGGCGTTTCTCGTCCTGTTAGGGACTATAATTGCACCGGTGTCTGATGAGTACATACCAAAGAATTATTATGCGCTAGTGCAAGATGTCAGGTCGATAAAAAAGTTCAACTGGAACGCATTCACTTTGCGGTTTTGTTTGTCGGAGATTGATATGGTCTTGCAGCCCGGCCGTGTTAGGGAATGGCCACGTGGCAACCTAGCACTTCTGCAGGTATGATATATTTCTTAAGTTGAAAATTTCTATTATGTAATAATAGTGTAACACGTGATAAGTGATTTTTTTTGTTTTGCAGTATCTATATTGGGAGAAGGTGCAGCCAATGACCGGTCCGCAGTATGATCTGTTAGCGTTGTTGAGCCCCTTGATGAGGAACTGGACAGAAGAGGCAGCGGAGAAAAGGGACAAGTACGACTTCCAATATGGTCGTGGTGTTGGGATGGTAATACGTGCAATTAATTTTTTTCATTTAAAGTCTGCAATTAATTATTAATTAAATTTGAATGTATGATTCTTTATGTTGTAGATCGATGACACCATTACTGAAGAGTACCGACTAAACAAAATTAGAGTGGAACAAGCTGAAAAAAACAAGAAATCCAGTACGAAAAAGTCTAACATTACAGGAAGGAGAAAAGGTGTGAGTACATCTGAGGCCTCCGCTAGCCAGAACCCTATTATGGATCGGATTATGACTGAGCTGAAGCATATTCGTAAGGACATGCTTCGTTTTCCAGAGTTATGCGCACAGGTACAAGTTTCGTCTTTTTGCCGTTCACTTTGTTTTTGATGTGTCACCTAACTAACTACAACTTATTTGTAATCACAGAGGATGATAGAGAAATTGAACAAAAGCGGTGTCTTCTACAAAGCCGATGATAGTGAAAAAGAAGAAGAGAATGAGTATGGTGATAATAGTGAATCTAGAAACTATGGTGGAGACCCTCGTAAAGAATTTGTATATCAACGTGATATGGACAATTTGAAAACACCAGCAAAAAACAATGTGCAAGAGGATGATGAAGATGATCTTAACAATTCTGAAGAAAAGAGACTTTGTTATTGCACACCGGACTATTTGGATAGTTTCAAGGGTGATAAAGATGATCCTATCGAAGTTCCTGAGGTATCGGATGAGAAATCCGTTACATCTTTAGGAACAGACGAAATCGCATCACATGGATCAGTTGGTTCTATTGAACAAGATGAGGTACCGGAGGAGGTTGTTGGGAAACGAAAGCGCGAGGTATCAAACCTTGTGAAGTCTCCTTATGTGCCTATTATACCGACTAAGCGTGCAAAACATTCTGCAAAAGCAAGTGAGTTTCATTAATTTTCAGACTGTTCTAATTGACTTTGCGCTGAACTTACTACTTATCATTTATTTAGTAACATATTAGAGTTATGTGATGTAGAAATATTCGAGAAAGAAGTATTTCAAAATTCTAGTGATGAATACGATGTGGTGAAAGCGTCTGTTAAGTTTGTCCATGCTTATGAGCATTCAGAAAAACATAGAAAGAAGGAAATATTCAATGATGGCATGCGCGAAGGTCTTAGTGCAGAGAGGGCTTGTAAGATTCTTAACCATCAATGGATAACCGGTGATGTAAGTTATTGTTGTGTTTTATATTACCGTTCACTGCAAATTGGAATTGTTATACATCTTTTAAATTATTTTCAGGTTATCAATGCTTATTCGTCGTATCTGTTGGGAGTTGTTGGTGACGATCGTCATATAATGCCGACCTGGCTGGTCAATTGGTTACTAGAATTTAGACCAGACACCGAGCCAGAAAGAAATGAGAACGAAGTTATGGCGAAGAAGAATGGACCCGTGAATAGATGCACCGATGAGTATTTTAAAAAAGATAAGGTAAGTTCGACTCGCTTAATGTATGCATTTACGGGTTTTGAATAATAAAACAATATGTGTTGATTACATCGTATATTTGTTGTGATGCAGACTTATATTCCTCTTAATAAGGGAAATACCCACTGGGTTTCGGTCATCATGCATCGCCCGAAGGAAGAGTTTTAGGTTCTTGATTCTTTGATGGGACGCGAACTTGACAGTGAAGTTAAAGACAAAGTTAGGGAGCTGGTACGGTTTAAATTTACATGGGCATATCGAAACTATCAGTTCGTAATTTAACTATCTTAAATCCTTTGCGTGCTATCATTCATATGAACAGAGAAAACAACTTGGATATGACATACGTGATGTGAATGCGAGCGGTGCTGTGAATTATCCGGATGTGTCTACCTGGCCTATTAAAACGTATAATATGACACAACAGGAAGATGGGTGCGTATATACTTTCACATTATTTTAATATCTTGTCTGAAATGCGAACTTATCAATCATTGTTTGTATGGACCAGAAATTCATGTGGATTATTTGTGCTTTGATGCTTTCAATATGGGGACGGTGACAAATGGAGAAGCCGTATTTTGCAGGTATGGTTTTATTTCAAATGCTTATATTTAATTGAATTCATTATGTGATACAATTCGCATTGGACTAATATGAAGTTGTAACAGGGGTCAATTGACAATTCGAGGGACATAATGATTGCGCGGCTTATTTTTTCAGAGAGAAATACGCTCAACGATGTGAAAGACAAAGTAACCCGGCTTGCAAAGAAGAAATAAATGCGGCAAAATTTATGTAACAGAAAATTTTGTACGCTCAAATGATGTTTTCATTTATTTTGACTTGGATATTTTGTGATGAAGAAGACACTACTTGTTTGAATATTTAAGTTGAGAATGACATTTGGATTATTATTTTGTCTTCATGTCGTTGTCTATAATTTTCAATTACTCATATTCATACTTCTCCCGTCGTCTACTTGTTTGAATAAAACAGATGTTAAAAAATGCTTCTGTCGTCTACTTGTGTGACTTAAACAGTCCATGTTTATATAATGTTAAAAAAAATGCCCGCCCGGTGAATATTTCTCCCGTCGTCTACTTGTTTGAATAAAATAGTTGTTAAAAAACGCTTCTGCCGTCGTCTACTTGTGTGACTTAAACAGTACATGGTTATGTAATGTTAAAAAAATGCCCGCCCAATGAATACCTTTGCACGTCGGCACGTCGGCAAACGGGCCAACAGGGCAGCCAAGACGGCCCAGTTACTGTCGAGTTAATGGAGAAGTTCAACAGCAATGCTGACGTTCCGTATATAAGCCGGTCGACGCGCCGTTCGGCAGGCGAGGTGGGACTAAATGTTCCATCGCCGCCGCCGTGTCAGGAGCGACGCGCGTGACCGCGTGGGCTGGCCCAATAACACTTTACAGCCGGACAGACGACGGCCCAAGTACCCCGCGGAGCGACGGGAAATGTTTAGTCCCACCTCGCCCGATGGAGCACGCGACGACCTGCTTATATACCCGGCGGCACAGAGGCAGTCGAACTCCTCTGATTAACCCGCTATACTACCGCCGTCCGACGCTGCCCTGCGGGACAGTGTCGTCGGTCCAGTCTGTGCAATGTTAGACTGGACGGCACACTTGTCGGGCTGTTTTTTTAAGCTAAAAACGACGGTGTTATAAGCGACGGCGACAGTGCAGAAAAACAACAGTAAACAACGACGGCACTACAGTGCATAATGAACACATCAAAATAAACAGAGTAAAAATACTTCTTGCATAACATAGTCTGTCATCAAAAAATACTTATGTGGGTATCTTAGCAAATAGTCTGACATGAACAAAGTCTGACATCAACAAAATAAAATAAGTCTCATATACCATAATCTAACAATTTAAAATGATCTCATAGATAGAAGCAGTCCATCAAAAAATTGTCTTCAATCAAAGGGCGAAGCAATCTTCCATACTCCAGAATTCAAGCAAAGTTCCTACATACCAAAACAGTAAGATATGTGTTATTCACAATAAACAAATAAATTTGGTTTGAACAATAAGATTTGCATGAACATACGAAAATCATATTTAGGATTTTGAGGGCACGTGGACTTTTAATGACCCGTAAGACCGCACTGGCCAAATTGAGGTTTGCTTTTCTCATCAAAAGCTTTAGGTCGCCCACTTTTAGTGACATCAGGACCATCCTCACCGCGGCCTTTAACATTCTGTTTTGGTGCGTCTTTGGTGTTAACTTTTGCGGGATCACGAACCAGAACATGATCTTGATTAGGCTGAAATGCATCATCATTCACAAACTTTTTCTCCGCACCAGGCTCATCCTCCTCTGTGTAATCATTATCTATTATGTCCCTCAGAGCCGCCTTCAACTTGTCGAATAAAGATGATTTATGGCATGCTTTATGAGTTGCTTCGGCAGATAAGATAGTCAACTCATTGTACCTAGCTCTATCCCCTGCACCTGCCCATCCCCACACAAACAGATCGCTAGTGCGCTTCACGGGAAGTCCACCCCTTGCAACTTGGCTCAACCTCCGCAGTATTAAACACTTAGGTATCTCACGTAAGCGTAGCTGAATCAGAACGTGAAGAATATGTTTGCAAGGAAGTCCTTTGCGATCCATACTTCTGCAACTGCACTTCACGGTTTCTTCGGAGTTACCTGCGGTGTAGTCCACAGTGAATCTAAAATCCCTATTTTCCTTCCATGTCAGTATGAATCTGTGAGTGTTTGCTCCTCTCAGTCTCTCAAGGACCTCAAGCTCCCGTGCCTTCTTCATATCTTCCTGTAAGATATAAAAGTTTGCCGCGGTGAACTCACGGGCAGTTGATTTCTCAATATCTTTACACTCGTCCAATACAGGTACTGGGACTGTCTGTGAGTTTCTGTAATCGTCATGCGCCTCGTTCTCATGGAGACGAACTATGCAGTTCTCACAGTGCACAATAATATCAACAATAGTCATACCGGAGTCTAGATGCAAGTGAAGGCATGAATTCAGACTCTCACTTCGCTGGTTACTTCGCATACCTAGGAAAAACCCACTAGACAGATATGATGCAGCCCAAAGCCTTTTCTTCTTGTACATCCTACGTAACCATGTCTTTGTTTTCTCCGACTGCCATTTGGCGGTAAACGATGCCCATCTCTCCTCAAATACTTTTTTTGAAGTGGCATAATAAAGTAGAGACCTGAACTCCTTTAGAGACTTATGATGAAGGTGTTTCTGCATGTTCTTCTCAATATGCCACGAGCAAAGACGATGCCAAACCTCCGAAAGTACCTTTCTGATGGCCTTAATCATAGCTGCATCTCCATCAGTAATTACTGACCTTGGCCTCTTCTGACAGTGAGCCCTCAAAAACGTCTGAGCAGCCAGACATATGTACCTTCCGTCTTGTCAGACACAAGAGCACAACCGAATACCGTGGTGCAACGGTGGTTGTTCAGACCGACAAAAGGTCTAAATGGCATGCCATACCTATTCATCATGTATGTGCTGTCGAAGACGGTCACATCACCGTAGTCAACATAGTCTCGACGTGATTGAGAATCACACCAGAATAGGTTTTTCAGCCTTCCTTCATCATCGACGGTGTGCTCAAAGAAGAAATCTGGATCCCTCTCTCTTCTGGTCATCATGATCCCAATGGCAGTGTCTGCATCACCTTGTGCAAGCAACTTCATTTTTTCTCTATAACACATGTTATAAAGCTTCTTCCTCCCAAAACCAGCCTTTGCATATGACCCGTACCTACTGACGAGATTATCATAAATCATATGTTTCCTGATTCCAGCACCTGCCATAGTTAAGATCTCAGCTTTCTGAAATTCTTTTATCTGATTATGAGACCGAAGAAACGTGACTTCATCCGGTCTAGCTAGAACGTGACTGTGATCATCACTGAAATTGCTCACATACCAAACGTCACGCTCTTTATCAAGCTTCAAAGTTATATGCGCATCGCAGAAGCAACGAGTCTCCCTCTGAGCCTGCGGGTCCTGCCTTCCATTGTACAAAGTTTTGCCTGTCGTTTCCCAGCTCTCGCACACAGATACTTTCTCAAGCACATAGTTCCCTCAGGACCTTTCGAATATTTCAGCGAGTCCTTTCTTACGCTGAAACCACGCTCGTAAGCATACTGGTTATAGAAATGTAAGCCTCTCCTAGTGACCTGAACGTCTTCCTCATGACCTTCCAATGCCTGTCCAATGATTCTTGCTGATATTCATCAAATCCGATGTCAAAATTAAACAGATCATCACCAACATGCTCATCCTTCCCGCTTGGACCATCTACATCTCCCTATAAATTAATGCATGAAACCATGTATGTCAGTCAGTTATTATTTTAATATGTAATGTATGTAAGTTTCAATACTTACTTTGCTGGAGTTGTCATCATGAGATGCATCAACGTCGATTTGTCACTTTCATCGTCCACAATATTCCTCACAAAGTCCCCGTCCTCGTCCATCTGCGCACATTTCAAAAAAAATACATGTAAGCGCTCATATGGTTATTATGTCATTTCTTCTCCTATTTTTTTAAAAACATACCCAGAGTGCACTTTCAGCAAATGAATCATATATATATCCATATCATCATCATCATCGCCATGTCGCTGCGTACAACAAAAAACATGTAATTGTCCGTGCGGTTTATCATATTTATTGTTTTTATCAACATTGATCACACTTACATTGCCATTATAAGATTCATCCAAACTTATGTAGATCTCCTCAGCAGGTTCATCCATATTCAGTGACGAGGTTCCGTTGTCCTCGCCGTAATCATCGCCATCATAATCGCCCTCCTCCTCTAACTATACATGTTTAAAAAAAATTCTAAGATCAATCGAACACCGTGTAACATCATCCCTAAAATAATTTGTTCATCAAACACAACGACGTCTCAAACCAACCTCTTGCACGGCGCCGAGGATTTCAGCTGGATCCATTTTGTTCGATGTTGAATGCGCTGACGGCGTGACGTTGCTGGCCGGTCGAGGCAGGTGTCGACGGTGTGAGGACGATGGCCGGTTGTAGCAGGCGGAGTCTGCGGAGGAAGGCGACGATGAAGATCACGGGTGGGCGGCCATCTGGGCGATGGGAAAGGAACGCGGCGGCAGCAGCAACGGCGCCGGAGCACGCGCGGCAGTCTGTTTGGGCGGCGACCCGGGCGACGGCGACTTCGTGGAGACGGGGGCCGACGTGGGGACGGCGTGGATGCGTCTAGGGTTTAGGGTTACGACGGCGGGCGTCGGCGGCTCCCGTGACGTTTTCTTTCTTCAATAACTATCGACGCCAACGTGAAGACGTGCGGGCGTACGGCAGCGATGTACGGCGACGGGTGCGGGTACGCGGGCGGGCGTACGGGGCGCGGCGTACAGTGACGGGTGCGACATACGCGGGCGGGCGTACGACGTCGTGTGTGGACGTACGGCGTCGGGGTGGGTATTCCTATACCTAATGTGAAATGACCATACTACCCATTATACGTTTTAGGGGGGTTGTACCGAAGCACTCCCCCTGAATAAATCATGGAGGGGCAAGATACATCCCTTGTAGAACTGAAGGCAGGAGCACTACTTGCTCACCCTCCCACGGGGCCGGCATGACCTCTATGATCAAGGAACCTTCCCTGGTCGGGCACGCCAAGTGGACACCCTCTGCGACGGAATGTATCCAAATGTGGTAAGCTTATTTAGCTGCTCTTCCGTCACTAAAGAAGGCAACCATTTCCCCTTTGTTGAGGATGTTACCCACGGTTGAGACCCGGCATCAGTGTGACCCGGCCTTGAGCCCAAAGGCTCTATGAGTCACACTACTGACGAGTAATGACAAAGATGATCAAGAAAACTGGAAGCCCATAACAAGACCCGACAGGAGGCCGGCTCTCACATAAGCCTCGTGGGCTGAGACTTGCCAGAAGGCCCGGATGGAGAAATTTCCTAACTTGGAGAACGAGACCAATATGAGTTAGGTAGGAAATGGGTTAAGAGTATGACCCGGAATCTTCTGTACAACTATGGACTCAACCTATTATATAAAGGGCAGTTCCTAGGACCCAAAGAAAAAGCTATAACCTCTCGAAAGCTACGTAGCAAAAGAAAACCCTTGTAATTGAGATCATCATCAATATCAATCAAGCAGGAGTAGGCTTTTACCTCCATCATGAGGGGCCAAACCTGGGTAAACTCGCGTCCTTCGTTTCCGATTAACCCCATTCAAGCAACCACCTAGTTGTGATGGCCTCGAAACTTAGTCCTTTCACAAGGACATTTCCTGCGACAAAATCACGACACCCTTGGTGGTGTTGGGCGGGCAGCCGGGCTTTTCAGATCCAGCGCCCTAATACGTCTCCAACGTATCTATAATTTTTTATTGTTCCATGCTGTTATGTTATCATTCTTGGATGTTTTACAATCATTTTATAGCGATTTTATATCATTTTTTGGGACTAACCTATTAACATAGTACCCAGTGTCAGTTGCTGTTTTTTACTTGTCCTTTACTTCACAGAAAATCAATACCAAACGGAGTCCAAACACAGCAAAACTTTTTGAAGATTTTTTCTGGACCAGAAGACACAAGATAGGCCAAAGAAGTACCACATGGGTGCCCCGAGGGGGGCACAACCCGCCCAGGCGCGCCCTGATGGGTTGTGCCCCCCTCAGTGGCCTCCCGCACCGCCTCTTTGCTCTACAAATACACTGAAAATCCAAAAACCCTAGGGGAGTCGATGAAACACAATTCCAGCCGCCGCAAGTTCCAGAAACCACAGATCCAATCTAGACACCATCACGGAGGGGTTCATCATCCTCATTGGTGCCTCTCCGATGATGCGTGAGTAGTTCATTGTAGACCTTCGGGTCCGTAGTCAGTAGCTAGATGGCTTCCTCTCTCTTATGATTCTCATTACAATGATCTCTAGGAGATCTATTTGATGTAATTCTTTTTGCAGTGTGTTTGTTGAGATCCGATGAACTTTGAGTTTATGATTAGATCTATTTTATCCATAAAAGTTATTTGAGTTTTGATCTCTTATATGCATGATTGTTTATAGCCTCGTATTTCTTCTTCGAATCTTTGGTTTAGTTAGGCCAACTAGATCGATTTTTCTTGCCATGAGAAGAGGTGCTTTGTGATGGGTTCGATGTTGATACGTCTCCAACGTATCTATAATTTTTTATTGTTACATGCTATATTATATTCTGTTTTGCATGTTAATGGGATTTATTATACACTTTTATATTATTTTTGGGACTAACCTATTAACCGGAGGCCCAGCCCAAATTGCTGTTTTTTTGCCTATTTCAGTGTTTCGCAGAAAAAGAATATCAAACGGAGTCCAAACGGAATGAAACCTTCGGGAACGTGATTTTCGGAACTAACGTGATCCAGAGGACTTGGAGTCTACGTCAAGAAATCAACCAGGAGAGCACGAGGCAGGGGGACGCGCCCACCCCCTGGGCGCGCCCTCCACCTCGTGGAGCCCACGTTGCTCCACCGACGTACTTCTTCCTCCTATATATACCTACGTACCTCCAAACTATTAGATACGGAGCCAAAAACCTAATTTCACCACCGCAACCTTCTGTACCCATGAGATCCCATCTTGGGGCCTTTTCCGGCGCTCCGCCGGAGGGGGCATTGATCACGGAGGGCTTCTACATCAACACCATAACCTCTCCGATGATGTGTGAGTAGTTTACCTCAGACCTTCGGGTCCATAGTTATTAGTTAGATGGCTTCTTCTCTCTCTTTGGATCTCAATACAAAGTTCTCCACGATTCTCGTGGAGATCTATTCGATGTAATCTTCTTTTGCGGTGTGTTTGTTGAGACCGATGAATTGTGGGTTTATGATCAAGTTTATCTATGAACAATATTTGAATCTCTTCTGAATTCTTTTATGTATGATTGGTTATCTTTGCAAGTCTCTTCGAATTATCAGTTTGGTTTGGCCTACTAGATTGATCTTTCTTGCAATGGGAGAAGTGCTTAGCTTTGGGTTCAATCTTGCGCTGTCCTTTCCCAGTGACAGCAGGGGCAGCAAGGCACTTATTGTATTGTTGCCATCGAGGATAACAAGATGGGGTTTATATCATATTGCATGAGTTTATCCCTCTACATCATGTCATCTTGCTTAAAGCGTTACTCTGTTCTTATGAACTTAATACTCTAGATGCATGCTGGATAGCGGTCGATGTGTGGAGTAATAGTAGTAGATGCAGGCAGGAGTCGGTCTACTTGTCACGGACGTGATGCCTATATACATGATCATACCTAGATATTCTCATAACTATGCTCAATTATATCAATTGCTCAATGGTAATTTGTTCACCCACTGTAATACTTATGCTCTTGAGAGAAGCCACTAGTGAAACCTATGGCCCCCAGGTCTATTTTCCATCATATTGATCTTCCAACACTTAGTTATTTCTTTTGCCTTTTATTTTACTTTGCATCTTTATTTCTCTTTATCGTAGAAATACCAAAAATATTATTTTATCATATCTATCAGATCTCACTCTCGTAAGTGACCGTTGAGGGATTGACAACCCCTTTATCGCATTGGTTGCGAGGTTCTTATTTGTTTGTGTAGGTGCGAGGGACTCGTGCGTGATCTCCTACTGGATTGATACCTTGGTTCTCAAAAACTGAGGGAAATACTTACGCTACTTTACTGCATCACCCTTTCCTCTTCAAGGGAAAACCAACGCAGTGCTCAAGAGGTAGCAAGAAGGATTTCTGGCGCCGTTGCCGGGGAGATTCGCGCCAAGTCAAGTCAAGTCAAGACATACCAAGTACCCATCACAAACTCTTATCTCTCGCATTACATTATTTGCCATTTGCCTTTCTTTTTCCTTTCCCCCACTTCACCCTTGCCGTTTTATTCGCCCTCTCTTTTTCGTTCGCCTCTTTTTCGCTTGCTTCTTGTTTGCTCGTGTGTTGGATTGCTTGTTTGTCGCGATGGCTCAAGGTAATACTAAATTGTGTGACTTCACCAATACCAACAACAATGATTTTCTTAGCACTCCGATTGCTCCTCTTACCGATACTGAATCTTGTGAAATTAATGCTACTTTGTTGAATCTTGTTATGAAAGATCAATTCGCCAGCCTTCCTAGTGAAGATGCCGCTACCCATCTAAATAGCTTCATTGATTTGTGTGATATGAAAAAGAAGAAACATGTGGACAATGATATTGTTAAATTGAAGCTATTTCATTTTTCGCTTAGAGATCGTGCTAAAGTTTGGTTTTCATCTTTGCCTAAAAACAGTATTGATTCATGGAATAAGTGCAAAGATGCTTTTATCTCTAAGTATTTTCCTCCCGCTAAGATCATCTCTCTTAGAAACGATATTATGAATTTTAAGCAACTTGATCATGAACATGTTGCACAAGCTTGGGAGAGGATGAAATTAATGATACGTAATTGCCCTACACATGGTTTGAATCTTTGGATGATTATACAAAAAATTTATGCCGGATTGAATTTTGCTTCTAGAAATCTTTTAGACTCGGCCGCGGGAGGCACTTTTATGGAAATCACTTTAGGAGAAGCTACTAAACTCCTAGATAATATTATGCTTAATTATTCTCAGTGGCACACCGAAAGATCTACTAGTAAAAAAGTGCATGCGATCGAAGAAATTAATGTTTTGAGTGGAAAGATGGATAAACTTATGAAATTATTTGCTACTAAGAGTGTTTCTTCTGATCTTAATGATATGCCTTTGTCTACTTTGATTGAGAATAATAATGAAT
Source organism: Triticum aestivum (assembly GCF_018294505.1). NCBI lineage: Eukaryota > Viridiplantae > Streptophyta > Magnoliopsida > Poales > Poaceae > Triticum > Triticum aestivum. The sequence goes on from NC_057811.1 coordinate 50,934,545, forward strand.
CTATGGATGTGAATTTTGTTGGTAGGAATAATTTTGGTAACAACACGTATAGAGAAAACTTTAATCCTAGGCCGTATCCTACTAATTCCTCTAATAATTATGGTAATTTCTACAACAACTCTTATGGAAATTTTAATAAGATGACCTCTGAATTTGAGACTAGTGTTAAAGTATTTATAAATTTGTAAAAGAATTTCAATGCTTTGCTTGAAGAAAAGTTGCCTAAGATTGATGAATTGGCTAGGAACGTTGATAGAATTTCTCTTGATGTTGATTTTTTTGAAACTTAGATCTATTCCACCTAAGCATGATATCAATGAGTCTCTCAAAGTCATGAGAATTTGCATTGATGAGTACAAAGAAAGAACCGCTAGGATGCGTCTAAGAAAGATTGCTTTGTGAAAGCGTGTTCTTCTAGTTTCTATGAAAATAAACATGAAGATCTAAAAGTTATTGATGTGTCTCCTATTAAATCTTTGTTTTGCAATATGAATCTTGATAATGATGGGGCTGAATATGATCCACCTTTATATAATACCCAGGATTTTTACAAAGGGTTGATTAGAAAATTCATTATGAAGTTGACTAAAGTTGACTGTGAGTTGTACGATGAATGAAGAATCTGAGACCGTGGTTGCGTCCGTCTCATCAAATGTTTAAAAGATATATATAATTGCCCAAAACGAAGTTCATAGGCATACCGAGCGAGTCAGTTAATTGTAGCCTTTGATTAATTTCAGAAAAAAAAGATGGACAACTTACCTGTTCGGTTAAGAATAGGATAAAGTAAAGAGATAAAATCCCCTCACGGCCAGCCTTAACCTCCTGTTACCATCGTTCCCCAATCCGCCGCCGCCGCCGAGGGCTTTCGTGACAATTTGCTGCTAGCGGCCGCCTCGCCGTGGTTGAGCCCGGCGTCATCGCCTCTGTCCCCCTTGCTACTGTCCTGCTAGTGGCCGATCTCCAGGTACATAGCGCATCACATCCATGTCGAGGGTTGTAGTACTACTGCGCTAAATCGCCGGCTAAATTTACTTGTTCCAACCACGCTAGATGCCACTACTAGGACACTTCCATTAACCTGTACATGAGTAGCCCAATCCGTTAAGGAGATTGGAGGTGGTACTAATGTTTGGGTTCAGGGAAAATTGATGCCTCGGGTTATACTGGAGACCTTGGTTTTATTTTCTGGCATGACTTGTGCATAGATGCGTTTTTCCCAAGCAGTATTAGCAAATACTTATTCTACACTAGCATGTGAATTGTGAGACATATACTAGAGCAGATTTCTTACGGACTAGGCAAAGACGATTTGGTTTCTAATGCTATCCACTACATAAAAATCGTATCTACACTATGTACTGTACGTGCTGCATTCTGTTTACTTCAGGTCACACTATCCATCGACCTAGCTAGTGAACCTACAGCTCCAGTATATATATGACCCAGATGTTCGGATGTCTGAAGTTGTTTTAGTGTATGCTCAGGGGTGGTACGCAGGGAGCAACAGATTAAACTTCTTTTTTTTGTCTGATCAAGTAAAGCTACAGTCGCACCCCAAATAGAGACCTACTAGTTAAGATAATTAAATGTGAAGTTAACGAGCATGGATATCACTGTTAGCTATTTTTACATAGTGTATTTCCTCTTGTTCTGAGTAAGGGATTTTTATTCAGGCTTTGGTGTTGCTCAGTCTGGGGTTGAGCCGACGCGTGGTTCCGCTCCACTGAATTAGAGGCAAGTACATGATGGGATTTTCTTAACACTATGGCCATCAATGGTTCTTCTTGGTTTTTGTTGGTCGTTCGGTATTTTTTCTGCATTTGTGTTTTGTGTTCAGCTTTTGTAGTTCAGTTCAGGAGTTGGTCGACTTTCCCGGTAAAGTACCGTTGTGGATAGTCCGCTTTGTCATTCAGAGTTCTGTTTAAGCATTGGTTGACTCTTCCGGCAACGGCCGTTGTGAAGGGTCCGCCATGTTGTTCAGCGTTCTGCCTAGGCATATGTCGATCATTTCGGTCTTCGCCGTTGTGGAGGGTCCACTGTGTCTTTTTTAGTCTCCGAGGAGAGAACGACACGGGATGTGTCTATTCCGGAGAGCCCATTTGAGTTAATTCAATTCACTAATGCTTTATGGTCATGTTTGGAGTAACCACTTATTTTGAGTTCTCCTTTCTGCAATAACTTGTAATGTTTCAGCAGTAATTGTATTGGGCTGAGTATATCCATACTCACACTTGTTTCTGTTTTGATTGGTTTCTGATTGGTTTTCAGGTATTCGAAGCAACGACATGCATGGGAGGGAGTAGTCACCGCCACACGAATACCACACTTCATCTAGTTACCTAATAGCTCATAGTTATTATTCAGAAGTTACTTTGTTGCTTAGCGCCGTTCCTTTTGTCTAGTGTGAGCATGTGGACGCTTGGAGTTCTTTATCTTATTTTCCATGGAGTTGTGTGATAACTTTACCTGCGTGGTTGGATGTGTGAACTTAAATTGTTGCTTAGTTATATTATATCTAAACTGCATGATGTGGATGTCCAGAAAAAACAAAGGAAACTCCACCGAAATTTCAAGTTTCCCTAGAACTTGTAGAACTATGCTATTGTGGTAGCATCTCCGGGTTTGATTGAAACCTGGGGTGTTACACTTTACCTAGAAGGCGTTTCAAAAATTCGGAGTTTTTAGATCTTGATACTAAAATTGATAAAAGTGAGATTGAAGAAGTTAAAACTTTAGATATCAATGAACCCACTATTTTAGATTTCAAGGAATTTAATATGATAATTGCTCTTTGATAGATTGTATTTCCTTATTGCAATCCGTGCTAAATTCTCCGCATGCTTATAGTCAACATAAAGCTTTTACCAAACATATCGTTCATGCTTTAATGCAATCTTATGAAGAAAAACTTGAGTTGGAAGTTTCTTCCCTAGAAAACTTTATGATGAATGGGAACCTATTATTAAAATTAAAGATCATAAATGCTATGTTTTGTGTGATTTGGGTGCTAGTGTTTCCACGATTCCAAAAACTTTGTGTGATTTGTTAGGTTTCCGCGAATTTGATGATTGTTCTTTAAACTTGCACCTTGCGGATTCCACTATTAAGAAACTTATGGGAAGAATTAATGATGTTCTTATTGTTGCAAATAGGATCCTATTATTCTTGGTAGACCTTTCCTTAGAACGATTGGTGCAATTATTGGTATGAAGGAAGGGAATATTAGATTCCAATTTCCGTTAAGGAAAGGCATGGAACACTTCCCTAGAAAGAAAATAAAATTACCTTATGAATCTATTATGAGAGCCACTTATGGATTGCCTACCAAAGATGGCAATACCTAGATCTATCCTTGCTTTTATGCCTAGCTAGGGGTGTTAAATGATATCGCTTGTTGGGAGGCAACCCAATTTTATTTTTAGTTTTTTTTTGCTTTTTGCTTCTGTTTAGGAATAAATATTTGATCTAGTCTCTGGTTAGATTTGTTTTTATGTTTTAATTAGTGTTTGTGCCAAGTTAAACATATAGGATCTTCTTGGATGATAGTTATTTGATCTTGCTGTAAATTCCAGAAACTTTCTGTTCACGAAAATAATTGTTAAAAATCATCAGAACGTGATAAAATACTAATTCCAATTGCTGCTGATCAATAAACAAATTTTCCAGGTCTTCCTATTTTGGTAGATTTTTCTGGGTTCCAGAAGTTTGCATTAGTTACAGATTACTACAGACTGTTCTGTTTTTGACAGATTCTGTTTCTCGTGTGTTGTTTGCTTATTTTGATGAATCTATGGCTAGTAACATAGTTTATAAGCCATAGAGAAGTTGGAATACAGTAGGTTTAACACCAATATAAATAAAGAATGAGTTCATTACAGTACCTTGAAGTGGCGTTTTGTTTTCTTTCGTTAATGGAGCTCACGAGATTTTCTGCTAAGTTTTGTGTTGTGAAGTTTTCAAGTTTTGGGTAAAAGATTTGATGGATTATGGAACAAGAAGTGGCAAGAGCCTAAGCTTGGGGATGCCCATGGCACCCCAAGATAATCTAAGGACACCAAAAAGCCAAAGCTTGGGGATGCCCCGGAAGGCATCCCCTCTTTCGTCTACTTCCATCAGTAACTTTACTTGGAGCTATATTTTTATTCACCACATGATATGTGTTTTGCTTGGAGCGTCTTGTATTATTTGAGTCTTTGTTTGTTAATTTGCCACAATCATCCTTGCTGTACACACCTTTTGAGAGAGACACACTTGATTCGGAATTTGTTAGAATTCTCTATGTGCTTCACTTATATCTTTTGAACTATATAGTTTTTGCTCTAGTGCTTCACTTATATCTTTTAGAGCACGGTGGTGGATTTGTTTTATAGAAACTATTGTTCTCTCATGCTTCACTTATATTATTTTGAGAGTCCTACAAAACAGCATGGTAATTTGCTTAAATTGAGAAATTAGTCCTAAAGTAATAGGCATCCAAGATTAGTAAAAATTATCTTATGAGTGTGTTGAATACTATGAGAAGTTTGATGCTTGATAATTGTTTTGAGATATGAAGATGGTGATATTAGAGTCATGCTAGTTGAGTAGTTGTGGATTTGAGGAATACTTGTGTTAAATTTTGTGATTCCCGTAGCATGCACGTATGGTGAACCGTTATGTGATGAAGTCGGAGCATGATTTATTTATTGATTGTCTTTCTTATGAGTGGCGGTCGGGGACGAGCGATGGTATTTTCCTACCAATCTATCCCCCTAGGAGCATGTGCGTAATACTTTGCTTTGATAACTTGTAGATTTTTGCAATAAATATATGAGTTCTTTATGACTAATGTTGAGTCCATGGATTATACGCACTCTCTTCCTTCCATCATTGCTAGCCTCTCTAATACCGCGCACTTTTCGCCGGTATCATACACCCACCATATACCTTCCTCAAAACAGCCACCATACCTACCTATCATGGCATTTCCATAGCCATTCCGAGATATATTGCCATGCAACTTACCACCGTTCCGTTTACTATGACACGCTTGTTGACATCGTATTTGTGGCAAAGCCACCGTTCATAATTCTTTCATACATGTCACTCTTGATTCATTGCATATCCCGGTACACCGCCGGAGGCATTCACATAGAGTCATATTTTCTTCTAAGTATTGAGTTGTAATTGTTGAGTTGTAAGTAAATAAAAGTGTGATGATCATCATTTTTAGAGCATTGTCCCAAGTGAGGAAAGGATGATGGAGACTATGATTCTCCCACAAGTCGGGATGAGACTCCGGACGAAAAATAAAAAAAGGAAAAAAAGAGGCCATAAAAAAAGAGAAAGGGCCCAAATAAAAAAATGAGAGAAAAAGAGAGAAGGGACAATGTTACTATCCTTTTACCACACTTGTGCTTCAAAGTAGCACCATGATCTTCATGATAGAGAGTCTCCTATGATATCACTTTCATATACTAGTGGGAATTTTTCATTATAGAACTTGGCTTATATATTCCAATGACGGGCTTCCTCAAAATGCCCTAGGTCTTCGTGAGCAAGCGAGTTGGATGCACACCCACTTAGTTTCTTTTGAGCTTTCATATACTTATAGCTCTAGTGCATCCGTTGCATGGCAATCCCTACTCACTCACATTGATATCTATTAATGGGCATCTCCATAGCCCGTTGATATGCCTAGTTGATGTGAGACTATCTTCTCCTTTTTTTTCTCCACAACCACCATTCTATTCCACATATAGTGCTATATCCATGGCTCACGCTCATGTATTGCGTGAAGATTGAAAAAGTTTGAGAAAACCAAAAGTATGAAACAATTGCTTGGCTTGTCATCGGGGTTGTGCATGATTTAAATACTTTGTGTGGTGAAGATAGAGCATAGCCAGACTATATGATTTTGTAGGGATAACTTTCTTTGGCCATGTTATTTTGAGAAGACATAATTGCTTAGTTAGTATGCTTGAAGTATTGTTATTTTTATGTCAATATTAAACTTTTGTCTTGAATCTTTCGGATCTGAATATTCATACCACAATTAAAAGAATTACATTGAAAATTATGCTAAGTAGCATTCCACATCAAAAATTCTGTTTTTATCATTTACATACTCGAAGACGAGCAGGAATTAAGCTTGGGATGCTTGATACGTCTCCAACGTATCTATATTTTTTTATTGTTCCATGCTATATTATATTCTGTTTTGCATGTTAATGGGCTTTATTATACACTTTTATATTATTTTTGGGACTAACCTGTTAACCGGAGGCCCAGCCCAAATTGTTGTTTTTTTGCCTATTTCAGTGTTTCGCAGAAAAAGAATATCAAACGGAGTCCAAACGGAATGAAACCTTCGGGGACGTGATTTTCGGAACAAACGTGATCCAGAGGACTTGGAGTCTACGTCAATAAATCAACCAGGAGAGCACGAGGCAGGGGGTGCGCCTACCCCCCTGGGCGCGCCCTCCACCCTCGTGGGGCCCATGTTGCTCCACCGACGTACTTCTTCCTCCTATGTATACCTACGTACCCCCAAACTATCAGATACGGAGCCAAAAACCTAGTTACACCGCCGCAACCTTCTGTACCCGTGAGATCCCATCTTGGGGCCTTTTCCGGCGCTCCGCCGGAGGGGGCATTGATCACGGAGGGCTTCTACATCAACACCATAGCCTCTCTGATGATGTGTGAGTAGTTTACCTCAGACTTCGGGTCCATAGTTATTAGCTAGATGGCTTCTTCTCTCTCTTTGGATCTCAATACAAAGTTCTCCACGATTCTCGTGGAGATCTATTCGATGTAATCTTCTTTTGCGGTGTGTTTGTTGAGACCGATGAATTGTGGGTTTATGATCAAGTTTATCTATTAACAATATTTGAATCTCTTCTGAATTCTTTTATGTATGATTGGTTATCTTTGCAAGTCTCTTCGAATTATCAGTTTGGTTTGGCCTACTAGTTTGATCTTTCTTGCAATGGGAGAAGTGCTTAGCTTTGGGTTCAATCTTGCGCTGTCCTTTCCCAGTGACAGCAGGGGCAGCAAGGCACGTATTGTATTGTTGCCATCGAGGATAACAAGATGGGGTTTATATCATATTGCATGAGTTTATCCCTCTACATCATGTCATCTTGCTTAAAGCGTTACTCTGTTCGATGCATGCTGGATAGCGGTCGATGTGTGATGCAGGCAGGAGTCGGTCTACTTGTCACGGACGTGATCCCTATATACATGATCATACCTAGATATTCTCATAACTATGCACTTAGTTATTTCTTTTGCCTTTTATTTTACTTTGCATCTTTATTTCTCTTTATCGTAGAAATACCAAAAATATTATTTTATCATATCTATCAGATCTCACTCTCGTAAGTGACCGTTGAGGGATTGACAACCCTTTTATCGCGTTGGTTGCGAGGTTCTTATTTGTTTGTGTAGGTGCGAGGTACTCGTGCATGATCTCCTACTGGATTGATACATTGGTTCTCACAAACTGAGGGAAATACTTACGCTACTTTACTGCATCACCCTTTCCTCTTCAAGGGAAAACCAACGCAGTGCTCAAGAGGTAGCAGATGTGCTCAATCCCAGTGACAGAAGGGGACATGACATGTATGTATCGTTGCTATTAAGGATAACAAGATGGGATCTATTCCTACATGAATAGATCTTGTCTACATCATGTCATCGTTCTTATTGCATTACTTCGTTTCTCCATTAACTTAATACACTAGATACATGCTGGATAGAGGTCCATGTGTGGAGTAATAGTAGTAAATGCAGGCAGGAGTCAGTCTACTAATCTTGGACGTGATGCCTATATAATGATCATTGCCTGGATATCGTCATAATTATTTGACATTCTATCAATTGCCCAACAGTAATTTGTTTACCCGCCGTATGCTATTTTTCTCGAGAGAAGCCACTAGTGAAATCTACGGCCCCGGGGTCTATTCTATATCATATTTGTCTTTGAGATCTATTTTTATTCGCTTTTATTTTCAGATCTATTAATCCAAAAACCCAAAAATACCTTGCTGCACTTTTTTGTTATTTATTTTATTTCGCGTTTCCGCGAGATCTATTTATCCAATCTACTACAAATTTATCTATATTTTACCCCGGAGGGATTGACAACCCCTCTTACACGTCGGGTTGCAAATATTTGCTCTTTGTGTGCAGGTACCGCTTACATAATGTTGCGTATTTCTCCTATTGGTTCGATAACCTTGGTCTCATCACTGAGGGAAATACCTACCGTAGCTGTGCTGCATCATCCCTTACTCTTTGAGGAAATACCGGCGTAGTTCAAGCTGCATCACGCCCTTGCTGGCGAATGGCTCTGACATGTGACATTACAACCAAACATGTATTGGAAGTACTAAACAAGAAATGCGAGCCCGTCTACAATAAGGTTCATGATTTCCTATTCAGCACAGGTAGCACTTGTTACCGGCGGCGCGCACCCCCTGAAAGCTAAACTAACCGGGTCAGCCCATATATGCTTGGACGCTCGTTCGTGGTTTGTGCAGCTTCTGGTTGGCTTGCCTAAAACAAATTCTGATCGGTATCGTGAAGCTTCTAGAAGCTTCTCATCGGTTTTATGAAGCTTCTAGAAGCATCTGACCAGTTTTCTTGCTTTTTTATTCCTTTTTCTTTTTTCATTTTTAAATTTGCATGCACTATTTCAAAAGCTGCGAACAATATTTGATATTGCAAACATTTTCCAATTCGCAATTTTTCTAAATTTGGAAAGTTTTCAAATCCATGAACTTTATTCATCCATATTTTTTCAAAATTGGTGAACCTTTTTAAATTTATTAACTTCTGAAATTTCTGAACTTTTTCCAGATTTTTGACGTTTTTTCAAATTGGTGAACATTTGGTCTAATTAAAGGTTGTTTTCAAAGTCGCGAACTTCTTTGAATTTATGAACATTTTCAAATTCACTCACTTGTGTCCAAGTTTATGAATATTTTTTAATTCATGAACTTTTTTCAAATTCAGATACTTCTGAATTCGTGAACTTTTTAAAAAAAAATTAAACAATTACCATTCTTTTAATTCATAAAAAACGGGCGAGTTATGTTTTCTCCTAAAAAAGAAGTAATTGTTTTTCTTGAATCAGTAGCTCAAGCGGCCGAGCGAGCGAGGTGTGCAACGAGTGAGCTGTAGAGAATTTGGGCCGGCCTAATTGAGACGATATGAGCACTGGCGCTCCAAGAAGTCAGCGCGTGAAGGGCCAATTTGGAGCACTGTAAGGTCATTGGTGCCTTGGCCCATCACTTGCACCAAGGGCTATCTGTCGCCCGTACTGAAACCTATTAGGGACTTCGCTAATATCGGGCCTGCCCAACACTTTAGCAAGCATGAGTTTTTCTCCTGTAGTTTTTCTTTCCTGTTTTTTCCACTGTTTGTACTACAGTTTTCCACAGTCTCTTTGGTTTTCACTGGATTTTCTTATTTTGGGTTTTTGTTTTCCTTCTTCTTTTTATTCTTTGTTTCTTTCTTCGGTTATCACTGGGTTCTTTGTTACTTTCTTTGGTTTCCAGTGGTTTTCTTTGGGTTTTTTTTCTTTTCTTTTTTTTCAACACATGTCTAAATTTTTCATAAGTGTTCGACATTTTTCATATATAGCAGGAACAATTTTGTTGTACTCATTTGAAAATTATCAAATACCTAATTAACAGTTTTGCAAAATATATGTTTACATATCTACTTTCTCATACACATCGTAATATTTTCGGATACATCTAAAACATTTCTTATATATGTTTACCTTTTTGAAAACATGGCTTCACATTTTCTTAAATACCGTTTTGAACATGTTCTCTAAAAGGTGTTAAACATTTTTTGCATGATACAAAACATTTGTTTTGAACTATGCGAACATTTTTGTACACTGGATAAACATTTTTTTTAGAAATGCCACAAACATTTTCTTTGATACACGTAAATATTTTTATAAATGTAACATACATTTATTGAATGGTACGAAACATATTTTTAATTACATAAACATTTTTTAACATTGTATAACATTTCTCAAAAAAAGGTCACGTCCACATTTCTGAAAGGCGTGAACATTTTTTAAATGACCATAACTGGGTTGGGCTTAATATGGAAATGGTTTCGTAACATAACCTATTACTTTACTAAGGATAGATAGTTAATTGTGCTCCATGACATGTTGTGTTGCTACTATAGCCTCATCTGGCAGCTCTCTTGTTGGTTAACATGTCTATTTATTTTATCTTGGTCATTCTAGCTCTTGCCGTAAACAAATGAATATGGATCTGAATCCTAGTTCCACTGATGGGCTAAGTTCATTGACATTGCTTCTATGCTTCTTAATTGTAGTGATAATAATTATTCAGCTAATATTACTTCTATCAAGATTAGTATTAGAATTTACTTTTGATATGTGTGATATATGGTGATAATTTCCTTATGGTGTATCCATGTGTGATCCTTTATCACACATGGCGCAATTACACACCCTAGCATTATTAAGAAGATCTGGGTGTAGGTGGTGTAAATTTATGATTCGATGCTTCTTTCATTTCCCTGTAATTATATCTATGGTTCTTAGCATATCTTCTCTTTGATTCAAAAAGTTTCCACTTTATCTAAATTTCATAAGAATAGATACTATACAATCCTCTCGCTTCTATTATATTATTTCCTACCTTAAGGTCATGTGAAGCCTGTTATTCAGGATATCTCAACAACCTACTCTCTTGTGGTAAACATGCTCCACATGGCTCCTACTTCCTAGACATGTATGGTTTCGTCCTTGCTCCTGTTTGCTACAAAGGTACATTGGTTCTATCTCTGTAAGTTACGCTTGATGTGGCCCTTTGATAGGATTCGGTACGGCGTGACACTAAGATCTGAATCAACTGTGTGCTTGGGCAACATGGATTAACGGATTTTGGAGAGATTTACAGCAAGGCTCCGTTGATTCCATATCCTCATTGGTAGTGATCCATACGAGCTATTGGATGTCGTAGATGGATAATTATGACATGTGTGTGCTTGATTCTGCTGGTAATATCCAGGGTACAATCTCCACCATCTCCCACCTCTTCGATGTGGCGATCACCTAAATTGTTGCATACCCTCTAAACATCCCGCATATGATGTTTAACTTCTATTGTATTCATGCAATGGTGCATACTGTTTTTCTTTGTGTTGAGGAATTGATCTACTTGAGAAAACAGCAAAACAGAATAAAAGAGGGGGAAGTCATCCTCTCATGTTGACATCATTCGACCATCACGCTAGCATCGCCATCATCAATCAAACAACTGAGAATAAATCAATGATAACAAACGCCGGCTTTTATAAGTATCATAAGGAAACAAAATGTCGACTCTAAAACTGCGAAAATAATGACATGCGCCATGAGATACACACCGTCTATGCACCTCTAGGAGGCGAATGTCTTCTTCATCCCCTAATGAGTGTGAGTAAAAATAATCATTTTATGTAGTCGATTGTAGGAATTTATGCAACCCACCTTTGCTAGCCATGTATATTTTTATCTAACTCAATCGATCTTTTCGACTATTGGATCTGAATCTGGTTCCTTGCTATCTAGATCATTAATCCTAACACTAGCCACCCCCACAGATTCCTCACATGCGCCTCCAGGCGCCACCGCACAACCTTTGTCCTTCTTGCCCCCATTTCTCCCCGTTTGCCACAACATACATGTCATTTTTCTCGTCTACAATGTTTGCACATAATCGTATACACTATACACACCATCTCCCACCGCTCCAAAGTGGTGATGACCTAACTCGCCGCAAATTCTCGGCCCCAACCCATATATTTTTCTTAATTTCAAATATATGTATTAAATGCAATAGTACAAACAATTTCTCTTCTTGTGTTGAACAATTTGTCCAACATCTCCAGAAAAAAATCTAAACAGAATAAAAGAAGGGGAACTCATCCTCTCATGTTGACATCATTGGACTGTAAAAAGTCTTAGAAGGAAAGGAAATGTTGACTCTAAAACTAGAAAAATAATGGCGAATGAACGTTCGATGTCTCATTGATAGTGCAACGCAATGCACCATGTGCGTTTTGTCAGCAATGGCTTGATGCGGTGGGGCGGCCCCACGGTGGCTACCTTCCAAAACAATTTCTTCCTCGCATCACGAGAAGTTGACGCTGGTACAGCCAGTCTTGACGCACATGCACGATGGGCATACCCGTGCCGCTTCTGCGCACGGCGCGCACACACAGAGGTGTCGACACGGCAGCAGCAGCACAACGGGGGCTCTCTGCCCGCACCCCTTGCACATTTCGACTTCTGTCACTCGGGGCTCCACTGCCGGTGTCTCACCCTCCTCCTCATGCTCCTCCCTGCAAAAAGCCACATGCTTCTCCCCCCAGCACGGTCCGGCGGTGCCCTCACCGCCGTCGCTGCCACTGCCACGAACCGCTTGCTGCTCGAGCACCTGCTGAAGGTCGGTGCGGAGAACATTGGCCACGGTCTCGCTGGACTGCGCGACGTTGCGCCACGCCTGAGCCTCCATGTGGAGGTTCCTGATGCGCTCCTTGAGTGCCCAATTCATGCTCCTGATCCACTCGATCTCCTGGTCCTTGGCCTCGAGCTGCTTCCTCGCCTTGGCCACCACGGTGGATATCATCATACTGATGTGCCTCTGCCTCTGCTCCCTTGAAGTAGTACACATCTTTTCCGCCTGCATCATCGATCGCCATTAACAAAAATCTAGATAAACCTGAAACTCAAATTATGGATAGGTACATGCATGGTGATGATTTGATCGGTGGACTTACATGATTGCGCATGTTGTGATCGACAACGATCGGTTGTTGTTGCGCTTGGGCGGCACCAAGCATCGACGATTGTTGGTCGCGCTTCCGCTTGTTGGTGGCCATTTCCTGAGCACCGTCGAGCCTAAGACCTAACGGCGGCGGCAGCGGAGGCCCACTCATAGGCATAGCAGCGGCGGAGGCACCCACGGCGAACCCTTGATTAGCGGCGGGTTGGTGGTGGCCGGTGTCAAGGATAATTTGGTGCAGACTTTTTGCATCGACCATGACATGACTATATATGGAGCCAAGGTGACGCGTCCCTGGAACCAGATCCGCTGGATGGCAGGGCGCTTGGATGACAGCAAGCAGGGCATTAATGCCTGATTACTGGGTTTTGGTTGGCGTTGAGTGTGAGTGATTGACCCCAAATAATTCATATCCTTTTTAGGAGTGATTTGCTTGTATTATGGCTCCCATTTAAGTCTCGCTCAATTTGGAAGAATTCGCCGTGTTTCTTTATTTACTAATCTGCAACGAACGGAAATACTGGCTTCCCCCTCGGGACAATCGATCGGTAGACTCGTAAAAAACCAAGAAAAATCTAGATGGAGACCATACATACCGTTATGTTAGTTTTTTTGCGGGGTATATCGTTTATGTTAGTGTTAGTATGTTCTTGGGCCAAATTAGCATGCAGCGTTAAGCAGGAGGAGTAGCTTTGATCTGCTCTACTCCGATAAATCCTGGGGTGTAAGGAAACCCAAATTAAACAAAACGGATTACGCGTGCTTGGTAAAGGTCAGAAAACGGTAGTGACTGCCTCAGTGGAGGGCAATTCGGAGAAGAAGGAAACTGCAATTTTGTCGTGTTACCTACATTTAATGTGTTTTGGCTCGCTAGCTGTATACGGATGAGAAAAAAAACAAAGGAAAATAAGGGAGTAAGTTAAAGCGTAGAGGTCCAAAATTAGGAAGAAACAAAATGTGCTCTATCGTCCGCCATTCATTCTTGGCGGAAAATCCTATCTGCCGCATTCTATGGCAGATTGTCGTCACTTCTAAAACTCTAATTTTCAAATTTTCAAAAATGATCCCATATTTTCAGTTTTTATGTATTAAAAAACTGTTCGCATTTTCAAAAAAAAATTAGGATTTTCAATTTTTTCTTGATTTGAAATTTTTGTTCTGTAAATTCAAAAAATGTTTGGGCTATTCAATTTTTTGTTCCCATGTTCAATTTTCTCCTTGATTTAATTTTGATTTTTTCTCTAAATTAGAAAATGTTCAAAGTTTCAAAAAAATGTTCGGGATTTCTACTATTTGTTTGTTCCATTGTTCAAATTTTGTTCTCGATGTCAAAAAAATTTCTCTAAATTCAAAAATGTTGGTTTTTCAAATATTTGTTCCCATGTTCAAATTTTGTTCCCGATTTAAAAATTTGTTCCCTAAATTAGAAAAATGTTCGAATTTTTAAAACATGTTCAGTATTTTAAAAAAATCACATGTGTCATATTTTGTTGAAAATTGAAATATATACAGAATTTTTAAAAATTTCATCGTGTTTTGTCAAAATTGGCCGCAAGTTCAATTTCCTACTTTTCTAAAAAAACAGTTTTTTAAGCAATCCGGCAATTTGAAAAGTGTTTGCTTCCACAAAACACTCATTTTTTTAATAAAATCATTCAAAATACTGAAAATAATTTGGATCTGTTCTGAGGTGTTGATTCTTAAAAAGGTACGCCGCTAACTAGTCAGTAACGCTCGCTAGGTCAGTTTGTTGCAGCGCTTGGTCTGCAGCATGAGGTACAAGTTCGATTTCGAGCTAGGTTTTTTTTTTTGAGGGGTGAAAACCAAGTTTATTCATGAAAGTCCATATGGTGTGGGATACATCTGAGATCATGGGGTGCACCAAGCCAAACGTGGCGTCCCAGCTAGGTGGAATTTTTTTGCACTACAGTACAAGTTTGCTGGCTGTCATGGGCCGGCTCGGTGGGAGACCGCCTATGCGAAACGATGCCACTTTGCCGCAGAGAGCGGCGTATAGGACGTCCCATTCTTGGCACAGTGCCGGCCGATGGATCTGTACATTTAAATGCCAAAAATCTCTGCGAGTGGGACGAGTAATCTCTAGTACTTCTCCGTCTTGTTGCCCCGTCGTCTTTTTTGAAAGCTGTTGCCCCGTCGTCTTAAATTGGAAGATACGAAGGAAAATTCGCTTCTATGCCCAAGAGTGAACCATCACCAGTGCCTACATGCAGATCCATCCCAAGCCACTCAACTCCAGCCACTGCAGCACCCTGTCGCTCCGACTGCCTGATGTCCAACAACAGACGCCCAAGGCTGTTAGCACTTTAGCAGGCACCCAAGGCTGCCTTCCATTTGCACCGCTACTAGGCTACACGCAGCGGGCTACACGAAGCTCGTGACTCATAATTACTACTCCTTCCGTTCAGAATTATTTGTCTCGAAAATGAATGTATCTAAAACTAAAATACGTCTAGATACATCCATTTCTGCGACAAGTAATTTCGAACGGAGAGAGTAGCAGCTACTATCTCTGTCCAGGTTTACCAGAGCATCTACAACCGGACCTCTCAAACCCATCTCATACATCCTAGTAGGCCGCTCGGTCACGATTTTTTGACCCAGACGGTCCCTCAAACACCCGGACTAATCGACACCCCATATCCAACCCAAAATAGGGCAGATATGGGGGCGCCCGGATGCGTCTGGGCATGCCTGCCACGTCATGGCCCCACACAAAAACGCCCGAAAACCCAGTGGTCCGGCGGACGCCGAGTCCGTCGCCGCGGTGTGAACGTCGCGTGGTGCCGCTCCGGCTCGCTGCCGAAGATGAAATCTGGCTATTTAAGCCGGCCGACATCCCACAACCCATCCCCCTCTTCCCTCTCCGTGCCGCCAGTCTGAGCCCATCCACCTCCTCCCTTCTGATGGAGGTGGAGAAGGCGGAGGAGATGGAGGAGCCAGACCACCAGGTGCCGACTTCAACATGGAGCAGGCGGAGGCGGAGTTCGCCATCGCCCAGTCCGACGAGATAACCGAGCAGCAGGCCATCCTGGAGTCCATCCAGGATGAGGCCTATGTGGAGGCCAACCGGGCGTTCCTCAGGCAGGAGCAGGCGGAGTCCGACGCGCTCTTCGCCGAGCTCGACGCGGAGATAGAGGCGGAGGAGGCCGGAGCGGAGGCGTCGGAGGAGCCGAAGCTGCAGCGGCCGCCCATGCTGCCGGAGCCGGGCACGGAGGTCGTCGTGATCTCCGACGAGGAGTAGTTAGGATCGACATAGTACGTAGGTTCTATTTCCTTTTGCATGTCTTTGTATGAATATAAGAATCGAGTATGAGATGTCCAAATGCAACAAGTGAAATTTAAGATGCGCCCGGTCACTATCTGCGGACGCGCCCGAGCGCATTCGCGAGCGTTTGAGGGACCGGATTTGCCATGTGTGGTTGTAGATGCTTTTAGGCGCCCCTCATATTTTAGATAAAATTTGATTATTTATTTGACTAAGAAAATGTAAAATATATATTACAAAAAGTATATTATCAGATTTGTATTGGGAAGAGGTTTCCAGTGATATAATTTTGATGACATATAGTTATATTTTATTAGTTACATCCACGATCAAATGTTAGCTCAAAATAAGAAGCAGCATAATAAAACCAGACAGAGGGAGTATTAGTCTGCTAATAGCGGCGACTAATTTGATGGTCACCGTTCTAGTACTAGGCGTGCCTATGGTCGTGTACTATGGCTCTGAGATGTAACATTACTACCAAACATGTATTGGGAAGTACTGGACACGATTTGTGAACCTGCAATTTTGCACTAATGTGCGTGATTTCCTATTCAGCACCTATAGCGCCTATTACCGGCATCCTCGTACGGCGCCCCCTACCTTCATCGAATGCTAAACTAACTAAGCCGGCCCACATACACTTGAACGCTCATGCGTGGTTTGTGCAGCTTCTAGCCAGCTCCTAAAAAAAATCTGACTGGTTTTGTGAAGCTTCTAGAAGCATCTGACCAGTTTTCTTTCCTTTTTTGTTTTTCCTCTTTTTTCCTTTTTATTTTGTTTCATTGGTAAATTTGCATGAAAGTTTTTTAATTGCAAACAATTTGCAATTTTGCAAACATTTTTAAAATGCAAATTTGTTTTTCAAATTTGTAAACATTTTCAAATTTGTGAAATTTTCAAATCCACAAACTTTTCTAATCCATCAATATTTTCCAAATTTAGGAACTTTCACAAACTTTTTCGAATTGTCTCATTTAAAAAAATCAAGATTTTTTTTCAAACTCATGAATTTTTTTGAAATCCACAAACATCTTTTGAATTCGTGATTTTTTTTAAATCCATGAACATTTTTCCAAAATACAATTTTTTTCATAAAATGGCGGGGAGTCATTTTTTCTCCTAAAACAGGTAGTACTGGTTTTTCTTGAACTAGTAGCCCGAGCGGCCGAGCGAGCGACTGAACAGCTCGAGCGAGAATGTGGCAGAGAATATGGGCTGGCCCAACTGAGTCGGTGTGACTGATGGCACTCTAATTCAGCGTGTGAAGCACTAATTAGGAGCACTTCTAAGGCCTTGTACAATGGGAGATGCTTAATGAGGTGCTTAGAAAAATAAACCGAATTTTTCTGAAGCACTGGTGCCTATTTCTACAAGAGAGACGCTTAACTGTACAAATAAGCACCGGTGCCTAAGAAAAGCTTGGTTTATTTCTCTAAGCACCCCCTCTAAGCACCTTGCATTGTACAAGGCCTAAGGATCCCTAAAAAAAAAGGAGCACTCCTAAGGTTGGTTACAGTTCGTGTTGTACTAACATTCCAAGCCCTGGCCCATAACTCGTGCAAGGGGTATGTGCCACCCGTACTGAATTCTCTTAGGAATCGCCTATAGCGGGCAACTACAGAGCTGGTCCAACATTGTAGCGTGCGCGATTTTTTTTTCAGGTTTTCCATTGTTTGTACTGCGGTTTTCCTCGGGTTCTCTTCGATTTTTCAACGAGGTTTTCTGGTTTTTGTTTTTCTTCTTATTCTTTTGTTTCTTTCTTTGATTTTCATTGGTTTCTTCAGTTTTTTTCCTTTCTTTTTTTTACTTTTTTCACACATGTCTACATTTTCATAAGGACATTTTCCATATATCGCAGGAATTTTTTTTCTACTCATTTAACCTTTATCAAATACATGATCAACATTGGGGAAAATATATGTTTTCATATCTACTTTTTATACACATTATAATTTTCCTATACATCTAAAAAAATTATATATGTTTTAACATGGTTTCACATTTTCATAAATATTTGTTTTGAACATTTTCTTGAACGGGTGTTATACAGTTTTTGAAATACACCTTGACACATATTTTGTATGATAAAAAACATTTGTTTAACTATGAGAACTCTCTTTTTACATTGGGTAAACATTTTTTTCGAAATGTCACACCCATTTTATTTGAAACGCGTGATTTTTTTTCTAAATCTAACGTACATTTTTGAATGGTACGAAGCACTTTTTGAATTACACGAACATTTGTTTAACATTTTATATCATACTATCTAAAATAGTCGTGTAGATATTTTTTTGAATGGTAGAAACATTTTGTAAGTGTGGGGCTAATATTTTTTGTACACTTCATTTACTAAATCAACTTCATAATATATATATTTATTTCAAAATATAAACAAAAGAAAAAGAACACGTGTGGTGTCAGCATAACATCATCGCAACGAGACTATGTCATTGTTGGGCCCGCCCACTACCGACTAGCTGCAGGCGAGGCTGGCATACGACCCGTTGCGGGCGACACATAGCCACGCGCCCATCACTTCTGAGTTATGGACTCAAGTTAGGTTATTCTTATGGGAAACGTTTCAGGGCGGGGCGCCGGCCGAACCTTCGGCCGGTCGCGAGCCACGCTAGTGCCCCGTGCCCGCCCAAGACGCGCCCCGTGCGAGACTCCTGTTTATTGTTGGGCCCCACGTGGACCACCCCACCTCCCTTATCTTTCCCCTAACTGCTGCCTTCATCCCCTACCTCCAGACACATCCTTTCCCGTGGCCATATTTCTTCTTCCTTTTCCCCGCGCTGCTGCCTACCGGCGGCCGCTGCCGGCCGTGTGCTTCGCCGAGCCAGTGGGACTACCCGACTACTGCCAGTCCTCCTCCTCCACACATCTTCTCCCCCAAAACATCTCTCCTTCTCTCTCAAATAAGCCATGGTTCGAGACGAGGCAAGGTCTGGGAAGGAGGCTGCAACTGGTGCCTAGGGAGGCTGCGACCGACCATGAGACGACGAGCATGGTGACCTCAGGACGGCAAGGATGGGGCGACGCTCCTCCGAGAAAACAATCAACGTCGTTATTTTTGCTACATGCTTCAACCGGCGTCGGAATTTGCTACAAACGGCATCGCATACTGCTGCCACCGGTGTCACGTTTTGCTGCAATGCACAATCGACCTCGCGTTTTTGCTACAATCTATGTCGCTTTTTGCTACAACTGTTTTCATTTTTTGCTACATATGTTCAGGCTGAGCTGCGACCCGACGATGGCGGCGATGACTTTTTTGCTGCAACTGTAATAGATTTTTGGTACATTCAGCAATTTTTTTTACTACATTCATTCTTTTTTCGCCAGCGACAATACAATGGCGAGATACAACCACCGGCGGCGATGACAAGTTTTTTTGCCAAAAAGCTGCAACGGGCGTCGTCAAGAGCTGGAACCGGCCATCAGCGGAGCTGCATCTAGTGTGGTGGTGCCCCGGCAGCCATGCCGGGCACCTCTTGCGGAGCTCGGCGCCCATGGCCATGGCGACAGCCCCTCGCGGAGCTCGATGGCCATGGCCATGGTAGCACCCCTCGCGGAGCTCGATGCCGATGGCCATGGCAGCACCCCTCGCGGAGCTCGACGCCCATGGCCATGGCAGCATCCCTCGCGGAGCTCGACTCCCATGGCCATGGCGTGCCCTAGCAGCCACGGCGGCATCCCTCGAGCGGAGCTCGACGAACATGGCGATCGTGTCCATCACCAGGCGGGGAATCATGCACCTCACGGGTCGGGGGGGGGGGGGTCGCGTCCAGCACGAGGAAGGAGACAGTTTGGGGGAGAATCGAACGGTTACGCGCGCGTAGATCGTACGGCTACCGAGCGACCGGCCGAACTTTCGGCCGGCGCACCGGCGCCTATCGTTGCCCTATTCTTATGCTTTTATATGGATCGGTCCTAAGCCACAGACCATGAAACGTAACCAATGGAGATGGGCTTCCGAGTTTGAAACCTCTTACGAAAGGGACACAACGGTCAGTTACAAAGCGTTCTGCGTGCGACAAGTGGCATGCACGGAGCGGTCCCTCGCTAGCAGGCACACCGAATTGGTTTCTTCCGGCTTTCTGGTTTCGCAAGTTTTGCAATTTGCCCCTCCAAGTTCTCGGTTTCCCTGTTTCCATTTCCACGTGCGACGGATTGAAAACAGAAGTGGCTTTTCACACTTAAACTCCAAAAATAGATTTTTTGCTAGTAAAGTTCCCCTTTTTCACTTTCTTTTTCTTGTCTTATTTTTGGGAGAGGGAGTTTAATGGGGTAAAAAAAAGGGAGGGAGCACTATCGCTTTCAGCTCAAACAAATGACAACTTTTAACTCAGAACTTCAAGTTTTCAGTAATATTACCGTGCGTTCCTGCTTGCCTCCGGTTCATCAAGTTACCATATACATCTTGAAGGGGATCATAGGTCAAGGCATGTGTTGATCGTACCACGTCTTTTGGCTTCATCGATACACGACACCTACAGCATGATTCCTGCTCGCCCCCGGCCCGTCAAACACACTCTTTGCCAGTAGCGGATAGACAGGTAGTGCTTTTACATTAGTGTTGGAAGCACAGACAGTGCTTTTCCCCTCGTTTTGGAGGCACAGATCAATGGTTCGTGGGAGCACATGCAGTACTTTTTTCCTGGTTTTTGAAAGCACATATCACCTATATGTATGGTCCGTGGGGAAATAGGCAGTGCTTTTTTCCATTAGTTTTGGAAGCATAGATCTATGGTTTGTGAGAGCACATGCAATACTTTTCCCCTCGCTTTGGAGGCACAAATCAATGGTTCGTGGGACCACAGGCAGTGCTTTTGGAAGCACGGATCATTTATATGGATGGTTATTTGTGGGAGCACAAGCAGTACCTTTTCCATTAGCCTATGGAAGCACAGATCTAGGGTCTTGTAAGTATTGTTTCGTAAGTATTGCATTTTGGAAAGCTGCAAACCAAGAGCGCCTACAAAATAAAGGTTCAACGAAAACTTACAATAAAATGTTCTTTCAGTTTTTTGAACTCTCCACCGTTATAGAGAAATGAACATCTTAGTATGGTAAATGGCGATTCACAATGGTAAACATTTGGCACTTCTTCTACAAAATCGAAAATTCAACTCTTCAAGTATTTGCTTTTACAGTGTCTTTCTCCTCCAAATAAGTGTAGCAAGGATGCTTCCATCCTGGCCATCTGAGGATTGCGTTGTGTTTTAAATAAAAACACCTAGAAGGTATGGTTCGAGAGAAACAAAAATCGCTACTTATAAGACTTACCGTTCTGTTTTTATGTTCATGCTAGTATTCCTTTTTAATTCTCTTTTGCGTCAACTTCTTTGATATTTCCCTGCAAAAAAAAAACTTCTTTGATATTTGTTTAGCCACTCCTCTTGATATTTTTAATCTTTAGCGGGAGTGGTCTCTTTCGGTATCAGGATTTTAACCTTTCCCTTATATATGTCCATCAGATATAGTGTGTAACGGTCTTCCTTCTTGCTGGGCAAGAATATCTGAAGAGGAAAGTTTTCACAAGATTTCAGGGTTTTTTCAACTATTTATTAAAAACCCAAAATTTATAGAATTTTGAGCTTGTTATAAACAAAATGATTACACATTTTGCTGTTAGTAGCCTTTCCTTTTGATCTTGTGTTACATGATTCATAATCTAGTCGCCCTTCAAGCTTTTTGTTGTTGAAATTATGGATATTTTCTTTGCTGTCAATTTTCAGCACCTCCAACAAAAAAGGTTAAACCAAATTACATAAATTACCGACCGGAATGTTAGAAAGAAACATAATAATACCTAATAAAAGATGCTAGAAAAAAACAAAATAAAAATTTGTTTATTTGGTATACTACATGTACGAAGTAAGGGCTTAAGATTAGTCTTTGGCTTTGTTTTGATTGTTGCCTTTCCGGGATATCTGCTACTGTTGACATCAGTCCATCACCTGTTTTTCTATACGGTGTTCGTTGTTCTTTGTTGGATACGAATCCTTCAGGTTCTTTGCACTGTATTCTTTGACCTTCTTCCCATATTGCCGAAACAGAGTTTTCCCGCAGTTAGATAAGAATTTTGTGCTCACATCAAAACAATAAACAAGTATTTGCGATGCTTCTGGTCACCGTAATTTCTCTAATGAGGTGCAGAAGAAGCCACTCACCCTGAGTTATTTGCATGCCACTGGTCGCTCATGCTTATTTTCTTCAGTTGAAAGGCCTCTTTGTTATGATAAAAGTAATGTTGTTGATAAAAGTAATATTTGCCTACCAAGCTTTGTTGTTCTTTTGTTTCATGTTTTTTTCGTTCTTTACTTCCTTCATTTCCGATTTCTCCTTTTTATCTTCTCATTTAATCATATCTTTTTACTTTTTGATATCTTCTTTTCCATTATTATTTTCACTTGCAAAATAATTTATCTTTTGCTTGCCACAACTGACATTCTTGAAAGATATTACTGAAGCTTTTGATTTTTGTTTTCTTACATTTTCTTGCTCTGCCAACATATTGGATTTCGATCTATTGGTGATTGATGATGTACTGTTCGAGGCAAAAGAAATTATATTCACCGTTGCTGCATTTTTATCGCCAAAAAAGTGAAGCAAATATCTCCTAGAAATTCTTGTTTCACAAGCATGAGTACCAATTTCTAAACTATGACAAACATTTTTGTGGAGATAAGTGAACAGTTTCCATGGGTAATTTTTTTAAAAAAATCATGCTAAAAATTTGGGGCTTTTTAGGTCGAAATACAATAAAACGTGAGCTACACAAAAAAGACAAATCTGGGCCTTTTTAGCATATGTACTGTTCATCTTTAAAGTCCATGATTTTTTTTTGTGCAGCTCGCAATATTAGGTATTTCATCCTGAAATTTTTCACACATACACTTTACATCCTTGCATACATGTGTAATTTTTTCAGAATTTTTTTAAACCTAAATTTATGAATTTTGAATTTTTCAAAACTAAGGGCTCCATGGAGCTCGGTCTCCAAAATGCTCTACTCTTACAACAAGTGACTACATACGGAGCAAAATGAGTGAATCTACACTATAAAATATGGCAAGTCTCCGTTAACAAATGTTGCTTGTGCTTCTGCATGCAGAGCTGGTGTCGATTTGAAGTGAATTAGGAATAGGCATGAGCTCAGCTGGCCAGAGAGCTGGAGTAGTTTGGCAAGTGATCCACACAGATACAGAGATCTCAGTGCAACAACAACAAAAATCCTGCATGACATAGATACGTTCAAACTTTTATTGAAGATCAGAACGAGTGGCAGAAAACATATTGATAAAATCTGCAGGTTAACTAGTAAGAAAATAGCTTGCTGTAAATTAAACAACACACGTACCATAGACTTGAAAAGTGATGGGATCTTAGCTAGTCTCCGCCTCTCTTCACAGGCTGCTACATCTCTATCATCTTTGGGCAGCCAGAGATGTGCAGCGTGCCTAGCTGCGCAACGGCCTCCAATCCCCCAATTGAGACCAGGTCTGGACAATCGGTGATATATAACTCCTCTAGAGATGCAAGGTTCGTCCTCCAAATGTCACCTGGAATGGATGTTATGCCCGGGCACTCAGACATCTCCAGCGAAACAAGTGACGCGAGGTTTTGCAGGCAGCTGGGAACCCATGCAGATATATCCCCACATTGGCCCAGTACGAGCCTCTGGAGCGTCGACGGCAGCACCAGTCCCCTCTGCCAGTCCAGACGTTGGCAATCATAAATCTCCAGGTCGTTGAGACAAAGGAAACTTCCGAACCATTCTCCGGGTAGCGAGAGCAACTCGTCGCAGTGTGCAATATAAATCCTCTCAACGACAGGCAGGCATTCTTGTGTTAGGAGACCATCAAGGGTTGACAGTTTAGTGCAGCCGCTAATGGTTAGCACCGTAAGGAACAAGAACGATGTAATGCCGCTGGCACTGCACCCACAATGGGAGAAGTTAGTGAAGATCGCTGGTCTCACAGATGTAAGAGACTCGCACCTTGCAATGCTCAAACTCATTAGGGCTGGAAGATGTTGTAGGTGTATGGACGTGTGGCGGGAATAATATAAGAAGAAGCTAGTGAGGGAGCAACACTCAATATTGTGTGCTAAATCCCCAGAACAACCCAGCACAAGCCTCTTGAGTGAAGGAGCCACCAAACTTCGGGAGCAGATATTTCGGCAATAAACCACCTCCAATTCTTCAAGGCAATGGAACTCCACAAATCTTTCAGTTGGTACTGATATTAACCTCTCGCAATTTTTAACTACTATTTTCTTGATGGCTGGTATAGAAGCTGGATGTAGAAAATGCTCAAGGCTTGATAACTTGTGGCAATCAGAAATTGCTAGATCCATCAGGGAAGTGAAAATACCAATATTTGCAAGTGAAATTAAGCTTGATAACTTTTGTGGCTGAAACCATCTTGGTAGAGACACATCTGGATAATCTCGGAGTTGCAAAGATTTTAGACCATTGGGAGGTTGTAAAAGTTGAAGTGCTTCTGTCACATTGTTCTGTCGAGTCATCATCGAAGACCGGTGCACTTTTAGACCGTGAAGATATCTCTTTTTTTGTTCAGCTTCTAGTGCATCGCAGTTTAGTTGATACTCTAGATAATATCGAAATCCACATAATTCAATTCTCCTCAAGCTGATCAACTTATCGAAGTCACTGGGTAAACTTTCTATCTTGCATTCCCCAATATAAAGAATCTGCAAATTATAGAGGCAACAGAACGTTGAAGGAAGGCTCTTCAAAGGAGAAGCTCTGGAGATTTCAAGGTACCGAAGATGCTTCAAGTTGCAAACACTACCCGGTAACCCAGTTGTAGAGGCACAAATAATCACGCGCATACGCCCAAGTTCAGTACACCAATGATCCATTACAGGTGCTACAACTTTATCCTCCAAGGGCATGTTGCAAATCAGGGTACGCAGCTTCTCATGCTTGCATAGGCTTAACAGCTTTGAATAGTCAAACTTTGGGTTAGAGAGTACTGATAGGTGACGAACATTCTTAGGAATTTTTTGGAATTCATTCACATTTTTTAATATGAAGCAATCATTCTTTGAAACCATTTGGACCATGTCATGAAGCAAGTCATGGATTACATATGCTCCGTGTACTTTCTGAAAGAAAGATCGACTTACAAGATCTTCAAAGTACTGACTAGCAATATCCTGAATTGGAATGTCCCCCTGAGGTTCCACAAAGCCTTCCGCCACCCAAATTTCAGCTAAATAATCCTTCTCAAATTCATGATCTTTAGGGTACACACCACATAATGAGAAACATCTCTTTAGGTAGAATGGTAAGTACATGTAGCTCAACCGAAGGGCTGGCAAAATGTCATCCTCCTGTTGCCTTAACTCCCACAATTCACTCTCTAGAACATTATTCCAATATGTTGTGTGACGGTTCATCCTTAGCAGGCGTCCAAGAGTTTTTGCAGCTAAAGGAGAACCCTTCAGCTTAGGAAGTATGCTTCTACCAATTTGCTCTAACTCATGATCATTGCTAAACCTCTCGGATCCAAACATGCATAGTTTGAAGAAATTCCAAAAGACATCATCTTTCAAGCCATTTAATTTCAATGTCTTCATTGTGCGCACTCCATCAGCAACCTTTTGAGACCTAGTGGTGACCAACATGATGCTTCCCTTCCTCACATTTTTTAAAGGTGCACAGAATCTCTTCCAAGATTGCCCATTCTCCTTCAAGGCATCGTCCCATAAATCATCAAGGACAATAAGTAACTTTTTCTGGCACACAGTTTTATGAAGAGCATGTTGAAGCGAGTCCAACTGGCCAGTGCTTTCCTCTCCAGAAATGGATTGCAAGGCTTCTTTAGTTAACTTCTTGACGTCAAAGTCATCTGAGACAGAAAGCCAAATTGTCTTTTTGAAATGAGGCTTCACTTGTTGGTAGATATGTTGAGCCATAGTGGTTTTCCCAACACCCCCAATTCCAACTATTGGCAAAACAGCAAGGCCATTTTCTTGTTCATTACAAACATGGTTGATTGTTGCTAAAGTTCTTTTTGATGAGCTTTCGTGGTACTATCGCCTTCTCTTACAACTAGCAATTCTATCACCTGAGTCAACTCCTGATCACGGCCAAACATTATTGTCTCAATAGGAAAAGAACTAGTCTCTGGCCTGACTGATTTGTCAAAACGTGGTGTCGCTTCACCCAAGCCCATCTTCTCGAGCAGATTAGAAAGATTCTCCAGCCTTTTCTGGATATCCTTCACTTTGTTGAAACTGCCCTGAATGACACAGTTAAAGAAATCAATAAAAGCAGATTGGCTTGCAATGCCCTCCACTGTCACTTTCTGCTCATACCACCTGAACTCATCAAGAATGTCCTCCGCATCATACACCGCATCACTGAATTTTGGAAGGAGCTCGGCCACACAGTGTTTGTGGCTCCTCCACTCCGCCCGATCAATGAGGTTGTACATTGCCGGAAGAGTATCACTAAGACGTTGTAGGCCACTCTGCAAGTGCAGTACCTCATCCTGAAGATTTTGCTCTTGCTTACCACTCCATCGGGAGTGCAGAGATGAAATAGAAGACCTTGCCCACTGAAACAAATTGACACATTCATTAATGCCACTGATGACCCCAAGAGTACCAGATATACTCATGGTGACTCGAATCTGCAGATTTCTTCTCTGTCCTGTTGAGCAACAATAGACATGGTGAGCATTACAGCATACTTTGTGGTCAGATACCAAGAGTAAAAGAGCAATATTCACCATGAAATTAGTAACACTAGTTCTTTGTATGAGAGAATGTATGGACCTAACTGGATCACGACAAATCACAAGAATGACAAATCACAATTGAATGTAATGTAGTATTTTTTAGAAAATATTTCTTTCAGAGAACCCGAGAACCACCTCAAAATAGCACTAATACTTTGTATGAGAGAATGCATGGACCTAACTGGATTACGATAAATCACAAGAATGACAAATCACAATTGAATGTAATGTGATATTTTTAGAACATATTTCCTTCAGAGAACCTGAGAACAACCTCATAACAGCACTAATACTTTGTATGAGAGAATGTATGAACCTAACTGGATTACGACAAATCACAAGAATGACAAATCACAATTGAATGTAATGTAGTAATATTTTTTAGGACAGATTTCTTTCAGAGAACCTGAGAACCACCTCATAACAGGGCACTGGATTCGTGAGGGCTTGTTTGGACTGCGTGGAGGAGGAACTTGCCTGACCTGGAGACCTCCGGCCGGCTCGCCTAATCAGCTTGGTTAATTACCGGCTGGCCAAGACATCCTTCGTGCACAGAGAAGGTGCAGCCACAGGGATGCATCACTGAATCTCCGCTGCAGCTGCTGCCGCTGGCTTCTACTCCAGCGCGGCTGTACCAACTAGGAGGGATCAACGAAGCCGGGCCGCCGCAGCATGGACGGCTGGCGACGCTCCACTAGCGAGCGACAGCCAATGCCTAATCTCAGTGTCTTCCCTCTAAGCTCGCCGCGGCTGACCATCACGCCGGTCAAGCAACAGAGCTCGCTGCCTCTAGTATCTACCCTCGTATCACCACTCCTGTGGGGAGGCTGCCGCCTCCGGCCTGGGGTCGCGCTTCCGCCGCGTGCCTTCGCACCATGGTCGCTGGCTTGGTGAATCAAATTAGATCGGGGGAGCGGAGAGGGACGAAGGGGGAAATTTTGGATCTGAGGGATGAGGAATTGAGGAATTTTTTATATATACATGACGAGAAATTGAGGATTAGATAAGCTGTGAGATGTTCCGAAAAAAGAAAGTAGGAGCACCTGCAGCCGAACCTCTTAAACCCGTCTTATACGTTTGCACGGCCGGTTCAATCAATGTCCGGTCGTGAAAATCTGACCCAAACGGACGCCTTAAACATGCCTCAAACGTCCGGGCTGACCGGTACCCCTTATATCCAGCCCAAATATGAGGCGGATATGGGGCGCCCTCAGGGCACGCTCGCTGACCCTGCTGCAGGTCGTAGCGGTTCCACCTACAGCGACCGAAGCTCCTCCCTTTCCCACCTGCAACGACCGAAACTCCTCCGTCTTTTATCGGTGCAACCAAATTTTAGTCCCACATCACCGGGCGAGGTGGACGCCTCCCGACTTAAATAGCTGCACCAGCGGATGGCGAAAAGCTTGGTTATTGTTGTATAGGTCTATCAATTCTTGCATGTGTGATCAAAATAAATTTGACACTACATTGCATTCATTGACTGATGATTATTCATCGAGTGTCAAGTTTGTCTTGATCATATACGTTGATACCTCTACTACAATGACAGTAGATTTTTATTTTATTTTATGCATAGACACATTGTGATTGGAAAAAAGCCGACACCAATGTTTTCTATGTCAAGGAGTTAGACCCTGACTATGAATCTTGTATGTCTTTTATGTGATAAAGATAGAAGATTCATAGTAAGAGTCCATATCCTTAACAAATACTATAATGACGTCAGAAGCTTATCCCTTCTGGACGACCCGGATGTTTAAGCTGGTCGACTAGCTCATCAATCAGTGAGGTGAGACTAATACAGATATGAAAATGTTAAGTATGAGCAATTTTCGGTGCCTAGCCGGCCCAAGACGGACAGGATGATCGACGTACATGGCCCTACATGTAACAGATGTTTTGAAAATAGGATATATGGTTGTAAATTGTAAAATTTGAGGCACGCCCAGTCACTGTCTGCATGCGCGTCCGCGAGCGTTTGAGGGCTCAAATTTGCAACCTCCGGCTGTAGATGCTCTAAGCTCTAAGATTTGAATCTCTTACTTCATGGGACTATAAATGTGTTTTTTTACACACTACAAACTACAAACAAACGCATATGCTCACATACACGCGCACACGCACTCAACTCCATGAAGTATGAACACATACGCATATCCTAAGCCGGCAGAACATCTTAAATCATGAAATTAACGAAGTCGTAAGCGGACAGAACATGTTAAAGCTTGAAATTGACGAAGTCGTCACTGACACTTTCATAGTCAACGAAAACGTCTACTTCCACACTGAACACACATCGCTAAGAAGCCTAAAATAAATTTTAGAAAATGCAACCACCAGTGTCAAGTCTAAGACTTAGCTCTGGCGGGTTGACTCCACCATAAGAAATCTAACCATTTGAGGTGTGACTTCGTAAATCTCAAGATTATACTCCCTCCGTCCAGTGAAGAGTGTACATCTAGCATCAAAATTTGTCCATAAAAGAGCGTACGTTTATCTTCCCAATGCACTTTAAAGTAGAAAAAATAATTCTCTCTCATCACACGGTAATCAAGACCAATAGCAATCTACACATGGTCTTCTTAATTTTTACATGCGCTCAACTTATTGGAGGTTGGGTAATTAAAGAGAAGAAAGATAGTGGCTTGCACCTTTTCCATGCAATTTTTACTTAACTTCATAATTTGTTCTAAAATTCCTAGATGTACACTCTTCACCGGACCGACGGAGTATGCCGGCTCAGTCTTTCAGAGGTGATCATAGGGGTAGGGTGTGCGTGTGTGCGGGTATGTATAAGCGCTTGCGTCTGTACTGTGTTAAGAAAAAGCTCAATCCACCATAAACGTGGTGTACTGAAGCAAACCTCCATGCGTACATAATACTAGTAGTCTAGTAGTACTATCTAGTACTACGGAAGCGGATTTGTAGCACCCGGGTGCTCCACACCCCTATACGAACATTAAATTCAAAGAAATGCTGAAAAATTTGAAGAAAAATCTAAGATTTTGAGATATCAAAACTGGATTTCCGATCTACTCCCGTGTGAAATCTCGCGACAAAATGTCAGGAAATGTATTCGTGGCAAAAAAGGACAAAAATTTCTATGTATAGAAAAAACTGTTTGGATGGATATTTTTTCGGACAATATTTCCTTCACCACCGATACGTTTTCTGGTAGTTTTTCATGAAATTTAACACCGAAGTAGATTGAGAACCCATGTTTTACATTCCTAAATTTTAGATTTTTTAGAAATCTTTTTAATATTCTTTATGTTTAATATTAGTATAGAGATGTGGAGCACCCAGGAGCTCCTGTGTTTTTTTCTATCTGCTACTCCCTATATATGCGGACGGAGGATGAACAATAGCAAAGAGAGAGGCAGAAAACCAAAATGGAGTGAGCCCGGAAATCGATGGAGGTGCTTACTGGGTGCGGCGGACGACCGGCGAGGCGTGCAGCAAGCGACGATGATCCAGACCTCGAGCACGCTCTCTCTTGCTGCCTCCAGTCCTCCACAGAAAATGGGGCGGGGGTGGGTGGGGATGAAGAACGGGGCCGGGGAGATGGCGATGAACAAGAGCAGCACGGGGGACGGCGCGGCAGTTTCCGAGAAATTGCATGCGGGCCCATGGACGTCGCCTTTTGATGTGCAGCAAAGTAGCCACAACAGTGCGAAGCGTCTGCGCACAGGAAAGCTAGAGAAGATTTTTTTTAGTTAATGCACTACTGATCTGGCGGAGCTTTTCCTCATCACGAACTGGTGCTTTCGGCAGTGGGTCACTCTTAGTGCTTCGTGACAGACGCACGCAAACAATGGTACACATTTTTTATTATTGAAACGGAGGTAAAAGATTTTTGTGTTAATTAAGAGAAAAGAAGAGTTTGTGTTACAAATACACCCCTCAATACAACAAATGAACTACTCTTCCGGCATGATTGTCCCTAGTTTCTTTGTCCCCGCGCCACCCAAAGCAAGGCCTCCTTCTTAATGTTGTCGAGTAGGATCGACGGGGCGCACCTTGGTTACTGGAAACACGCGTGTTTCCCTCGTTCCAGATAATGGCTTTTCTATTTGGGATGGGTATGTCGGATTATAATCCAATCCATCAATCTTTGAGGGAGCGTCTCAAATGCCATGTGAGCAATTTGGAGTCAAGCATTGATCATTTCCCAAAGCCTTAGAGTGTATCGATACTTGAAAACTAGGTGATCAATTGATTCATGTTCCCTTTTGCAAAGGGGGGCAATCAACAAAATTTGGTCACCCTCGTTTGGTCAATATATCAGCCGTCCAACTCTACTTTGAATGGCCAACAAAACAAAGAACTCCACCTTAGGTTGTGCCCAAGTTATCCACACCGCATGCTCCAAAGGGGAGAGGATCATGCCAATAAATTGAGCCTTGTAGGTGGACTCTGTCGTGTAGCAACTACTCAACGTGTGCTTTCAAGTAATGTCATCTTCTGCCTCCACAAGATTAAAAGCCCGAATAGTGGCCCAAAACTCAACAAATTGACGGAAGTGGATGATAAAAAAAAGTGGGAGAGAATTTGATCTTGGCGACCCATGCATCGTCCTTCAGGGCTTCCCTCACTTTCCATTTTTTTTCTAGATGATGCCTCCTATATTAGGGGGGAGGAGCGAAATCCTTGGGCTTTCGGTCATGCACCCAAAGGGAATCCCAAAAAGGTGTTCTTGCATCATTGCCGACGGTGATGGTCGTGGAAGCAAGAAGCACATAATAAGTCGTGGTCCATGGCGTTACAAGGGTTGCCCATGCCAACCCACATTTTTTTTGGCTCCTTTCATTCAAACCAAAGCCAACAGGGCCTAAGGGCCCTAAAATTGTCCTTATGTAACACCCCTGGGCCACCACAGGCGAGAGGACTACAAACGGTGTCTCAATTTATTTTACATTTAGCACATGTGATTTTGTCTGTACTCGCCCAAAGGAAAGCACACTCAAGTTTGTTGAAAATGTCAAGGGTGATACGGGGAGTGACAAAGCAGGCCGTTTGGGAGGATATCACCGATTTTGACCAATGCGGTGTGCCCAATCCTGGCCATCTCAGGCCCGGCCCTGTCGCCCACCCAGGCCCGGCCCTAAAATCCAGGGCCTAGGCCCGATGGGCTTGCCCGTGGGCCGGGCTTGGGCCTGAGTTTTGAGCCCATCAGCAGGGCCTGGACGGGCTTGGGCTTGGCATATTGGGATTTTAAGGAAGAGGCCCGACCCACGGCCCTAAGCCCTAAGGGCTTTTCAGGGCTTTTTACCAGATGGGCCGGGCTTGGGCTTGAAAAGTAGGCCCGATGAAAGGGCCTGGGAGGGCCTGGGCCTCAGTTTTCTGCCGTGGGCTTTTTTAGGCCCGGCCCGGCCCGGCCCGGCCCATGGCCAGATATAGGTGTGCCCCATGAATGTTACGTTTTGCTCATCCCAAGGGACCAACTTTGCAGTCGCTTTGTCTTTGAGAAATTGGAAGTCTACTTTTTTTAGGTGCCATGCCGATAGCGGGAACCCAAGGTATTTTATGGGAAAGGAAGCGCGTGTAGCCGGAAGGCTTTGGAGAATGCATGGCAAGCTATTGTTCCCTCTTGTGGAAGTTGGTTGAGAGACGCTTGACATTACCAAAGAGGTGAAGAATGTTGGGGAGGTTATCAATGTCCTTCTTCATGGGTTCCATGAAGACCACTGCTTTGTCCGCATAGAGAGAGGTTCTCAAGATAGCACCACGGCCACGAATCTTGCGGAACAACCCTTTACTAGTTGCTACCTTGAGAATTCTTTGGAGTGGATCAATAGCGATTACAAATAGCAAAGGGGAAAGTGGGCATCTCCAACATCAGCCCCCAAACCAGACAAGCCATTTGTCTGTGGACTCCGGACTCGTCCGCGGAAAGTTATAGAGGAGCCGACCATCCAACCATTGCCCCCTTTTTTTAAGTCCGCAACACTCAAAATAATAGCATATCAAATTTTTGATTAGTCAAAATATTAAAATGTGACAGTAATGCAAATGTAAATATTACAATCCAACTAAGTTTTGAAATAAAATAGTTCAAACTTGGGTTCAACTCGCACATATGTTCTAGTTGTCCCCTTTGACTGCCCACAGATGCTCAAGCAGATATTCCTTAAGTTGCTCATGAATTGCTTGATGCCGAATTTATTGATGCAATTAGACAAAATTATAAAACATGGCCGGCTTCTAATTTGAAAGTTGGATATGATCATCCAATTTCTCAAATTCCAGACCTCTGGTAGCATCTTGAATCTCACTAGGGGTTGGGGCGCCCCCTTGGGACGCCTCCTGATAGAAGGCGGTGCCAAGTGGGAGCCGCCCCTTCCACTCTCCTATTTATACTAAAATTATCATAGTTGGTATAAAGATTCAGACAAGTGATTCAATGAACTTCAACAAAATATTCGAAGCTAATTCAACATTGATCGACCATTGATTCAGTAATAAAATTATACTTTCTAACTAAAATACAACATTTCTTACTAATATGCGGAGCAGCTTTAGCATTGATTAATCGCTGGCTCAGGAAAATAACTTCTGGTTGCTATTTAAACTACTATGGTAAAGGGATTCAACTCTACATTTAGTCAACTCTCACCATAGTGCCTCTTTTTTCTATTCAGTGAGAACATGCACATTCCTTCCTCCTTCGAATGACAACAACAGGTAGCACACAAGCAAGCTTCTAGCATCATCTCCTAATGTTCTCTTCAGGTATTTCAGTTCTTCACTGCCTTGCAACGAACCTATAGGAACCCAAAAGAGCAAGCTAGGATGGGAGTGGAGGTGAACCAAATCAAGATTGCAAGGGAGATAAAAGGAAGTATGGGTCACCTGATTTGAATGAATGTGTGGTCACCTGAAGATCCGATTCCTTGCCCGCATCAGAAACTCTTCCTCTCCCAAGGATTTGTGTTCAAGAAACAACTCAATATAAAAAAAGTGCATTACCCTACAGTTTTTACTCCCAACCAAATCGACCATCCTTCAGTTTCAATACATCGATCTAATTTGAGTCTTCTGAGATACCCCAAATATGGTTTTAGGTGAATAAACAGATATGCACAAAAACACGTTGTAGACACGTTTTTCAGTTGGGATTCAGGAGAAACATGCTTATATGCAAATAATGAGTATGAAAGCCTGCTTCATTATATTGGAGAAATCATAACAGACATGTTTATTATCCCAGATCACATAATTATTATTAAGCATGTAACGTATGCACATACATGCTTTGACGAAGACGAAACCGACCTGAAGATTAGGCAGCTCTGCGGCTCATCCATCCACCATGGGGGAGCCTATGCCGCCTTCGCGAACCCAACCTTCCTGTTGCCATAGTAGAATACGGCATGGTAGGCTCCCATGAATATATCGCCCAGGATCCTACAACAGCAAGTCCTCACTGTTAGAGTCAGCACAACAGTTTCGTGGAACATTCGCTTCCAGTATTTCAGAGGTGTTTAGCGCTCCCAACGACTGCAGATAAATCTCACAGATGAAGAAACCTTAATTACTAACCCGTCTGTGTTATGAGAGTGCAATAGTACACTAAGAAGAGGTCAATGTCGATAAAGGCAGAAGGCTCTGAGAACATAAGCCGCGCATAATTTTACCGGATAGGTCCATAGGGAGGAGGAATGTCCATGGCTATGAATCCACTCATGCACTGGGTAGCATCTCCATCACCAATCTTTAGGATGTACTAACCAACAGAAATCAAAAGTGAAACAAAGTCAGCTTACTGCAAATTAAACGAGAGCAACAGAATATACAAATCTGAACGTATGACAACCACTTGCATAAAGCACTCCGAATTTTGCCTAAAAAGTAATAGCAGTTCCCTATATGAAACCTTCGCCACCATT
Source organism: Triticum aestivum (assembly GCF_018294505.1). Lineage (NCBI taxonomy): Eukaryota > Viridiplantae > Streptophyta > Magnoliopsida > Poales > Poaceae > Triticum > Triticum aestivum. The sequence goes on from NC_057811.1 coordinate 50,969,319, forward strand.
TTGTACACTATGATCTCTGCAGCCGCAGGTTGTTGTTTTCTTTCCAGTCGTACTAAACATTATGAACAGCGCACATACTTACCGCAGAAGATTTCTCCGGATGCTCGCCGTCGTCGTGCTGTGGAGCATGTGTTGAGAGAATTGCTACTGTGAGAAATAAGAAAGATATTTGTTTGTAATGGAAACGGCATATATGAGATTGAATAGAATAGAACATAATACTGAGGTAATTCAATTATGCAGTCTGAGAGGAGAGTAACCGGGCAAGCAGCAGTGATAAAACTTTACCAGTGTGTTCTTGACAAATTGCGCACATAGATAATCAGGCATACATCTTGTACTAAGTGGAATTAGCTAGTACTGGACTCCCTTCACAGAATGGCACATACAGGTAATGAGGCATGGATCTTACAGTGAAAAGAAAAGGTAATAGTACACTGAATGAGTCCAATTGTAGGATCAAATAGGAAGATAGAGTGCAGGGAATGAAAATGAAATGGTATCAGTTTATATGATGGGGACTGAGCAATGATGTATGTAAAATTGTGACTAAGCACACGCTGTGTGCCGATGTGGTAAGCACTTCCTTAGATATGTTTCACATTTTTTAGGATTCAACAAATTCTTAAAATGAAAGCAGCTTCTTTTGATTCAGTTCTGTATAAGTTTTCTATGGAACATGTTGATGCATGAGTATGGATGAAACAATGTGACTTACAAGTTTCATGTCATTCTCAAAACAGATTCTTACAAATTGAAAATTTAAGATTTAGGCAGAAACAAACCTTCTATTACCGGCTGAGTTCATTGAAGGCTTGTTGTTCCTTCAAAATCTGTTGACCTATCTACTGGATTACTTTGTCTGAAAGCTAACGGAATCTCCTGTCAAAACATCGCAGTATGCTCAACTCGATCGTTTATCTTGACGCAGTATTCCTACATATTCAAGGAACATGCTTATGACAATTTTGAGAAAATATTGTTGATAGTAGAAAGATATATAGATGCAGGCGATCAACCTAATCACAAAAATTATGGCTAAAACTTGACATCAGAAAATTGCAAGAGAGGCTAACCATGGCTGAAACGTATTGATCAGCTTGTTCCTTTGATCTGAGTCTGAAACAGGGATCATTATATGAACTTTGCAGCAGTTATGATAATATGATAGTACCACTGAGGCTCATGAAGATCATCCCTTCCCATCATCTTATCTTCATGCTAAAAAAGCACATTTTCTGTCAGCTATAATTAGTATTCCCAAGCATGTACCATAAAAGGGAAGGAAGCCATCTTCAGTTAGTTTAGAATGTTCTCATCGGGCTGTGGTTCTGATGGTAAGCTCAGTAGTAAAAGTAGGACATGTAGGTTGCATTGTCGTTGCTGATGATCAATCAAAAAACAAAAAGATAGAACAACACCGTTTTATGATAATGCAAAGAACAAAAATATGGATTTAAAGTTATCGAGCACTGCTAGGAAAATATTGTCTTGAAGAACGGAAGGTAAGAAAGCAATAAAGCAAGCGTTGAACCTGTAAAAATATCCTCCAAGCTTTGCCAAATTAGAATAAAGCTGATTTTCCTTTTTGAGAGTTTGATAGCAATCTGCAATGCATCAAAAAAGGATTAGACTTGACAAGAAAAGAAATCTCTGCTCCTTTTATAGTCGAAGAACAGGCTTGCATCGACAAAAATACAAAAAACAGAGAATTTGCTAGTGTAAGGAACTTGCTATGATACACTGCCGGTGTAAGGAATTTGCAGTGATACACTGAATCTCCACCGGCAGAACAAAGAAGCGCCAATCTGCGGAGATCGTACAGCCTGAGACATAAAAATGGAAGGAATTCGTTAGGGCGGAAACATTAATAAAAAAAAAAACTTCATCTGCACTGACCATGCAAGACGTAAACTGAAACAGCTAGACAGTTTCAACATTCTAGAGAATCAGAAAAAGCTCTAAGATTATGACACTAAACAAACGACGGCCAATAGATTCTCACCACCCTTGCAATAATTGGACAAATACTTTGTCTCCATTAATTGATCACATTTTGCTGCCCTCTCATCTATCAAATTGAAAATTCCAAAAGTCACAATCAAGAAAAAACAGTATCCATTTGAGAACTTGAATCCAGAACCGGGGAAACAGAGGAAGGAGTCATCACACCAAAGATTCGTCATGGAATGGCTCTTTCTGCCGCCGCCTGTCGTTCTACACTATATCTGGCCATGGGCCGGGCCGGGCCTAAAAAAGCCCATGGCCGAAAACTGAGGCCGAGGCCCTCCCAGGCCCTACCATCGGGCCTACTTTTCAAGCCCAAGCCCGGCCCATCTGGTAAAAAGCCCTGAAAAGTCCTTAGGGCTTAGGGCCGTGGGCCGAGCCTCTTCCTTAAAATACCAATATGCCAAGCCCAAGCCCGTCCAAGCCCTGCGGGTGGGCTCAAAACTCAGGCCCAAGCCCGGCCCACGGGCAAGCCCATCGGGCCTAGGCCCTAGATTTTAGGGCCGGGCCTGGGTGGGCCGACAGGGCCGGGCCTGAGATGGCCAGGACTATTCTACACAAACTCATGGACCATGAATTAACTACTGAACCAACTTCAAAACTCTAGAAATTAAGGGAGGGGGGAGGAGGAAGACCACACCGTCAAGAAGGTTGCTGCCGGGGGGAAGGGACCAAGCGACGGCACAAATGGCGTCGTAGCCGTCGCCGACGAGCTAGCGACACTGCAGCTCACCACCGGTGTCGGGGGGATGGACCCCAGGCAGGCAACGGAACCCGGATCCCCTTCAAAAAACAACGGGGCTGGCACCGCCCCTCAACACTGGCACGCGCAAGCCGGCTAGACTAGCCGACCCGGCAAGCCACGTCGACTCGGCCTCAACAACTAGCGCAAGACAGCCGAATCCGGCACAGTCAAAGCCTCCTCAACAAGCCAGCGCCACCCATGGCGTGCTACGCAATCCAGCCGCGGGTCAACTCCCGTCCCATCCAGGCCGTATGATGGGGACGAGACTTCAATCAACGATGACCGAGGCAACAGTGCCCCGCCCATGCCTCTGGTCAGCAGGAACGTGGCAACAGTGCCCCTCACCTACCCGCTGACCAGGGCCGGCGTGGCTAAAGTGCCCCCGCCCTCACCGCTGACGACAGCAAGCGGCAACCTGACGGAGGGCACTGTACGCGACTCGACTCGGCCACGCCCTGACGATCGACAAGACGGCGCACAGTCCCCCTAGGCTTGCGGGGCCCGCACCTAGGGGAACCCGGCGAACCACAAGCCCTCAGCGGGACCCAGCCCGGGTCCCCGGACACCGACAATACGGACCCACCGACTTATAACATTACCATTGTACCCCCGGGGGTTGGACTATAAAACCCCCCGGGAGCCCACGATCATTCGGGGGGGGGGGGGGGGGGGCGAGCGGGAGGACTAGCCACAAAACAGCAACACTGGAGAGAAGGAGCAGCCCAAGCCTTGGCCAGCTTCCTTCCTCCTCCATACAGCTCCAGGAGCAACATTGTACTATCGATCATCCAACTACACTTGGCAGGACTAGGGGTACTATCTCTCAGGAGAGCCCCGAACCTGGGTATATCCGGCGTCGCGTGCCCGCTCATGCTAACCTCGCCTCTGGAGTCCACCAGCGCCCTCGAGCCTCCTCCTCTCTTTAGCCATCCCTTGGCATCTGCCGTGTGCCCATCACGACAGTTGGCGCCCACCGTGGGGCAGCTCGAGGAGCTGGCCGGGAGCATGCTTCAGACGGGGCCCTTCTCCTGCACTGACGAGTCCGTCACGCTGGCGGACGACGTTATCGGCGCGCTTCCCGCCTCCTTCGCTGCGCTGCGCATCTCCGATGCGTTCGTGGCCGACGAGTACCCCAGCGAGGTGCTCAGCTACTCCGACTCTGCCCTCTCCCTCGGCAGCGGCGTTTCCGCTGGGGCAATGGATGTCCTTGTGGAGGTCTTCGTCACCGGCGACGGCGCCTCCTCCTCGTCGAGCAAGACGAGGAAGGCTGCCGAAGCCAGGGCCGCAGCGGATCGGATCGAGCCGTCCGACCCGTTGCGCGCCGCAATGCAGAGCCTCCGCACCCCCATCGGCACCGACGTCGACGCCACCAACATCGCTGAGACCCCAACCCAGCTCGAGGAAAGGCGCCAGCAGATGCTGGACCTATCTGAGACGCTCGCCGCCACTCAGCGTCACTTGGACGCTCCTCAGCTGGAGCACGACGCCGCCTACGGATTCACGCCCGCCGCGGCCGAGCCAAGCCGGGTCGCCGATGTGCGTGCCCGGGGAGGAGCGATCGGCCGGGCCCTCGGCGCCGTCCCAACCGTCTACGAGACCCCAGCGAAGAACATGCGCGCTGCCCAGGCGGCCGCAGCCGGCCTGGACCAGCTCGCGGGTGAGGAGTTGAAAGAGCGCATCGGGCGGATGCGTGAACTCCTCCACGCTGCCAACACCCAGCAGGACCGCCTCAACCAGCTCGCCAAGCCGGCGGGATCCGGCTCCGCCCACCTTGGTGGGCCCGGCGAACTTCTGCACACCGCTTCCTCGCCACCTGGCGAGGCGCACTCCGGCCGAGCTCGGACTCGGCGCGACCCGGCCGCTACAGCCGCCGGCGGATTCGGCGACGAGCCCGTCCTGGAGATCTAGCGCGGACCCGGCCAGCATGGCCGGCGTCCGGCTCCAACCGACCCGGCCCCCCCGTGGCCTGGCCGCAAGTCGACTCGGCCCGCGCGCCATCGACGACGCCAACGCTCGCCACCGCCTCGATCAGCTCGCTCGCTCCCTGGAGGTGGAGGAGAGCGGCGCTATCGGGCCGGCATGCTTCGGCCCGCGCATCCGGGAGGAGCCCTTCCTCAAAGGATTCATGCTCCCCCGCGACACCCCCAAGTACAACGGGACGGTGAAGCCAGAAAACTGGCTCACCGACTACACCACGGCCATTGGCATCACCGGTGCCAATCATCGTCTCGCCGTGCGATACGCACCGCTCATGCTCCAAGGGTCGGCCCGCACGTGGTTGAACAGCCTGCCGATGGGCAGGATCAACACGTGGGTGGATTTCGAGAAAGCCTTCGTCCGCAACTTCACGGGGACCTACAAGCGACCCGGCCGCCCTAGCCAGCTCGCCATGTGCGTGCAAGGGCCTACGGAGACCGGTCGCGAGTACCTCGCACACTGGACCGAGCTCCGGAATAGCTGCGAGGGTGTCCATGAAGTCCAGGCGATCCAGTACTTCGTCAGCGGGTGCCGAGACGGCACCCTCCTCAAGCACAAGCTCTTACGCTCCGAGCCGGCCACCATGGCCGCGCTCATGGTGACGGCGGACATGTACGCCAACGCCGACTCCGCCATGAATATCCAGGTGGCACTGGATGAAGCCGGCAAGGCGAAGTCGGTTCCCCCTCCGAAGCCGGCCGGCGAAAGCAGCCGGCAGCAGCATCACCAGAACAACAAGCGCAAGGCCGACCAGCCGGCGCCGCGTCACGAAAACCGGCTCGTCGTGGCCACCGAGCCCGCGGCGGACCAGGCGGCGAAGCGCCGGCAAACCGGCAAGACGGCATGGCAACCCGCCATGAGCTTCGAGCAGATGCTCGACGCCCCCTGCAAGCACCACAGCGGCGCAAGACCCTCCACGCACACGCTTCGGCGGTGCGCCATCACCAAGCGCATCATGAGGGGCGACGTCCCGCCCCCTCCGGCTCCGGCTCCAGGTGCGGGACAGCCGCCTCCGCCTCCACCGCCGCCTCCAGCTGGCGGCGCGATGCGCGACGACGCCTTCCCGGACCAGAGCGCGGCCTACGTCGTCTTCACCAGCCTCGGCGACGACAAGCGCAGCGAGCGCCTCCTTCGGCAGGAGGTGAACACCGTCGTCCCGGAAAGCCGGAGTTCATGCATTGGTCGGATCGCCCGGGTGGTTATGCCCTCGTCCTCAACCCCACCATCGTCGCACGGCGCACATGCAAGTTCTCCCGAGTCCTCATCGACGGCGGCAACAACATCAACATCCTCTACCGCGACACGATGACCAAGCTCGGCCTCAAGGCCGAGGACCTGGAGCCAACCCGAACAATCTTCCATGGCATCGTGCCCGGCCTCTCCTGCTCCCCCATTGGCCGGGTCCGGCTAGACGTCCTGTTCGGTGACAACAGCCACTTCCGGCGCGAACCGATCTGGTTCGAGGTGGTGGACCTGTCCAGCGCGTATCACGCGTTGTTGGGCCGGCCCGCGCTCGCCAAGTTCATGGCGGTTCCCCACTACGCGTACCTGAAGATGAAGATGCCGGGTCCCAGGGGCCTCATCACCATCACCGGCGATTACCGCAAGTCCCTGGAGTGCGCCCGAGACGGCGCCAAGTTGGCCGAGTCGCTGGTCATTGCCGAGGAGCGGCGCCAGCTCGACCGGATCGTCGCCCTGGCAGGCGAGGCCTCCGCCTCGTCGATCCTGACCCCGGACCCGGCCGACGAGGCCGCCTTCAAGCCCTGCAAGGAGACCAAGAAAGTGAAGTTCAACCCAGAAGACCCTAGCTGCAGCAAGTACGTTGTCATAGGCGCCCGCCTCGACAGCAAATAGGAAGACGAGCTCGTCGACTTCCTCCGTGAGAATCGGGATATCTTCGCATGGACCCCCAAGGACATGCCGGGTATCCCGAGGAAGTACGCCGAGCACAAACTTCACGTCCGCAAGGACACCAAGCCTGTCCGTCAACCCCTACGACGATTTTCCGAAGAGAAGAGAAGAACCATTGGTGAAGAGGTCGCCAAGCTTTTGGCGGCCGGCTTCATAATGGAAGTGTTTCACCCCGAGTGGCTGGCCAATCCAGTCCTCATCCTAAAGAAGAACAAGACCTGGCGCATGTGTATCGACTACACCAGCCTCAACAAGGCCTGTCCCAAGGATCCGTTCGCCCTCCCGCGGATCGACCAAGTCATCGACTCGACCGCCGGGTGTGAGCTCCTGTCCTTCCTGGACGCTTACTCCGGCTACCACCAGATCAAGCTGGACCCGGCCGACGCCCTGAAGACGTCCTTCATCACGCCCTTTGGGGCGTATTGCTACATCACCATGTTGTTCGGCTTGAAGAACGCCGGCGCCACCTTCCAGCACTGCATGCAGAAATGCCTGCTGGCGCAACTCGGCCGCAATATCCACGTATACGTGGACGACATCGTGGTGAAGACCAAGCAGCACCTCACGCTCCTCGACGATTTGAAGGAAACCTTCGCCAACCTCCACGAATACAAGGTCAAGCTTAACCCGGAAAAATGCGTCTTCGGCATCCCGGCCGGAAAGCTACTCGGCTTCCTCATCTCGGAACGCGGCATTGAGGCAAACCCGGAGAAGATCAAGGCCATCGAGCGCATGCGCAAGCCGGCTCGGCTGCGCGATGTCCAGAAGTTCACCGGATGCTTGGCCTCGGTCAGCCGGTTTCTAAGCCGGCTGGGCGAGAGGGCGCTACCCCTGTACCAGCTGTTGAAGAAGACGAGCCCGTTCGAATGGAACGGCAAGGCAGACGAGGCCTTTCAAGACCTCAAGTGCATGCTCTCCACCGCACCAGTCCTGGCCGCGCCGACCGACAAGGAGCCGCTGTTGCTCTACATAGCCGCGACCTCGCGGGCGGTCAGCACGGTGCTGGTGGTTGAGCGACCAGAGAAGGACAAGATCCAAGCCGTCCAGCGCCCAGTCTACTACCTGAGCGAGGTGCTCTCCATCTCCAAGCAGAACTACCCGCACTACCAGAAGATGTGTTACGGCGTGTACTTCACCGCCAAGAAGCTGAAGCAGTATTTCCAAGAGCACGTTGTCACCGTGGTCAGCACGGCGCCTATCGGAGAAATCATCGGGTGCCAGGATGCCTCTGGCCGGGTTGCCAAGTGGGCGATCCAGCTAGCCGGCCACACCATCCTCTACGAGCCCCACACCGCGATCAAGTCTCAAGCCCTGGCCGACTTCCTCGTCGACTGGTCCGAGACCCAGTACTTGCTGCCGCCTCCCGACTCGACGCATTGGCGCATGCACTTCGACGGGTCCAAGATGCGACTCGGCTTGGGGGCCGGCATCGTACTGTCGTCCCCGAAGGGCGACCGGCTCCGCTACGCGCTCCAGATCCACTCCGTCGCCTCCAACAACGTCGCCCAGTACGAAGCCCTTGTGCACGGCCTTCGGCTTGCCAAGGAACTCGGCACCGGCGCATCCTGTGCTACGGCGACTCGGACCTGGTGGTGCAGCAGTGCTCCGGCGAATGGGACGCCCGCGACTCCAACATGGCAAGCTACCGCTTCCTCGTCCAGAAGCTGTCCGGATCCTTCGAGGGCTGCGAGTTCCTCCACGTCCCGCGCGCGGAGAACGAAGCAGCTGACACGCTCGCCAAGATCGCCTTGTCACGACAAGCCATCCCGTTCGACGTCTCCCTCGAGCACCTCCGCAAGCCGTTCGTCAAGCCATCGCCGGACTCCGAGTCCATCCACATTCCAAACGACCCGGCCGCACCTCAACCTGGCCCGGGGACTGCTGAACCCGGCCCAGGGGCTGCTCAGCTCGACCCGGCCACCATCGTCCCAGACCCGGCCGTTGCCATCCCCGACCCGGGGGCTGCTCAACCCGGCTCAGGGGCTGCCAACTCGGAACCCACCCTGGTGGCCGTCTTCACCGTGGTCACGGCTCCATCTTGGGCCCTCCCAATATCAGAATTTTTGGAGAACGGGGTTCTCCCCATGGACGATACTGAAGCTCGGCAAGTGCAGCGCCGGGCGTCCACCTACAGCATCATCAACAACGAGCTCGTCAAGCGCAGCTCCACCGGCGTGTTCCAGCGCTGCGTCGAGCAGGAACGGGGCATCGACATCCTCCTCGACATACATCAGGGCGAGTGTGGGCACCACGCCGCATCACGATCCCTGGTGGCCAAGGCGTTCCGCCACGGTTTCTACTGGCCCACGGCCCTCCAAGATGCCGAGTCGCTCGTCCTCAAGTGTGAGGGATGCCAGCGCTTCAGCAAACGCAGCCACCAGCCGGCGTCAGCACTCCGCACCATACCGATCGCCTGGCCCTTCGCGGTCTGGGGACTCGACATGGTGGGACCCTTCAAAACCGCTCGAGGCGGCATGACGCACTTGCTGGTGGCAGTGGACAAATTCACCAAGTGGATCGAGGCAAGACCAATCAAGAAACTGGACGGGCCAACAGCCGTCCGGTTTATCAAGGACATAGCGGTGCGTTACGGCATGCCGAACAACATCATCACCGACAACGGCACCAACTTTGCCAAGGGCGCGCTCGAGCAATACTACTCCGTCTCCGGCAACCGCCTCGACCTGGCCTCCGTTGCGCACCCGCAGTCCAACAGGCAGGTCGAGCGGGCCAATGGACTCATCCTGTCCGGCGTCAAGCCGCGACTCGTGGAGCCACTCATCCACTCACCCGGCAGCTGGCTTGACGAGTTGCCAGCCGTTCTCTGGAGTCTACGCACCACGCCGAATCGGTCGACCGGGTTCACCCCGTTCTTCCTCCTCTACGGAGCCGAAGCCGTCATCCCGACCGACGTCGAGTTCGACTCGCCGCGCGTAGCGATGTACACCGAAGCCGAAGCCAGAGAAGCCTGCGAAGATGGCGTCGACCTGCTCGAAGAAGCACGCCTCCTGGCGCTCAGTCGCTTGGCCATCTACCAGCAAGGCCTGAGGCACTACCACAGCAAGAAGATCAAGCCCCTCGCGTTCCGCGAGGGCGACCTCGTCCTCCGACTCGTCCAAGAGCAGGCAGGCCAGCACAAGCTGTCCCCTCCATGGGAGGGCCCATTCATCGTGAGTAGGGCCTTGCGCGACCGCAACGCCTACTACCTCATCGACGCACGCAAGTCAAGGAAGCACAAGAAGGACACCGCCGATGAAGAAACGACCCGGCCGTGGAACGCGGAACTCCTCCGCCCGTTTTACAGTTAGCCGCACGAGCGTATGTATCATTGCCTTTTGTGAACGCATAAAACCATGGGGTCCCCGAACGAATCTCGGGGGCTGCCTTTTGTCAACCAATTTATTGTGTCCCTATTTCCTTGCATCACTATACCACTGAACCCGGCCACCGGTCCGACTCGCTCGACCCGGGGGCTCGGGGGCTGGCCGGCTCGGTCGCCACCCCGCAACCTTACTTGGTGATTCCTGATAAAGTTAGGATGCCGCGGTCCCCCACTTCGCTCTAAAGCCACAGATCCAGCTTTGGCTGTCGGCTGGCAAGCACAACAGGCCAAAGCTCCTTTACGCTTCATACACTAAGTCAAAGGCTGCCGGGTTGATCAACCCGGCCCACCATTCATCAAATGGACAGCTGCACGACCGTCGCCAACCGGCTTCGCCGGATTGCCGCCAGCCGGCCCAGTGGGTGTTTCGCTCGCGCTCAATGTTTTGAGGGACCCAAGTCCTGCGCGCTCCTCTCAAAGAACCGAACTCCTTGTCACGGACCGGAGCCTCGGCCGTCTGACTCGCGGGGGGAGGGGGGGAGGTTTGAGAAAGGAAAAGCGCATGAAATCGGTCCAAAAAACGGAAGGCAAAAAGCAAAAGCACCCACGACATCTACACAAGTATTTAAGAAAAGGCCCACGGCCGAGTTCATTACACCCTAAAACCCCCAGTGGGTGGGTGGACCTGCTATTTAACAGATTTTACACAAAGTGTCTCAGGCATCTCCAGCGCCGCGTCGCGACATCGACGGCTCTCCCCTGGCGGCCTCTGGGTCCAGCGAGGTGTCGGTGTCCTCCTCAGCACCCGCATCGCGGTGGATGCCCGTCTCCTCCGAGCTCCCCTTCGGATCGTGGAGGAGCAAGCCGTAGTCGTCGCCGTCCACGGCCCTGCCGTCTTCCGTCCGCTCCGGATGGAACTCGTCGTGGAAGGCGTACTCGGCGTTGTAGCTGGCCCGGGAGGCGATCCGGCCGGCTTGCTCCTGCAAGAGCTGCTCCGAACCGGCCCGCTGGCCCATCAACGCGTCCAGCTGTAGGTCCGGATGCCAGGACAGCACGAACCGGAGCGCCATCTCAGCACTGGCACGAGCGGCGGAGACGCGCCACTCGCCAAGCCGGTCCGGCCCCATCTCCAACCAACGCGCCAGGCGCGAGAAGCTGCTCGGTTGGACGGAGTCCGGCCATAGGGCCGCCGTCATTGCGGTGCCAGCCTAGGACAGCCGCCCCAACTGCGTTCCCAGGACCTGCAGGCGGGCCTCAGCGGCGGCGATGATCTCCGGTAAGGTCCAGGCCACCCGCGGATCCGTCCCGGACCCAACGACGCCGGTCGGGTCGCGCTGATAGCGGACGGCTTCCTCCGCCAGCCGCTGCGTCTCTGGGAAGGCCCCTGCCGCAAAGGAAGAAGCGAGTTAGAAGAAGAACAACAAGGAAGAAAGGCCGGATCCCGACCCGGCAAACGACAAGAAAAAGCACTTACTGGAGAAGGACTCTTCCAGGTGCTGCGCCTCAAGCAACGTACCACGCCGCTCCCGCTCGATGGCGCGGTCGCGCTCCTCGAGCGCCTTCTCCAGATCGGCCGCCTTGGCTAGGGCCGCCTTCAGCTAGGCGTCCTTGTCTTCGGCCGCCTTCTCGGCCGCCTCGCGGCGACGGGCCTCGTCCCGACGGGCCCCCTCAGTCGTGGTGACCTGCCCCCGCAGGCGATCCACCTCGGCCTGGAGCCGACCCTTGTCGTCGGCCAGCTGGCCGCGCTGCTGGTCCGCCTCCACCAGGGCCTGCTGCGCCTCTCCCACCTTGGCGGCTTCCGCCTTAAGGAGCTCAACCTCGGCCTCGAGGCGGGTCTTGTGACCCGCCAGCTGCTCATGCAGCCGGTTGGCCTCGTAGAGAGACCGCCGAGCCGCGGCCGCCTCCGCCCTCGCCTGCACCGCCTCGACGCCAAGACGGCCGGTGTCGGCAACGAGCCGGTCGTAGTGATGACCGGCCCGGAGCAGACGAGTCCGCCAGGACAGCACCTCGGCTGCGAAAAAGAAGGACTCAGTAGAAGAAAAACGCAAGACTTAAGATTTGGCCCAATTGTTACATAGTTGGCCCGAATCTCGGGGGCTACACCCAGTGGGTGCGCTAGCGCGCCCCCACTAGAAAAGAGCACAAGAATACCTGCGGCGACGCGGAGCTCCTCCTCCTTGGTGGCAAGCTGCTCCATGAGCTCCCGGTGCTTGCCCAGGAGATGATTGTAGGCGACAACCCGGAAGGCGTCGAGATGCTGAAGAAAGCAGAAATCAGAACAAGGCCAACACTCTAAAGATTCGACCCAACTACTACGTAGTTGGCCCGAACCTCGGGAGCTACACCCAGTGGGGTGCGCTGGCGCGCCCTCACAAAGAAGAAATTACAAGAAGACTTACCAGAACGGCACGCTCCAGGTCGCGCGTCCGCTCCACCTCGGCCTGGGCGAAGGCCTCGAGCCGTTCCGTCCGGCCTCGCAGGCGGCGACTGACGGCGTCCAGCGCCGCCTCCTCCTGGGTCTGAGGCCCGAAGACAACGGCACCCCCGCTCCGCGCCGGCTGCGGCACGGCACCTCGGCGCCCTCCCTGCCGGGGCACCAAGGCGTACTCCCCGCTGGCCGCTCGCGACGTGGCCAGCACCTCCTCCGACGCCCCTCCCAGCACCGACGACGACCCGGACGCCGGGACGCCCTGCGTCGCCGTCTCTGACCCGGACGCCAGGACGCCCTGCGTCGCCGTCTCCGGCCCAGCTGCCGGGGTAGCCTCCGGCACCGCTGCCCGCGGTGCCTCCTCCAAAACCGGCGGCACCTCCGACACCGCCGCCCGCAGCGTCTCTTCCAAAACGACGCCGCCTCCACCACCATCAGTCCCCGCTCGCTCGACCACGTCGGCCCGTGGCGGGCTGTCATTCGCCACCTCCACGACCTGTTGGGGATCGTAGCAGAATTTTAAAATTTTCTACGCATCACCAAGATCCATCTATGGAGTATACTAGCAACGAGGGGAAAGGAGTGCATCTACATACCCTTGTAGATCGTGAGCGGAAGCGTTCCAATGAACGGGGTTGATGGAGTCGTACTCACCGTGATCCAAATCACCGATGACCGAGTGCCGAACGGACGGCACCTCCGCGTTCAACACACGTACGGAGCAGCGACGTCTCCTCCTTCTTGATCCAGCAAGGGGGAAGGAGAGGTTGATGGAGATCCAGCAGCACGACGCCGTGGTGGTGGATGTAGCGGGATCCCGGCAGGGCTTCGCCAAGCACTAGCGGGAGGGAGAGGTGTTGCAGGGGGAGAGGGAGGCGCCAGGGGCTGTGGTGCTGCTGCCCTCCCTCCCTCCCACTATTTATAGGACCCCTGGGGGGGTGGGGGCGCCGGCCCTGGGAGATGGGATCTCCAAGGGGGGGCGGCGGCCAAGGGGGAAAGGGGGGGGTGGCTTCCCCCAAGTCAAGTGGGGCGCCCCCCACCCCCAGGGTTTCCAACCCTAGGCGCAGGGGGAGGCCCAAGGGGGGCGCCCCAGCCCACTAAGGGCTGGTTCCCTTCCCATTTCAGCCCATGGGGCCCTCCGGGATAGGTGGCCCCACCCGATGGACCCCCGGGACCCTTCCGGTGGTCCCGGTACAATATCGATAACCCCCGAAACTTTCCCGGTGGCCGAAACTGGACTTCATATACATAATTCTTCACCTCCGGACCATTCCGGAACTCCTCGTGACGTCCGGGATCTCATCCGGGACTCCGAACAACTTTCGGGTTTCCGCATACTCATATCTCTACAACCCTAGCGTCACCGAACCTTAAGTGTGTAGACCCTACGGGTTCGGGAGACATGCAGACATGACCGAGACGCCTCTCCGGTCAATAACCAACAGCGGGATCTGGATACCCATGTTGGCTCCCACATGTTCCACGATGATCTCATCGGATGAACCACGATGTCGAGGATTCAATCAATCCCGTATACAATTCCCTTTGTCAATCGGTATGTTACTTGCCCGAGATTCGATCGTCGGTATCCCAATACCTTGTTCAATCTCGTCACCGGCAAGTCTCTTTACTCGTACCGTAATGCATGATCCCATGGCTAACTCCTTAGTCACATTGAGCTCATTATGATGATGCATTACCGAGTGGGCCCAGAGATACCTCTCCGTCATACGGAGTGACAAATCCCAGTCTCGATCCGTGCCAACCCAACAGACACTTTCGGAGATACCCGTAGTGCACCTTTATAGTCACCCAGTTACGTTGTGACGTTTGGCACACCCAAAGCACTCCTACGGCATCCGGGAGTTGCACGATCTCATGGTCTAAGGAAAAGATACTTGACATTGGAAAAGCTCTAGCAAACGAACTACACGATCTTTTATGCTATGCTTAGGATTGGGTCTTGTCCATCACATCATTCTCCTAATGATGTGATCCCGTTATCAATGACATCCAATGTCCATAGTCAGGAAACCATGACTATCTGTTGATCAACGAGCTAGTCAACTAGAGGCTTACTAGGGACACGTTGTGGTCTATGTATTCACACATGTATTACGATTTCCGGATAACACAATTATAGCATGAACAATAGACAATTATCATGAACAAAGAAATATAATAATAACCATTTATTATTGCCTCTAGGGCATATTTCCAACAGTCTCCCACTTGCACTAGAGTCAATAATCTAGTTACATTGTGATGAATCGAACACCCATAGCGTCCTGGTGTTGATCATGTTTTGCTCTAGGGAGAGGTTTAGTCAACGGATCTGCTACATTCAGGTCCGTATGTACTTTACAAATATCTATGTCTCCATTTTGAACACTTTCACGAATGGAGTTGAAGCGACGCTTGATATGCCTGGTCTTCCTGTGAAACCTGGGCTCCTTGGCAAGGGCAATAGCTCCAGTGTTGTCACAGAAGAGAGTCATCGGGCCCGACGCATTGGGAATCACCCCTAGGTCGGTAATGAACTCCTTTATCCAGACTGCTTCCTGTGCTGCCTCTGAGGCCGCCATGTACTCCGCTTCACATGTAGATCCCGCCACGACGCTTTGCTTGCAACTGCACCAGCTTACTGCTCCTCCATTCAAAATATACACGTATCCGGTTTGTGACTTCGAGTCATCCAGATCTGTGTCGAAGCTAGCGTCGACGTAACCCTTTACGACGAGCTCTTCGTCACCTCCATAAACGAGAAACATATCCTTAGTCCTCTTCAGGTACTTCAGGATATTCTTGACCGCTGTCCAGTGTTCCATGCCGGGATTACTTTGGTACCTTCCTACCAAACTTACGGCAAGGTTTACATCAGGTCTGGTACACAGCATGGCATACATAATAGACCCTATGGCCGAGGCATAGGGGATGACACTCATCTTTTCTCTATCTTCTGCCGTGGTCGGGCATTGAGCCGTGCTCAATTGCACACCTTGCAATACAGGCAAGAACCCCTTCTTGGACTGATCCATATTGAACTTCTTCAATATCTTGTCAAGGTACGTACTCTGTGAAAGACCAATGAGGCGTCTTGATCTATCTCTATAGATCTTGATGCCTAATATATAAGCAGCTTCTCCAAGGTCCTTCATTGAAAAACACTTATTCAAATAGGCCTTTATACTTTCCAAGAATTCTATATCATTTCCCATCAATAGTATGTCATCCACATATAATATGAGAAATGCTACAGAGCTCCCACTCACTTTCTTGTAAACACAGGCTTCTCCATAAGTCTGTGTAAACCCAAACGCTTTGATCATCTCATCAAAGCGAATGTTCCAACTCCGAGATGCTTGCACCAGCCCATAGATTGAGCGCTGGAGCTTGCATACTTTGTTAGCATTCTTAGGATCGACAAAACCTTCCGGCTGCATCATATACAATTCTTCCTTAAGGAAGCCGTTAAGGAATGCCGTTTTGACGTCCATCTGCCATATCTCATAATCATAGTATGCGGCAATTGCTAACATGATTCGGACGGACTTCAGCTTCGCTACGGGTGAGAAAGTCTCATCGTAGTCAACCCCTTGAACTTGTCGATAACCCTTAGCGACAAGTCGAGCCTTATAGATGGTCACATTACCATCCGCGTCTGTCTTCTTCTTAAAGATCCATTTGTTTTCTATGGCTCGCCGATCATCGGGCAAGTCAGTCAAAGTCCATACTTCGTTTTCATACATGGATCCTATCTCGGATTTCATGGCTTCTAGCCATTTGTCGGAATCCGGGCCCGCCATCGCTTCTTCATAGTTCGAAGGTTCACCGTTGTCTAACAACATGATTTCCAGGACAGGGTTGCCGTACCACTCTGGTGCGGAACGTGTCCTTGTGGACCTACGAAGTTCAGCAGTAACTTGATCCGAAGCTTCATGATCATCATCATTAACTTCCTCCCCAGTCGGTGTAGGCACCACAGGAACATCTTCCCGCGCTGCGCTACTTTCCGGTTCGGAAGGGGTGACTATCACCTCATCAAGTTCCACTTTCCTCCCACTCAATTCTTTCGAGAGAAACTCTTTCTCCAGAAAGGACCCGTTCTTGGCAACAAAGATCTTGCCTTCGGATCTGAGGTAGAAGGTATACCCAATGGTTTCCTTAGGGTATCCTATGAAGACGCATTTCTCCGACTTGGGTTCGAGCTTTTCAGGTTGAAGTTTCTTGACATAAGCATCGCATCCCCAAACTTTTAGAAACGACAGCTTAGGTTTCTTCCCAAACCATAATTCATACGGTGTCGTCTCAACGGATTTCGACGGAGCCCTATTTAAAGTGAATGCGGCAGTCTCTAAAGCATAGCCCCAAAATGAGAGCGGTAGATCGGTAAGAGACATCATAGATCGCACCATATCCAATAGAGTGCGATTACGACGTTCGGACACACCATTTCGCTGAGGTGTTCCAGGCGGCGTGAGTTGTGAAACGATTCCACATTTCCTTAAGTGTGCACCAAATTCGTGACTTAAATATTCTCCACCACGATCTGATCGTAAGAACTTTATTTTCCTGTCACGTTGATTCTCAACCTCACTCTGAAATTCCTTGAACTTTTCAAAGGTTTCAGACTTGTGTTTCATTAGGTAGACATACCCATATCTACTTAAGTCATCAGTGAGAGTGAGAACATAACGATATCCTCCGCGAGCCTCAACACTCATTGGACCGCACACATCGGTATGTATGATTTCCAATAAGTTGGTTGCTCGCTCCATTGTTCCGGAGAACGGAGTCTTGGTCATCTTACCCATGAGGCATGGTTCGCACGTGTCAAATGATTCGTAATCAAGAGACTCCAAAAGTCCATCTGCATGGAGCTTCTTCATGCGCTTGACACCAATGTGACCAAGGCGGCAGTGCCACAAGTATGTGGGACTATCGTTATCAACTTTACATCTTTTGGTATTCACACTATGAATATGTGTAACATCACGTTCGAGATTCATCAAGAATAAACCATTGACCAGCGGGGCATGACCATAAAACATATCTCTCAAATAAATAGAACAACCATTATTCTCGGATTTAAATGAGTAGCCATCTCGAATTAAACGAGATCCAGATACAATGTTCATGCTCAAAGCTGGCACTAAATAACAATTATTGAGGTTTAAAACTAATCCCGTAGGTAGATGCAGAGGTAGCGTGCCGACGGCGATCACATCGACCTTGGAACCATTCCCGACGCGCATCGTCACCTCGTCCTTTGCCAGTCTCCGTTTATTCCGCAGTTCCTGTTTTGAGTTACAAATATGAGCAACCGCACCGGTATCAAATACCCAGGAGCTACTACGAGTACTGGTAAGGTACACATCAATTACATGTATATCACATATACCTTTGGTGTTGCCGGCCTTCTTGTCCGCTAAGTATTTGGGGCAGTTCCGCTTCCAGTGACCACTTCCCTTGCAATAAAAGCACTCAGTCTCAGGCTTGGGTCCATTCTTTGACTTCTTCCCGGCAACTGGCTTACCGGGCGCGGCAACTCCCTTGCCGTCCTTCTTGAAGTTCTTCTTACCCTTGCCCTTTCTTGAACTTAGTGGTTTTATTCACCATCAACACTTGATGTTCTTTTCTGATCTCCACCTCCGCTGATTTCAGCATTGAATATACCTCAGGAATGGTCTTTTCCATCCCTTGCATATTGAAGTTCATCACAAAGCTCTTGTAGCTCGGTGGAAGCGACTGAAGGATTCTGTCAATGACCGCGTCATCCGGGAGATTAACTCCCAGCTGAGACAAGCGGTTGTGCAACCCAGACATTCTGAGTATGTGCTCACTAACAGAACTATTTTCCTCCATTTTACAGCTGAAGAACTTGTCGGAGACTTCATATCTCTCGACCCGGGCATGAGCTTGGAAAACCATTTTCAGCTCTTCGAACATCTCATATGCTCCATGTTTCTCAAAACGCTTTTGGAGACCCGGTTCTAAGCTGTAAAGCATGCCGCACTGAACGAGGGAGTAATCATCAGCACGTGATTGCCAAGCGTTCATAACGTCTTGGTTCTCTGGGATTGGTGCTTCACCTAGCGGTGCTTCTAGGACATAATCTTTCTTGGCAGCTATGAGGATGATCCTCAGGTTCCGGACCCAGTCCGTATAGTTGCTGCCATCATCTTTCAGCTTGGTTTTCTCTAGGAACGCGTTGAAGTTGAGGACAACGTGGGCCATTTGATCTACAAGACATATTGTAAAGATTTTAGACTAAGTTCATGATAATTAAGTTCATCTAATCAAATTATTCAATGAACTCCCACTCAGATAGACATCCCTCTAGTCATCTAAGTGAAACATGATCCGAGTTAACTAGGCCGTGTCCGATCATCACGTGAGACGGACTAGTCAAGATCGGTGAACATCTCCATGTTGATCGTATCTTCTATACGACTCATGCTCGACCTTTCGGTCCTCCGTGTTCCGAGGCCATGTCTGTACATGCTAGGCTCGTCAAGTCAACCTAAGTGTATTGCGTGTGTTCCGAGGCCATGTCTGTACATGCTAGGCTCGTCAACACCCGTTGTATGCGAACGTTAGAATCTATCACACCCGATCATCACGTGGTGCTTCGAAACAACGAACCTTCGCAACGGTGCACAGTTAGGGGGAACACTTTCTTGAAATTATTATAAGGGATCATCTTACTTACTACCGTCGTTCTAAGCAAATAAGATGCAAAACATGATAAACATCACATGCAATCAAATAGTGACATGATATGGCCAATATCATTTTGCTCCTTTGATCTCCATCTTCGGGGCACCATGATCATCTTCGTCACCGGCATGACACCATGATCTCCATCATCATGATCTCCATCATTGTGTCTTCATGAAGTTGTCACGCCAACGATTACTTCTACTTCTATGGCTAACGCGTTTAGCAATAAAGTAAAGTAATTTACATGGCGCTATTCAATGACACGCAGGTCATGCAAAATAATAAAGACAACTCCTATGGCTCCTGCCGGTTGTCATACTCATCGACATGCAAGTCGTGATTCCTATTACAAGAATATGATCAATCTCATACATCACATATATCATTCATCACATCTTCTGGCCATATCACATCACATAGCACATGCTGCAAAAACAAGTTAGACGTCCTCTAATTGTTGTTGCAAGTTTTTTACGTGGCTTGTATAGGTTTCTAGCAAGAACGTTTCTTACCTACGTAAAACAACAACGTGATATGCCAATTTCTATTTACCCTTCATAAGGACCCTTTTCATCGAATCCGTTCCGACTAAAGTGGGAGAGACAGACACCCGCTAGCCACCTTATGCAACTAGTGCATGTCAGTCGGTGGAACCTGTCTCACGTAAGCGTACGTGTAAGGTCGGTCCGGGCCGCTTCATCCCACAATACCGCCGAAACAAGATAAGACTAGTAGTGGCAAGAAGAATTGGCAACATGTACGCCCACAACTGCTTTGTGTTCTACTCGTGCATAGTAACTACGCATAGGCCTGGCTCATGATGCCACTGTTGGGGATCGTAGCAGAATTTTAAAATTTCCTACGCATCACCAAGATCCATCTATGGAGTATACTAGCAACAACGGGAAAGGAGTGCATCTACATACCCTTGTAGATCGCGAGCGGAAGCGTTCCAATGAACGGGGTTGATGGAGTCGTACTCGCCGTGATCCAAATCACCGATGACCGAGTGCCGAACAGACGGCACCTCCGCGTTCAACACACGTACGGAGCAGCGACATCTCCTCCTTCTTGATCCAGCAAGGGGGAAGGAGAGGTTGATGGAGATCCAGCAGCACGACGGCGTGGTGGTGGATGTAGCGGGATCCCGGCAGGGCTTCGCCAAGCACTAGCGGGAGGGAGAGGTGTTGCAGGGGGAGAGGGAGGCGCCAGGGGCTGTGGTGCTGCTGCCCTCCCTCCCCCCACTATTTATAGGACCCCTGGGGGGGGGGCCGCCGGCCCTGGGAGATGGGAAAGGGGGGGTGGCTTCCCCCCCCCCCCAAGTCAAGTGGGGCGCCCCCCACCCCCAGGGTTTCCAACCCTAGGCGCAGGGGGAGGCCCAAGGGGGGCGCCCCAGCCCACTAAGGGCTGGTTCCCTTCCCATTTCAGCCAATGGGGCCCTCCGGGATAGGTGGCCCCACCCGGTGGACCCCTGGGACCCTTCCGGTGGTCCCGGTACAATACCGATAACCCCCGAAACTTTCCCGGTGGCCGAAACTGGACTTCCTATACATAATTCTTCACCTCCGGACCATTTCGGAACTCCTCATGACGTCCGGGATCTCATCCAGGACTCCGAACAACTTTCGGGTTTCCGCATACTCATATCTGTACAACCCTAGCGTCACCGAACCTTAAGTGTGTAGACCCTACGGGTTCGGGAGACATGCAGACATGACCGAGACGCCTCTCCGGTCAATAACCAACAGCGGGATCTGGATACCCATGTTGTCTCCCACATGTTCCACGATGATCTCATCGGATGAACCACGATGTCGAGGATTCAATCAATCCCGTATACAATTCCCTTTGTCAATCGGTATGTTACTTGCCCGAGATTCGATCGTCGGTATCCCAATACCTTGTTCAATCTCGTTACCGGCAAGTCTCTTTACTCGTACCGTAATGCATGATCCCGTGGCTAACTCCTTAGTCACATTGAGCTCATTATGATGATGCATTACCGAGTGGGCCCAGAGATACCTCTCCGTCATACGGAGTGACAAATCCCAGTCTCGATCCGTGCCAACCCAACAGACACTTTCGGAGATACCCGTAGTGCACCTTTATAGTCACCCAGTTACGTTGTGACGTTTGGCACACCCAAAGCACTCCTACGGCACCCGGGAGTTGCACGATCTCATGGTCTAAGGAAAAGATACTTGACATTGGAAAAGCTCTAGCAAACGAAACTACACGATCTTTTATGCTATGCTTAGGATTGGGTCTTGTCCATCACATCATTCTCCTAATGATGTGATCCCGTTATCAATGACATCCAATGTCCATAGTCAGGAAACCATGACTATCTGTTGATCAACGAGCTAGTCAACTAGGGACACGTTGTGCTCTATGTATTCACACATGTATGACGATTTCCGGATAACACAATTATAGCATGAACAATAGACAATTATCATGAACAAAGAAATATAATAATAACCATTTATTATTGCATCTAGGGCATATTTCCAACACGACCTGCCGGTCGGGGATCACCACCTCAGCCCGGCCTCCACGGCCGCGCTCCCTCACTGACGACGGCTCAAAGACCGTCGCCGCCACCATCGTGCCCTCCGGCATCTCGCGCCAGGCCGGCTCCGCGCGGGCTCGCGCCCATGCCGCCACCGCGTTGGTCCAAGTGCGGACCGACGCCGCCTCCAGCTCCGCCTCGGCCCGGTTCCTGTCCCGCCAGGCCAAGGCTTCGGCGTCGTTCGGATCCAGGCCGAGGTCCGAGTCGGCCCGTCCCTCCACCTCGGCCTGGTCGGCGAGGTCGGACCGGCTCCTGCGGAACGCGGCCCCTTCGGCGGTCGCAGCTTCCGCCGCCGCCCTCTCCAGCGCAATTGGCGACCCGGAGAAGAAGACAGAATGAGCAGGAAAGAAACAAGACTAGCTCAAGAAAAAAATCTGAGCGCAAACGAGAGATGAAGCTTGCCCCGCCAAGACCGGGACCGGGGTTGGCCTCCCGTGCCCGCCACCGCGCTTCCTCTTGGCCGGCCTCCTGGCCCCGGCCGGGTCCACCATGCGCTTCGGGGCCCGGGGTCGCGGCGCGACGCTGTCTTTCCCATGCGGGCGGCTCGGCGCCGCCCCATGCGGGGACCCGGCTCCGCCCGCGTCGCCGCCTCCCCCGCCCAACGCCACTACACCGACAACTGGCGTCAGCACTGACCGTTTCGTGCCGCGGTCAGCAATTCAAGACACATGAAGAAAAACACGAGACTTACGCGCGCGACGCCCAGCGCCAGCGTCGGACTTGGCCTCCTCCTCCCGCCATGAGCCGCGGGCTCCTCTGGCGCCACCGGCTCCACCTGCGACGGGGCCCGGGCGTAAGGATGCCGAATCGTGTTCAGAAGTACCCCCCGCGTCGCGTCAGGATGGATGAGAAGGTGCGCGGCAGCAAAGTAAGAAGACCAGACACTCACCTGCGGCGCCGGGTTCGACTGGTTGTACGGCGCCTTGCCGAACCGCCAGTCCTCCAGGAGCCCGATGGCAGCGACATGATCGAAGGAAGAAGAAGGAAGATGGACGGCGAAGGAGTTCTGCTCGGAGCAGCGGGCGCCGCAGTGCGTCAGTTGCAAAGAGCGGAGCGAGAGCAAAGGGACAGGAGGGCGCGAGCGAGAATAATGTCCGCCGCCCCCTGCCCCCCGATTTATAACCCTCGGTTTGAACGTGGGGAAGTGGGATCGTCTACATGCGCCCGTTCCACTACCCCGCAATAAGTGCGCACGTACACGCGCAGTAACTGCACGGGGAAGAGCAACCGGCCCCCGGACGCCGCAATAAATCCGCGCGCTTGGGCCGAGGGCGCGGCGGTGGGCCCCAGCCTGTCGCCCGGTCCCGTCACGCGCGTGGCCTGTCAGGCCCCTCCGACTTCCGGGCACCACGTGGCGCCCGCACAAAGCCTGAGGGATTGCCCCAAGATTCGGCGGACTTCTCGGTCCCCGCCACGGCCGGGATGCCACGATCCGGTTTCCGAGAAAACCGGCACACAGTGGGTGTTTCCAGACCCGGCGCTCGCAGAATCCACCTTGCTTAAGGGGGAAACTGCGAAGGCCCACTCATCCGAAGACGGCGGACCTTCAGACCTTCGGGGACTACTGTCGGGGGGATGGACCCCGGGCAGGCAACGGAACCCGGATCCCCTTCAAAAAACAACGGGGCTGGCACCGCCCCTCAACACCGGCACGCGCTTGGCTGGGTCGCCCGACCCGGCCAAGCCCCGCCAGCCGGCTAAAATAGCCGACCCGTCAAGCCACGCCGACTCGGCCTCAACAACTAGCGCAAGACAGCCGAACCCGGCACGGCCAAAGCCTCCTCAACAAGCCAGCGCCACCCATGGCGTGCTACGCAATCCAGCCGCGGGTCAACTCCCGTCCCATCCAGGCCGTATGATAGGGACGAGACTTCAATCAACGATGACCGAGGCAACAGTGCCCCACCCATGCCTCTGGTCAGCAGGAACGTGGAAACAGTGCCCCTCACCTACCCGCTGACCAGGGCCGGCATGGCTACAGTGCCCCCGCCCTCACCGCTGACGACAGCAAGCGGCAACCTGACGGAGGGCACTGTACGCGACTCGACTCGGCCACGCCCTGACGATCGACAAGACGGCGCACAGTCCCCCTAGGCTTGCGGGGCCCGCACCTAGGGGAACCCGGCGAACGACAAGCCCTCAGCGGGACCCAGCCCGGGTCCCCGGACACCGACAGTACGGACCCACCGACTTATAACATTATCATTGTACCCCTGGGGGATTGGACTATAAAACTCCCCGGCAGCCCACGATCATTCGGGGGGGGGGGGGAGGCGAGCGGGAGGACTAGCCACAAAACAGCAACACCGGAGAGAAGGAGCAGCCCAAGCCTTGGCCAGCTTCCTTCCTCCTCCATACAGCTCCAGGAGCAACATTGTACTATCGATCATCCAACTACACTCGGCAGGACTAGGGGTATTATCTCTCCGGAGAGCCCCGAACCTGGGTATGTCCGGCGTCCCGCGCCCGCTCATGCCAACCTCGCCTCTGGAGTCCACCAGCGCCCTCGAGCCTCCTCCTCTCTTTAGCCATCCCTTGGCATCTGCCGTGCGCCCACCACGACAGCCGGGCCAATCGAAAAGCACGGGAAAAGAATGGGGAACGCAGCGACGACGCGAGCTGGCCACCCGCACTCGCCACCGACGGCGAGCTCCAGTCGAGAAGCTCATCGCACACTCGAGCCGCCCTGCTCTGCCTCCCGCGGTCCTTCCGATGGCCATGAATGGTGAGGAGGAGAGGTTGCAGAGGGGGCATGGAGGAGAGGAATAGCACGAACCGCAGGGAATCAGGCGCCCGACTTCTTCCTCGGCTTTGTCGCACCTCCGAGGACCAATAATCGAGAGGCCGCCCCTTCCACCAGCCGGCCGCCTCTCCACTCGCGACGCTCTATCTATCGATCCATTGAGAGGCATGACGCGAGCTTGGCCTTGAGGATGAGCCAACACAGCTTCTTGAGGTCGATGTCCGGCAGTCCGGGTGCAGGTAGAGCCCCAGCGCGCCCGTGTGGCGCTCGTCCACTTCCGGCGGCGGCCGCTGCCGCCGGGATTTGGGGTGGCCGACATGTAGTTGGGGGACTTTTTTTGACGGGACATGGAGTTGGGGGCGTTGCGTGGAGTTGGGGGCGTTGCATGCTGAGAGGAAAAGGAAAGGGGAAAGCCGCAGGAAGTTTCCTTCAAGGTGGCCCCTCTCTCTTCTGTCTAAAAGCGCCCAATAACGACCTTGCGTCGGCAACGTTTTTGTCTGCAGCTAATCCGACGTGGACTGCGCGAGAGCACGCCCCTGATGCGCACGTTAATGTGTTTGATCCTCCACGATCATGTTGTGCATGATCACACAACCCTTCATCACCTCCCACAAGGTCTTCGGATCCCATTGTTTAGCATGTCCACAAACAATCGCAAAACGGGCTTGTAGCACTCCAAATGCCCTCTTAATATCTTTTCTAGCTCCTTCTTGTTTCCGTCCAAAGAGAGCTCTTTTCTAAACAACTGTCTCAGAGATGGTCTCGACGAAGGTCACCTAGGGATAATAGATACCGTCAATCAGATGGTAGCCCATGTTGTACTCATGCCCATTGGCATTATTGTTGCACCGAGGAGCTTGTCCTTCAGTTAACCTAGCAAACATGAGACCGTTGCAGCACATTGATGTCATTGTGAGACCCGGACATGCCAAAGAAAGTGTGCCAGATCCAGAGATCTTGTGGTGCAACTTCTTTAAGAATCATGGTGGGCTTCTTAACATGGGCAATCATTCCATCTCTAGTGCATGCAATCAAGAAATCCGAGCATACCTGGCCACCCTCTTGCTTCGGAAATTGCCATGAGCCTTTCGCTGTCTGTGATAGTTGGTTCTCTCAAGTACTGAGGTCCAAACACCTAGACCACCGTAGTAGCAAATCTGACCATGGTGTCTCAGCATGTGCTCTCAGACATCTGGAGGTACTCGTCCCATGAATCTGTGGACGTGCCATATGCAAGCATCCGCAATCTCAGACATTGATTTGGTACCGATGAAAATTGTGTGCAACTTTATGTTTTAAAAATAAGATGCGCAACCTTGCAATTACATTTTTTTACGTGTAAAATTGTACGTAAACTTTGTGGCAACTCTAGGTTTCATATCTACAGCTTGTTGACCAACTCAAACTACTGAAATAGCAAATCATCAGTTAGGTAGTCCAGCAGTTTTGCTAGCATATCGATATATCCAAAAGTGCATGGGTGGCCGGCATGCCGGCCGGCCGGCAATTTGAGATATTTATCGATCCATGCTTAAGCTCAATACTGCAACCCGATCGACCTGCCTATAAATTCAGTCCAAAACGAGAGAGATACCATGTACTAAAACTGACTTTCAGTTTATCGGAAACCGTACAAACTTTGAAGAGCCTTCTAGCAAGCCCCTGACCTACTAGTCGATTTACAGGTTAGATTCATTTCCTTGTTTAGTTTTGTAAAACCAATTCTCTACTTACGCGTGGATTGGTAGGTGCATCCGTGCATGGTGATCGTTTTTTCCTTTTTTTGATTGAAGTATAAATTAACTCAGCTGCAGGTGATGAGCACTTCAGGGAAGTCGTCGTGGCCGGAGCTGCTTGGCTGGCCGGTAAGGCCGGCGATGCTCACGGTCAAGAACGAGAGGCCGGAGGTCTCCATAGACCAGCTGCCGGAGGGCACCACCCCCAACCCGCCGGGGTTCCGGTCGGACCGCGTCGTCGTCTTCTACCATACGCAGGATGAGCTCGGCCGCCGCGTCGCAACCATCCCTGTCATCGGATAGCCAGCTAAGGGCCGGTTCTTTTGCTAGCTTTTTTTTGGCTTTCAGAATAAGCTGCTCTCTACCCAGCTTATTAGTAGGCTTTAAAAAAAAATTGGTTCGGCTTCTAGAATAAGCTGGGTAGCTACCCAGTTTATTCTAGAAGCCACCAAAAGAACTGGCCCTAACTTGGCGTGCAGACATAATGAAGCTTCACTGTCCCACGTATGGAACAAGTGAGCGTGTTGTGTGTTTTCTCTTGTAATAACAATATCGCAAGTTCGCAACGCCTAGTTGGCTAGTTGCTTGATCATGTTTTATTGTACAAGTACAACCCTTAATCATGTGGAGGGACGTATCGTTATATTTTTATGAATTTTGACTTGGCGCGTGGCTATAGTAATCGTCTATGAAGATAAAAGCATGTCTTTCCCACTCTTCGATATGATAAAATCATGTGTAGTGGGTAGTGGCTTGTCTACACAGCTTTGAACTTAAGTGGCTTTGTGATCAACAACTTGACTGGAATCATGTGTAGTCGCTTGAGTAAAAAGGATTAACGTGGCTTCGTGAAACTACAACTTGACTGACCCAGGAGTTTATCTTCATAATCCTCTGTAGTCGTTTGACTGCGCATGTTTAATGTGAATCAAGACACACAAACCTTGCCTAGAGTATAGTATAAAGGAAGATGCAACATTTTGCCATTGTTGCTACCTAATTCAAAATGAAAGTCTAGGCCGTGGTGGTGGAGAGCAGCGATATGGCTCGTACTACTATATAGTCCCATTATCATATCCGTTGGTCGGCGCAGATCAGCGAGCCAGACGCATTGAATGCATATTAGCGTTGCCGGCAGAAAATGGGGCGATATGAGGTGGGGCCGTTGTATGGGGTGCAGGTACGGTAGGAATACGCGGTGGGGGTGGACGTTCGGCTGGCGGGAGCTGACGGAAGTGGGCTTAAGCTGTCCGTGTCAGAACATGGATCCTGGACCATGGTCCAGATTTTCCCGTTCAAAGCCACCGTCACCGGAGAACGCACACGACCACGTGTGAGTGCGTACGTTCTGCAGTTGCTTCGTTCGTAGCGTGCAGAGAAAAATATAATAAAAATTGCCACCTTGTTAATTCTGGAGAGTCCTCGGGCCCTCAGAATATCTGGAGCGATGAAAAAAAAGATTTCCTCTCGATATCTACCGCAGTTATGTCGTCGCAGGGTGGTTTGGTTTTGACGGACTTGGGGGGCGGTGGATGTACTATGTTAGCTGTGCGTCTGCCGACCCAGGTTGTACTTTGGGGCGGGAACAAAAAGCTCTTGTGGTGAAGAGAGGAAAGGGGAAGGGAGGCACGCGCGAATAGGCGGCGGCGGAGGCGTCTTCCCAGTAGATCCAGTGTTCAGGTAACCCCATCCTTCAAGCCCCCTCCCCGCCGCAGCACAATCTGCATTCCCTCCCAATGGGAGCATCGATTTGACTGTTCCTTTCTTGTTCGTATGCGGCACAAGGTTGCCCATCTTTCCAGCCGGCGCGGCGTCGGCGTGCTCCAAGCAGGATGAGATTAGCGAGGGCGCGGGCAGGTGGAGAGGTGGGGTGCCGGCCTCTTCTGTGGCTGCCCACGACACTTGCACCGCCGCCGCCGCCGGCGAGTGCAGTGGCGAGAGCGCCCCATCGGAGTTGGAGGAGTCGGCGGTAAAGCCTGATCCGAAGTCGACCGGCTGGATTAGAAGGTAGTACATCTTCAAGCTAACTATTTCATGGTATTTTTGTATACAAAAATGCTATGGTTGTGACCCACCACCTGAAACTGTCCGTGTTTA
The DNA here is from genome assembly GCF_018294505.1 of Triticum aestivum. Classification (NCBI taxonomy): domain Eukaryota; kingdom Viridiplantae; phylum Streptophyta; class Magnoliopsida; order Poales; family Poaceae; genus Triticum; species Triticum aestivum. The sequence goes on from NC_057811.1 coordinate 50,997,580, forward strand.
GACGTATAAAATGCAAGAATAGGCGTGGAAGAGCGAACTGAATTTTCTGGACCGAGTACAAGCAGCTGGTCTCTGTGAGAAAAAAATTGCATCAACTAAAAAGTAGTGAGGGTGGCTCTGCTTGTCTGCCTTCCCCTGAACTTAATATTGACTGTGATAGGTGGTACTGGGAAAAAATGTTTTCACTTTATAAACGGGGAAAAGAACTAAAAAAAATCGTTTATTAAAAACCCAGTGCACAGAGTTGGGCTAAAAATGCCTGTAATTCTGAAAGTCTACAAACACTTAGCATGGCTGTTGGCACTTACAAAAATGTTTTATGGCAGTGCAGTCTTGTGACCTTGAACTCTGATGTTGAGGACTAACAGTGTAACTGTCGATGCGACAGGAAATCTAGAAGTTGTTATGTGTTCTGAAATTGGCGTTGATATTTGGTGTTTCTTCAGGGTACGTGTGGGCGCAAATCCAATTGAGCGGCCACCCTGCCCAGGCAGGATGGGAGCGCTTGAGAAGACTATCAGGGGCTTTGTGGACAGGGAGGGGGATGAAGTAGTGAAGCCAGAGCTAGGGACAAATTTCGACTCGCTGACAGAGGCTTACGATTTTTACAACTTATATTCGTGGGAGCATGGCTTCGGCATTAGATACGGGAAAAACATGATCAATCCTGATAGAAGGAAGACCATGCAGGAGATTGTATGTGGATGCTCAGTAAGAATATAAAGCTTCAACTTCACACAAGCAATACACTTTTACACCTGGGAAAAATGATTTAATCCTGTTGAAAAATTGTTTGTGTTCCACGGGAAGCCTCTCCTTGAGAATACAAGATCCTGTAGGTGTGAGTGTCCAGCAATGATTAGGCTGTTGAGGGCATCAGATAATGGGGATCCAGATTTACATCTGATGGATAAAGCTTATACTGGAAGCATCTGGCCGGCCCTGGGCTGACCAGTGGGCCACTCCCAAGTTGTCAAGCTAATGGCCCAGATGCCGCTTTGGACGGCCATAGAAAAACAGAAATCACTAGGACCGTACTGGACCCTGCTAGCTGGGCCTCATAAATGACTAAAGACAACCCACATGACCACTGTTCAGAAATGCACGCGTGAAATGAATACCTGCGCATATACATGCATGAGCGTGGATCTCGAGGAGGTACAAGGGCTGAGATAGTGCTACTATATGCCAGAATGACCCATATACAATTTTCGAAGCTTCCATAGTATCTTTCTAGATAGTAAAAGAAACCAACTTCATATTCTTAGGAGCATACTTTCACTACCACCGAACATGGTCCAGGATCCACGTTCGGACACGGACAGCTTAGCCCACTTCCGTCAGCTCCCGCCAGCCGAACGTCCACCCCCATCGCGTATTCCTACCGTACCTGCATCCCATACAACGGCCCCACCTCATATCGCCCCATTTTCTGCCGGCAACGCTAATATGCATTCAATGCGTCTGGCTGGCTGATCTGCGCCGACCAACGGATATGATAATGGGATTATATAGTAGTACGAGCCATATCGCTGCTCTCTGGAAGCTTGTGCTATAGAAACAGTGAAAAATATATAGAAAAGGAGGATGACCCCCGGCCTCTGCATCTAGGCGATGCATACGGCCATTTTATTAATCATTCTCGCAAGACCTTACAAAGTCAGACAACAATAAGACTAAAGCCGCCGTCTAAGCAACAAACTGTCGCTACACCTATCAAGTTGATGAAGGGGCGCAGATAGCCTGGGCCTAATACCAAACAGACATCGCAGCCAAGCCTAACATCTAAGACCCGAGACCCCAACCTAGCCACTTGCCGGGTCAGGGGCACACACTGGTCCGGCGTGCTCTCAGAGGTCGCCGCCGCCAACTGCCACCGCTCCATCTTCAGAACTGTACTGATGCATCAACCTTGCTCGGTCCAGCTATCGCCGACGCCGCCACGACGCCCAACGGCACCTCCTCCCTGCGCGCAAACAACTGTACACGTCGCGGTCGCCACTGATACATTTCAGCGCCATGCTGCCACGTACCACCAGCGACACAGCTTGAAGCCCTTGGAGGATCTGTCGTGCGTAGCACCTGCCGACCAGGCATGACCAAGCGTAGCACCTGTCGGTCAGGCATGACTTGACATCTCCACCGAACCTCCGTGCAAGACGAAGCCGCTCCACCTCCTGCCTCTGACTTCCAGCGCTGCTCCACAAAACGACGCTCCCAAGAGAGAAACGACACCGCAGTGCCGCCATCGTCCAGTCTGGAACACCAGATCCTAGGGTTTCCCCTGGAGCAATATGAGTGGGTCGACGGTAGTCACATGACGATGCCTTCATCAAGGTAACGACGTGGAACGCCGCCATCGCCCGTTGTCGGCTCGGTTTTCACCGGCAACTACGTCTCCCCGACTCGCAGCTGGTGCCAGATGACGGATCCCGAGATCCGAACACCCAGCCTCAGGCCGACCACCTCTGACAGAAGAGATGACCACCACCGCGGGCTGCACCGGTCAGAACAGATTTGATCGGAGGTGCCGCCGACGAGACCACCAGGCCCTCCACGCCGCCGTCGCCGATCTGAAGGCAGCATGCACGCCACCGCAGCCAAGCCGGCCGCCGTCGACCGCAGCCGCCGCCGCCGCCCGAAGGGCCATCCGCAGCGCCCGCAGCCCTGGCCTCCGCCGCGCCAAGCCGTTGCCGCCCGAGGATGGGTCGGCCTCCCGCCGCCTGCCGCCATCCGCCGTGCCGCAGATCCCAGATCGGTCGCGCCACCACATGCCTTGGGGTCCGCCCCACCCCGGAGGCGCGCGGGAGAGGAGATCCCCCTCCACCGCCATCGCCCCCCGGGCTTAGCCCGACGGCGTCTTCCGGTGGCGGGGGAGGGAGGGGAGGAGGGAGTTTGCTGCTGCGGCGGCTAGGTTTCTGGTCGCCCGAGTCGCCCTAGGGGGAGGACGACGCGGGCCCTCTAGTGGTTCATCATGTGTGTCTCAGCTATATTGGTTGATAAATATCTTGCTATAAGATATGCCGGTGAGGGGGGTGGGGGAGCGGGTTATTAGACTTTCTCATGTTACTCAAACAACTTATCTTGCTCTTCAACAAGCTATTTATGCAGTGCTTGCCAAATAACCTTCGCCCTTCTCGGATCCGTGGCCCATGCTATAATGGAACTTCAGTTGACACTATTTGCAACTGCAAAAAATCATGAAGATGTGGTACAACTTTTTGAGTGGATGAGTGTTGCTATGTCCACGGTTGGAAATCCTTTAAGAATACAGATATGGTTAGAGAAAAACAAGCAAAAAATAATTCAAAAGCCATTACATAATTTTGACCTTTAAATCAGGAGAGGTTTGAATCAAGAACTTGGACATAAAAGAGCCAGAGATACTCATTGGGGTTCTCATTTCAGTTCTCTCTTCAATATGATTGTAATGCCCACCTCGGTAACTGATGTTGTTGATGATAATGCACAAAATGGTGGCAAAACTCTTGACATGATTAAAGCAGAAGGAGTTCATGCTATCCAAACATTTGAATTTGTTTTCATGATGCACTTGTTGAAGATTATGCTCGGGATAAGTAATGATCTGAATGTCGTTGTGCAAAGGAAGGATTAAGACATTGTGAATGGTGTGTCATATATTTGTACAACCAAAAAAAGGCTATAGAAAATGAGAAACCAAGCTTGGGAAATGTATCTTCTATATCTAAATAGCTGGCCCTCACTAACATATTTCTCTCGACATGCACACATGCTACCTCATCATTAAAACATGCATCGAAAAGATCCACCTCAACATCAAACATGGTAAAATGCCCACCTCAATTAATTAAATAAAATATATGTGTTTTTAGTTTTAGTTCACTTATTATTCATCCAAATATTCATGTTCAAAATTATCAATATCATGAGAGCATATTGCAACCATTCCCGCCCGCGCGGGGCATCATCTAGTTTCATATATCTCACATCTCCATTTTTGTCAGGACCCATCAAGTTGTCTTATCCAAATACTAGTATTTAGGAAGAACTGAAGATAACACGAATTTTGAATGCTTGAAGGATCCTTTCCACAAGAAGGTTGAGATTAAATTGCATGCTTTATCTGGTAGGATAAGTGTTGATAGAGCTGTTGCCTCTTATAAATCAGCTTCATACCAGCCTTCCACTAAGATCTGGTATTAGTATGCTGATGATAAAGCTGCAACTTCTTCCAAATATGGTTTTCTGCCAGAACACTTAGAGTCATTGCATCAACCTAAATTGCGGGATTGAGCCGAGCCGAGCTCACACCTACGCGCTTATTTTTGCCAGTCACTAACGTGGGTCGAGCCCACGTCGCCTATATAAGTGTCCGGTGTCTCCTAACCCTAGCCGCCACGAACATATCACATCTGCTCCACGCGCACGCCCATCGTCGTTCCCTTGCTGCTGCTGCCGCCGGTGACTCCATCCCGTCCGCCGCGTACACGGTCGACGGGAGAGCAGGTCTCCGAAACCACGCCCTTCTGGTTCCTGTACGGGGTGAGGGGCGAATAGGTTTTTGGGCAGCGATTACGCGACTGCTCGCTTCCGATCGTCTACTTCCTCTACGTCCGCGTCGCCTTCATCATCATCATGTCCACCGACGCCGAACGTGCCGCCGCCGAGAAAACTGAAGCCGACAAGAAGGCCGCCGAGGACGCCACTGCTGCCACCAAAGCCGCGGCCTCTGCATGGCCTACTGGAGGGTATAACTTGTTTATCCCGCTCCTACTGTTTTCTGTTTTAGCCATGCTAGCGTTATACGTAGATCTTTCTGCAATTAGCGTAGTATGTGCTAGCTTGACTGAATATCAGTATGCGTTTATTTGTGTCAATGCCATGCTAGTGATTTACTTGTGGATTAATTTAATTGAGAAATTGCCTATTTACTCAACAATCCAAAAACCTATTATGTGTAGGAATTTTTCGGCAAGTGGCTTTGCCGCTGCACTGAAACCGGATAAGTTTACCGGTACATATTTTAAGCATTGGCAGACTAAGACCACCTTATGGCTCACGGCTATGAACGTGTTCTGGGTCACCGGTGTCTCCACGGGAACGACTGCTCCTGAACAGGAGAAGGCGTTCAAGGAGGCCACCGTTTGTGTTCCTCGGAGCAGTTCTTAGCGTGATCGGAGATAAACTGGTCGACGCATATTTACATGTGCATGTCGCCAAGGACTTGTGGGAGGCGCTCAAATCTAAGTTCGGGGCCGCCGATGCTGGGAGCGAGATGTATATTATAGAGCAGTTCCACGATTACAAGATGGTTGAAAACCGTCCTGTATTGGAGCAGGCTCATGAGATAATATGCATTGTTAAGGAGCTTGAGCTTCTTAAGTGCGAGTTACCGGGCAAGTTTGTCGCGGGCTGCATAATCGCTAAGCTCCCTAATTCCTGGAGGAACTTTGCCACCACTCTGAAACATCAGAGGCGTGAATTCTCTGTGGAGGATGTCATTGGCCATCTGAGTGTTGAGCAGAATTCAAGAGCAAAGGACTCGCACGGAAAAGGGGCTGAAGGGACTTCTGTCGCCAACATGGTGAACCAGAAGAACTTCAACTCCCACAAGCCCAAGGGAAAGAATGGTGTCCAACACAATACCGACTTTAAGAAGAAGGGTAAGAAGACCTTCAAGAAGAACAAGAAGGATGATGGCTGCTTTACTTGTGGTTCGGTTGAACATTGGGCCAACAAGTGCCCAAACAAGTACAAGAAGTCAGGACATGACTCCAAGTCCGTCAACATGATTGTGGGCAACAATGAGAATGGTGCATCTGGGTACGGTAATTTATTTACTGTTTTTTTAGCGTTTCAGCCCACCGATTGGTGGGTGGACACAGGTGCAGGTGTTCATGTGTGTGCTGACATTTCATTGTTCACTTCTTACCAGGTCACAGGCCACGGGTCCGTATTGATGGCGAATGGCGCGAGTGCTTCTGTTCATGGTGTTGGCACGGTCGATCTGAAGTTTACTTCGGGAAGGATTGTGCAGCTGAAGAACGTGCAGCATGTCCCCGCCATCAAGAAGAACCTCGTTAGTGGCTCCCTTTTATGTAGAGAAGGGTTTAAGTTGGTTTTCCAGTCTAATAAATTAGTTGTTACGAAATATGGACTCTTTGTTGGAAAAGGTTATGAGAGCGGAGGGATGTTCCGCCTTTCCCTCGCAGATTTTTGTAATAAAGTCGTGAACCATATTCATTCGAATGTTAATGAATCTGAAGTTTGGCATTCACGTCTTTGTCACATTAGTTTCGGTGTTATGACGCGGCTAGCCAAGTTGGATTTAATCCCGAGTTTCACTTTAGCCAAAGGTTCTAAGTGCCTTTCATGTGTGCAAGCTAAGCAACCTCGCAAGCCTCACAAGGCCGCGGAGGAGAGACACTTGGCACCATTAGAACTCATACATTCTGATCTTTGTGAGATGAATGGTGTGTTGACTAAAGGTGGAAAGAAATACTTCATGACATTGATAGATGATTCCAGTAGATATTGCTGTGTGTATCTGTCAAATACTAAAGATGAGGCTCTACACTACTTTAAAATCTATAAGGCAGAAGTTGAGAATCAACTTGAAAAGAAAATTAAACGAGTCCGGTCAGATCGTGGTGGAGAGTACTTCTCAAGTGAGTTTGATTCCTTATGTGCGGAACACGACATTATTCATTAGAGGACGGCTCCCTATTCACCCCAGTCAAACGGGGTTGCCGAGCGGAAAAACCGTACTCTAACTGATTTGGTTAACGCCATGTTAGATACATCGGGTTTATCCAAGGCATGGTGGGGGGAGGCTATATTGACGGCATGTCATGTCCTGAATAAAGTTCCGACAAAGGATAATGAGATCACTCCCTATGAGAAATGGGCAAAGAGAAGGACAACACTCTCATACTTGCGTACTTGGGGCTGTTTGGCGAAAGTCAATGTGCCGATCCCCAAAAAGCGTAAGCTTGGACCAAAGACTGTGGACTGCGTTAATTTGGGCTACGCTAAGAACATCGTTGGCTATAGATTTCTAGTAGTGAAATCTGAGGTACCTGACCAGAAGGTCGGTACAATTATAGAGTCTAAGGATGCTACATTCTTCGAGGATATTTTTCCTATGGGAGATATGCAAAGCACTTCTAGACAGGAATTTGAGGAGACTCCTGAACCTGCCATCCCTATGGAATATTATGAACAAACACATGATGAAAATCCTGAGGATGACGACGAGGAAATCCTTGATAGGGGCAAGAGACAAAGGACTGCAAAGACCTTTGGTGATGATTTCTTCGTGTACCTCGTGGATGATACTCTCACTTCTATTTCAGAAGCGTATGCCTCTCCAGAAGCTGACTACTGGAAGGATGCGGTCCGTAGCGAGATGGATTCCATCATGGCTAACGGGACATGGGAGATCACTGACCGTCCCTATGGTTGCAAACCATTAGGATGTAAGTGGGTGTTCAAGAAGAAGCTTAGGCCCGATGGTACGATTGAAAAGTACAAGGCTAGGCTTGTGGCCAAGGGCTATGACCAGAAAGAAGAGGAAGATTTCTTCGATACTTATTCACCTGTGGCTAGACTGACCACCATTCGAGTATTACTCTCGTTGGCGGCCTCACATGGTCTTCTCGTCCATCAGATGGATGTTAAGATGGCTTTTCTGAATGGAGAGCTAAACGAGGAAATCTACATGCAACAGGCAGATGGCTTTGTGATAGATGGTCAGGAAAGAAAGGTGTGTAGGTTGCTGAAATCTTTATATGGCCTGAAGCAAGCACCTAAGCAATTGCATGATAAGTTTAATACAACTCTGACATCTGTTGGTTTCGTTGTTAATGAGGCTGAAAAATGTGTATGCTATCGCCATGGTGGGGGCGAAGGAGTTATACTGTGCTTGTATGTCGATGACATACTGATATTCGGAACAAACCTCAAAGTCATTGAGGAGGTCAAATCGTTTCTATCTCAGAACTTTGAGATGAAAGACCTTGGTGTGGCTGATGTTATCTTGAACATCAAGCTACTGAGAGATAATGAGGGTGGGATTACACTTCTGCAATCCCACTATGTTGAGAAGGTGTTGATTCATTTTGGATATTCTGACTGCACACCCACTAGTAGAAAACTGGGCTTTGGTCACAGGGCAATATCCACATTAGTCCCGGTTCAGTCACGAACCGGGACTAATGCGAGCATTGGTCCCGGTTCGTGCGGCCAGGGGCCTGCCGGGCCTCGTGGGGGCATTGGTCCCGGTTCGTCCGGCCCCTTTGGTCCCGGTTGGTGGGACAAACCGGGACCAATGGGCCACACTCCTGGCCCACCACCCTTTAGTCCCGGTTCATACCACAAACCGGGACTAAAGGGCTGGTCCTAGTTGCGGCCAGTGTTTAGTCCCACCTCGCTAACCGAAGGGCGCTCACACCAGTTTATAAGCCCGTCCCTCTCTGCCTTGTTGAGCTCCTCTCAAAATGAAAATAGATGCCCTTATACAGGGAATTTGACCTAAATTCACAGTAAATTTCTTTGAATTTCATAGAAATTTATTATGAATTTAGGTTGAATTTTCTCTATAGGCGCATCTATGTTCATTTTTTATAGTAAATAAAATAAATAAACCTTAATAAAAATAAAATAAACCTTAATAAATAAATAAAATAAACTATAGTAACTAAAATAAATAAACCTTAATAAATTAAATAAAAATAGCAGCAGTAAAATAGATAAAATAGCAGTAAAAATAAAATAAATAATTAAAGTAAAATACATAAGTAATTAGAAATAAAATAAATAAGTTTTTTGTTGTAAGTAGAAACAAAACAAAACAAATAAAGCAAAAGAGAAAACAAAAAACAGAGAAAAAAATTATGCCACCTACTGGGCCACCACGGCCTGAATACGACTTGAAACCCATCCATGGGCCAGGATTCAGGCCCGCAGAAGGCCCAGTAGGCCCCACAGGCAAAGAGAACGGTTAGGCCCGAAAGCCTGCAGTTGAGAGGAGCTCGAGAGGGTGGGCGCAGCAGCGCTTATAAACCACTCTCGAGCCCTCTCAACTAGCGAGGTGGGACTAAACTTTTGACGCGGGGCAGCACAAGGCCTTTGGTCCCGGTTGGTGCCACCAACCGGGACTAAAGGGGGCATTGGTCCCGGTTCGTGGCACCAACCGGGACCAAAGGCCTTTAGTCCCGGTTGGTGCCACGAACCGGGACCAATGAGTTCCCTATATATACCCCATCGCCACAGCAGAGCACTCCACAGTGCTCTGTTTTTTCTGGCCGGCGAGGGGAGGGCATTTGGGTGCTCTAGCTCACCTCCTATGCACATGAGGTGTTCGATGAAATGTCTGAGCCACACTAGTTAATCTTTCTCCTCTCGAAACTCGACCTCCGAGCTCCATTTTCCCCGAGATTTGTCTATGTTTAGCGGTCCGTCACGTCCCGTCCCCGTCTTCACCCCGTCGATCGCCCGCGCCGATCTCGTCGCCAGCACCACCGTGGTGAGCCTCTTGTTCGTATCTTCTTTCTGAAAGGAAAAAATTCTTACTTTAGATAGATACTTGTCTAATTTTGTTACTTTTATTATTCCTTCTTATTACATAGTGCGATGGTTTTGGTATCCGCCCCCGTCGGCCCTCGTCCTGTCTATGATTCGGATGTGGTATATATTATCTTTTTATAACTATTTGGTTCATTTATTGTTTATGACAAATATGCCGACCAACGTGACATAGATTTTATTTATCTAGGAGGTGGTTGAACCGGAAATTCTAACCGACCCTATTGTCGAGAGGTTAAATTTAGTTGAAGAAGAAAACAATTACTTGAAGGAAAAAATAAAAAAATTGAGGAGGAGAAGATGATATTGGAGTTGCATGTTGCGGATGTCGTCGATGATCACAAGATCAAGATGGATGCAATGCGCTTGAAGATTAGAAAGATTAGAAAATATGCCATTCATACCGAGGCTTGGTATCATTATGCCGTTGGATCAATTGTTACCTTGGTTGCGATTATGATCGCATTTGTTTTCGCATTGAAATGTTTTACATAGTTTCAATGTATGGTTTAATTAATTAGATGCTCTGGAGAGCTATATATATGTTGTTAGATGAGAACTATGTATGTACTTTGGTTTTAATGTGATGATGAACTTCTATTAATTTGGTCACTTAATTATCTATTCATGATGTTCTGTAATGGTTTTTGACACACTTAATTATATATAATGCACGCAGATGAACCGGCAATGGATGTACGGTGACAGACACACCTCCGAGTACATTAAGGGCGTGCATGATTTTCTCGAAGTGGCTGAGGCAAACAAGCAGAATGGTTTTATGTGTTGTCCATGCCCTATATGTGGGAATACGAAGTCTTACTCTGACCGGAAAATCCTTCACACCCACCTGCTTTACAAGGGTTTCATGCCACACTATAATGTTTGGACGAGGCACGGAGAAATAGGGGTTATGATGGAAGACGGCGAAGAAGAAGAGGACGATGACAACTATGTGCCCCCTGAATACGGTGATGCTGCAACGGGGGAAGCTGCTGAAGATCAAGAGGAACCAGACGATGTGCCCAATGATGCTGCAAGGGGGGAAGCTGCTGAAGATCAAGAGGAACCAGTGCCCGATGATGATGATCTCCGCCGGGTCATTGTCGATGCAAGGACGCAATGCGAAAGTCAAAAGGAGAAGCTGAAGTTCGATCGCATGTTAGAGGATCACAAAAAAGGGTTGTACCCCAATTGCGAAGATGGCAACACAAAGCTCGGTACCGTACTGGAATTGCTGCAGTGGAAGGCAGAGAATGCTGTGCCTGACAAAGGATTTGAGAAGCTATTGAAAATATTGAAGAAGAAGCTTCCAAAGGATAACGAATTGCCCGACAGTACATACGCAGCAAAGAAGGTCGTATGCCCTCTAGGATTGGAGGTGCAGAAGATACATGCATGCCCTAATGACTGCATCCTCTACCGCGGTGCGTACAAGGATCTGAACGCATGCCCGGTATGCGGTGCATTGCGGTATAAGATCAGACGAGATGACCCTGGTGATGTTGACGGCCAGCCCCCCAGGAAGAGGGTTCCTGCGAAGGTGATGTGGTATGCTCCTATAATACCACGGTTGAAACGTCTGTTCAGAAACGAAGAGCATGCCAAGTTGATGCGATGGCACAGTGAGGACCGTAAGAAAGACGGGAAGTTGAGAGCACCCGCTGACGGGTCGCAGTGGAGAAAAATCGAGAGAAAGTACTGGGCTGAGTTTGCAGCTGACCCAAGGAACGTATGGTTTGGTTTAAGCGCGGATGGCATTAATCCTTTCGGGGAGCAGAGCAGCAATCACAGCACCTGGCCCGTGACTCTATGTATGTATAACCTTCCTCCTTGGATGTGCATGAAGCGGAAGTTCATTATGATGCCAGTTCTCATCCAAGGCCCTAAGCAACCCGGCAACGACATTGATGTGTACCTAAGGCCATTAGTTGAAGAACTTTTACAGCTCTGGAATGGAAACGGTGTACGTACGTGGGATGAGCACAAACAGGAGGAATTTAACCTGCACGCGTTGCTGTTTGTAACCATCAACGATTGGCCCGCTCTCAGTAACCTTTCAGGACAGACAAACAAGGGATACCACGCATGCACGCACTGTTTAGATGACACTGAAAGTATATACCTGGACAAATGCAGGAAGAATGTGTACCTGGGCCATCGTCGATTTCTTCCGACCAACCATCAATGTCGAAAGAAAGGCAAGCATTTCAAAGGCGAGGCAGATCACCGGAAGAAGCCCGCCATGCGTACCGGTGATCACGTACTTGCTATGGTCAATGATTTACACGTAATCTTTGGAAAGGGTCCCGGCGGACTAGCTGTTCCGAATGACGCTGAGGGACACGCACCCATGTGGAAGAAGAAATCTATATTTTGGGACCTACCCTACTGGAAAGAGCTAGAGGTCCGCTCTTCAATCGACGTGATGCACGTGACGAAGAACCTTTGCGTGAACCTGCTAGGCTTCTTGGGCGTGTATGGGAAGACAAAAGATACACCTGAGGCACGGGAGGACCTGCAACGTTTGCACGAAAAAGACGGCATGCCTCCGAAGCAGTATGAAGGTCCTGCCAGCTACGCTCTTACGAAAGAAGAGAAAGAAATCTTCTTTGAATGCCTGCTCAGTATGAAGGTCCCGACTGGCTTCTCGTCGAATATAAAGGGAATAATAAATATGCCAGAGAAAAAGTTCCAGAACCTAAAGTCTCATGACTGCCACGTGATTATGACGCAACTGCTTCCGGTTGCATTGAGGGGGCTTCTACCGGAAAACGTCCGATTAGCCATTGTGAAGCTATGTGCATTCCTCAATGCAATCTCTCAGAAGGTGATCGATCCAGAAATCATACCAAGGCTAAGGAGTGATGTGGCGCAATGTCTTGTCAGTTTCGAGCTGGTGTTCCCACCATCCTTCTTCAATATCATGACGCACGTCCTAGTTCATCTAGTCGACGAGATTGTCATTCTGGGGCCCGTATTTCTACACAATATGTTCCCCTTTGAGAGGTTCATGGGAGTCCTAAAGAAATATGTCCGTAACCGCGCTAGGCCAGAAGGAAGCATCTCCATGGGCCATCAAACAGAGGATGTCATTGGGTTTTGTGTTGACTTCATTCCTGGCCTTAAGAAGATAGGTCTCCCTAAATCGCGGTATGAGGGGAGACTGACTGGAAAAGGCACGCTTGGAGGGGACTCAATAATATGCAGGGACGGATATTCTTGGTCTCAAGCACACTACACAGTTCTACAGAACTCTACCTTGGTGACCCCGTATGTCGATGAACACAAGAACAGTCTGCGCTCCAAACACCCGGAGCAGTGTGACGACTGGATTACATGTGAACACATCAGGACTTTCAGCAGTTGGTTGGAAACACGTCTCAGAGGTGACACCACTGTTTGTGATGAGTTGTACTCGTTGTCCAGGGGACCATCTTCGACTGTATTGACTTACAAAGGATACGAGATAAATGGGAATACATTTTACACGATCGCCCAAGATCAAAAGAGCACCAACCAAAACAGCGGTGTCCGCTTTGATGCAGCAACCGAGAGGGGAAAGGACACATATTATGGTTACATAATGGACATATGGGAACTTGACTACGGACATGATTTTAAGGTCCCTTTGTTTAAGTGCAAATGGGTCAATCTGTCAGGAGGCGGGGTACAGGTAGACCCACAGTACGGAATGACAACAGTGGATCTGAACAATCTTGGGTACACTGACGAACCGTTCGTCCTAGCCAATGATGTGGCACAGGTTATCTATGTGAAGGACATGTCTACCAGACCGAGAAAAAGAAAAGATAAGGAAGCGAATACATCATACGATGAGCCAAAGCGCCACATAGTTCTTTCAGGAAAAAGGGACATTGTGGGAGTGGAGGGCAAGACAGACATGTCTGAAGATTATGAAAAGTTTCATGAAATTCCTCCCTTCAAAGTCAAGGCTGACCCAAGCATCCTGATAAACGATGAAGATTATCCATGGTTACGGCGCAATAAGCAAATGACACAAGCGAAGAAAAAGTGAAGACTTTCTCCCGCAACTATTATGATGATACCATGCCAACTTTGTAACACACGAGTATGATACCATTGTCTGTTTTGTACACGAAGTGCATCTAGTTTTTGCCGTAACCCTCTCAACTTTCTTGCACATGCTATGTGGATGAAATGATGATACCATGCCAACTTTCAACCTTTTCAAAGTTCATCTGAAATGCTTTTCAATTTTAGGGTCTTATAGCTCAAAGTAATTAGTAAATGCATGAAAAATAATTAGAAACCCATCCATGGGCCAGGATTCAGGCCCACAGAAGGCCCAGTAGGCCCACAGGCATGTACAGAGAGGTTAGGCCCGTAAGCCTGCTTTAGAGAGGAGCTCGACAGCTCAGGCGCACCGCACCTTATAAAAAGGTGCGGCTCTCTCTTAGCTAGCGAGGTGGGACTAAACTCCCACCACCACGCCGCTGTGCAAGGCCATTGGTCCTGGTTGGTGGCACGAACCGGGACCAATTCCACCCTTTGGTCCCGGTTGGTGCCACGAACCGGTACTAATGAGGCTGTGGCCCCACGAGCACCTTTAGTACCGGTTCGTGGCACGAACCGGTACTAGAGTTTCTTACTAAGCAGTTTTTTAGTCCCACCTCGCTAGCTGAGAGGCACTAGGAGCGGTTTATAAGCCCTGAGTGCAGAGACGATGAAGAAGAGGCGCAATGCTCACCTTCACGTTGCTTAGCTTCAAGCCTTGAGGAATAAGGTAGACTGCATGGAGCTATGTGCAGTGCAGTCTACACTATTCCGAAAGGCTTGAAGCTAATCAACGAGCATTGCGCCTCTTTTTTATTTTTAATAACTTATTACAACTCCGGACTTCTTGTGTTACGACAAAATAAAATAAACTTTAATAAAAAAGAATTATCATAAAGAACTTTTTTTGATAGAAACTTTAATAGCAAAAAGAATTATCATAAAGTAAAATAAATAAGTAATTAGAAACAAAATAAAATAAAATAAATAAGTTTTTTGTTGTAAGTAGAAACAAAACAAAATAAATAAAGCAAAAAAGAAAACAAAAAAACTAAATACAGCAAAAAGAATTTTCATAAAGAACTTTTTTTGATAGAAACTTTAATAGCAAAAAGAATTATCATAAAGTAAAATAAATAATTAATTAGAAACAAAATAAAATAAAATAAATAAGTTTTTGTTGTAAGTAGAAACAAAACAAAATAAATAAAGCAAAAAAGAAAACAAAAAACTAAATACAGCAAAAAAAATTGTTGGGGCGCTGCCCGCTGGGCCTTCCAACCCTCAGGTTTGCAAATACAGGCCCAGAAGGGCTAGAAGGCTCAACGGGCAGCGCGCCAAAGTTAGGCCCAGAAGCCTGCTATAGAGAGGAGTTCGAGACAGCAGCCGCGCCGCGGCTTTTAAACTGGTGCGGGCGCCCCTCGGCTAGCGAGGTGGGACTAAACTTTTGGCCGCGACGCGGGCAGCAGGAGGCCTTTGGTCCCGGTTGGTGCCACCAACCGGGACTAAAAGGGCGCATTGGTACCGGTTTGTGGCACCAACCGGGACCAATGCCCCCCCTTTAGTCCTGGTTGGTTCCACCAACCGGGACCAAAGGCCGCCGCTTCCCGCCCTTTGGGCTGCTGAAAAGAGGGCTTTGGTCCCGGTTGGTGGCACCAACCGGGACTAATGCCTACCTTTAGTCCCGGTTGGTGCCACGAACCGGGACTAAAGGCTTTGCTATATAAGCAAACACTTAGGAAATTTTTCAGAGTTCATCTGCAGTTTGCCCCGACGACGCCGACGCCGCCAGGCTGCCCCGACGCCGCCCGCCGTCGCCGTCGCCGTCGCCCGTGCCCGTCGTCGCCGTCGCCGTTGCCCGCGCCCTCGCCGTCAGCCGCGCCCCTGCCCCGACGCGCGCCGCCCCGGCCCGTCCCCGTCGTCGCCGTCGCCCTGCCCCGCCCTTCGCCGCCGTCGCCCCCTACCCCGAGCGCGCGCCCACTGCCCCGTCGCCATCCTCGCCGCCGACCCCGCGGTCCTCCTCACCTTGGTCCGGCCGGCGCCCTTTTTTCATATATATGCTTGTTTTTTTCATATATATGCTTGTTTTTTCATATATATGATGATATGTTCATGTATGAGTATATGTATGTATATATGTTCTCTGTGTATATATATGTTCATGTATATATGCAAAAGATAGATTTTTAGAAAAGTTAGGATTTTTTTCTGTTCATAGATTTTTTTGGTGATATTAATTATTGTAGAATATGCAAATGTTTGTATATTCATATGAACAATGCATTAGGCAAAACCTTTACTTTTTTTCGAAATTTTCTATTTGAACATTTTTTTATGAATGAGAGGAAAAAGGAAAATAAGAAGAGGAAGAAAGGAGAAGAAGAGGAGAGGAAGAAGAGGAGAAATAAATAAGAAGAGGAAAAAAGAAGAAAAAGAAGAGGAGAAGAAGAAAGGAATAGAAGAGAAGAAGAAAAAATAGAAAAAATTCTATTTTTTCTTCTTCTCTCCTCTATTCCTTTCTTCTTCTCCTCTTTTTTTTCTTCTTTTTTTCTTCGATCTTCTCCTCTATTCCTTTTCTTCTTCTCCTCTTTTTATTTCTTCTTCGTTTTCTTATGTTTTATCGGGTCTGTCGTCGTCGATATACCCCTCTCCCGATAACTTCAACACGAGGGGGGGTCGATATACCCCCTCCCCGATAATATTATTTTCCCATGTACGTATGTCGTCGTTGTCGATATAACCCCCTCCCGATAACTTCAACACGTGGGGGGGGGTCGATATACCCCCTCCCCGATAACATTATTTTCCCATGTATGTATGTCGTCGTTGTCGATATATATAACTCCCTCCCAGATAACTTCGACATGATGGACGGTCGATATTTATACCCCCTCTCGACCGTGATAACTTATACCACGGGAGCACCCCCCGGCCCTCTCGCTCGACCAAAACTCTCGAGGACACCCAAACCCTAGAAAAAAACGATGTCGGTCTCCTACCCCCTCCCGCCGCGCCCCTACCCTTGAAGCGTTGCCGAGGCCACCCCAAACCCGGAATAAGCTAGGTCTACGTTTGCACTAATATATCCACCTGCTGTCATGTTTGTGTAATAATTGCCATGTTGTAATATTTGCAGAAACAATGGAGCACGGACGAGACGAGCAAGCAGAAGAGGTGTTGGGGGACATAATCTTAGCCGGAGGTGATATCTTGTCGTATCTTAACGACAATGATGGTCTGGAAGAACAGGGTGAAGAAGCAGGCTACGGTGATCGAAGAGTGGAGGAGGAAAGACATGATTATGATGGCTCCGGTGACCCAATGCTGGTGCAAGAAGGAGCCCGTGGTGACGGCTCCGGTGACCGAACAGAGTCCGGCCAGGTAAATATATTAGTTAAGCCTGTGCTGACTAGCTAATTGATGCATTCATTGTTTTGGTATGTACACATATTAATTAACACTCGTCTTTCTTCTTTTTTCTAGCCCTCCGGATCGAGCACAACTGCGGTAAAGAGACGAGGCCCGAAGAGAAAGTTGCGCTCGGATGAAAGGTTTGAGATCACAGCAATCGCGCGCGACGGCCAACCGATTGAACCCATCCGGACAAAGGATGCATTTGCTGCTCAGTGCGGGGTTCTAGTTAGGGACAAGATCCCGATCAGCATCCACCAATGGTATAAGCCTAAGAAGGAAGACCCTGAGGTGTCTTATGTCAATGATATGCAGAAAGATGATCTTTGGACTGAGCTGAAGGCAAATTTCACCCTACCGCCAGAGGAGGATCCGGAGAAGCCAGTTAAAGAGCAATTAATCAAGTCTCATGCTCTTAAGAAGATGGCAGACCTATTCAGGAGGTGGAAGAATGAGCTGAAAACGTTTGTCGACAAAGAAGAGACACCAGAATTCATCGGCCGGTATGAGAAGATCAGAGATCACTGGCCCGCATTTGTGGCCCACAAGACATCGGAAAAGAGTAAGAAGATGTCAGCGACAAACAAGAAGAATGCTGCGAAGAAGAAGCTTCACCATCGCACGGGGTCAGGTGGCTACCTCAAAGCCCGACCTAAGTGGGCCAAGGCTGAGAATGATCTGCTTGAAAAAGGGATCGAACCACAGACAATGAACTGGACAGACCGTTGCCGGACTTGGTTCTTCGGGGCTGGCGGAACCTTGGACCCTGTATCAGGGAGGTGCGTTTGGACGAACGAGCTTTTGAGAATACCAGTCAAGAAGATTCAGCAATATATCGATGCAGCGCAGGAAGGGACGTTCGTTCCAGACAGAGAGAACGACGAGCTCACAATGGCCCTCGGGAATCCTGAGCACCCTGGACGGACACGAGGCACGCCAGGCTCCGTTCCGTGGAAGGCTGGTTTTCCGGACGCGGGCGGTTACAAAAGCCAGGAGAGGAGGAAAAAAGTGGAGCAGATCCAAATTCAGAAGCTGCACGAAAGGGTTCAAGCGCTAGAGGAACGAGACGGCAATCGACATGCCGAAACTACCCCCGAAGCTACACCGCCATCTCAGCGGAGAAGCAGCGTGGCTTCCACCGAGCTGCTTCAGCTGGAGCATGTCTTGACGGCTCCTGCTAGCTACCCCGTGGATGCTATCACGGAGTCTCAACATTGCCACCTTATGGCGGAATGGCAGAACTTCAAAGTCAAGGCGGCTGTTGGCTCTGTTTTACCTCCTGAACCCGGCGCAACCTACCACTGCCGGCCGATTCCAGAAGGATATGCTAGGGTGATGGTGGATGAAATAACGGAGGGATTTGAGGACCTCCAGCTTGACCACCCTACCGGTGAAGGGGAGACTCGGCTGGGTTCTGCTCTGAAGACTCCATGCCTATGGCGGAAGGAGCTCATCAAGCTTCCGAACTGGACGGCTCCGGCGAGTAAGGGCACTCCGCCTCCTCCCTCCTCCGGCGAGTGATCAGGGCACTCAGCCTCCTTCTCCGGCGCGTGGCGGCACTCCGCCTCCTCCTCCGGCGAGTGATCAGGGCACTCAGCCTCCTTCTCCGGCGCGTGGCGGCACTCCGCCTCCTTCTCCGCCTGCGCCGGCGCGCCAGAGCAGCCAGCCTCCTCCTTCTCCGCCTCGTCAGCAAGGGCGGAAGAGACCCGCCGCCGCTCCGGCTGCTCCGGCGCGTCGTAGTCCTTCTCCTCCGCCTCGTAAGCAAGGAAAGAAGACAGCCGCAGCCGCTCCGTCTGCTCTGCCGGCGTCTAGCAGTACAGCTGCCAGAGGCGGGAGGCAATACAGATTCGGTCCTTCTCTGAAGACTCCAGAGAAGTTACCATACGAGAGGACCGAGGAGGAAACCAGGAAGATCGTGCGAGCCGAAGTGACAAACTTCTTTGAAGGGGTGAAAGCAAAGAAACATCCACCTCCGGAGGAGAAGGTAGATCCGGTGAAAGCAAAGCGCACTCTGGCTGCCCTGACAAAACCACCAAAGTCTCCGCCGAGAGGCAACTATGAGCGCATTCTTGCAAAGACATATGCCGAAGCGGAGCGGTCGGGAAGTACTGTCAGTGATCAAAGGTTAAAAGAACGACGAGCTGGGAAAAAAATTGCCCAGCTCGGCGAACAAGCGAACCAATCGTGCCCCCCGCTCAAGGTGTCAAAAGACATCGTCGCTAATGATCCGAGGATGGTGGCCGGTTATAGCAATCTTGGAGATTACCTGCCCGACGATGTACATTATGAAATCATGGAGGTCGACGAACACAAATACCATTACGGGAAGCCTCTCGTCAAAGATGAAAGATCTCTAACAACGATGATGCGAAGATTACATGATTGGTACATGAAAACCTGCAGAGAGTCTGATGGGATGAATACTTTGACGCTGAGAGTTAAACCGGAGCATGACCTCGTTGGAATTGATCTGCTGAATGTTCCATTTGAGGATTTCTTCCAGTTTTACAATCAAAAGGCCCTCGATAAAACAACGATCACTTGCTACTGTCTGTAAGTAGTACTACTTCTGTCATTAAGTCTCTCTATATAGGTCAGCTCTTTCATTGCATGTATTTATAATTATCCTCACTATATTATGCAGATTGAAGATCGCCGAATTGAAGAAAAGACAAATCGGTGATATTGGGTTCATTAACACAAATCTCATAGATGCATATACGGTTGAAAAACATGCCAAAGAAGCCGAGGCCAACTTGCTACGATCGTTGGTATTAAATCAAAACAAAGATATAATACTCTTTCCTTACAACTTCAAGTGAGTGTTACTGTCTTGTGCATATTCGGTTTCCCTTATTAGTCCAGGTTATGGTAATGTAATTGATGACTTATGCATGCATGCGCAGCTTCCACTATATTCTCCTAGAGATTAAGCTTGAGCAGGGAGTAGTAACCGTCTTAGACTCGAGACGAAAAGATCCCCAGGACTATGCGAACATGACTCAAATGCTCGAGAAGTAAGTTAAATCGATCATTATCCACCATATCAGAAACTTTGTTCATTTCCTGATATCAAGTAATTGTTTTCTTTGTCTGGCAGGGTTTGGAGAAAATTCACCACAAAAGCTCCGGGACTGCCGAAGAAGCTGCAATTTAAACACCCGAAAGTAAGTACTATAGTAGCATGTTCCGTGCATCTCCTAATGATTCAAGCGCTAGTTTCATCAATACCATTTAGCATGCTTGCTTATCAGTTTGATTGACCTCTATTTCTTGTAAAGTGGTTGTGGCAGGAAGCCGGGAATAATTACTATGGATACTACGTTTGTGAGTCCATCCGCTACACGACCTGTGAGCGGGGCTACTCTGACGAACAATATGAAGTGCATAAGCAATAATATTCACAATTTTATTTTATTACCATCATTTCTGTTGAGTTTCATTTATTCATATATATATATATATATATATATATATATATATATATATATATATATATATATATATATATGTATTGACCCCCTTCTTCAAATTAGATGTTTCAGAAGCGGGATGAACTCCTAGCACCAGATCGTATGCGAGCAATTCAAGAGGAATTGGCGGCATTCTTCCTTGACCACGTGATCGCTGAAAACGGAGAATACTATGTGGACCCTGTGTTCTTACAATTTAATTAGGAGATTGTATTGTAAGAGATAATTATTGTATATATGTAGCCGGTAGTGTCGGATAGATATACGAGAACTTGTTGTTCGACCAATCTCTCGGAGAAGGAGAGGTGGTCGATATCACTTCTCTCTGTATGCATATGTTCATGACGATCTTCTGTTTCCTTCATTTGATTACTAGCTAGCGTGTCTAGTCCTCTCCATACGTATATAGTACGTAGCGTCGACCAAGCACGGAGATAAGAGAGGACACTTCTCTCTATTAATTAGCTAGCTAACACAATATATGAAACACCTAAATTAACCCCCCAAAACCCCCAACCCCCCCCCCCTTTCAAAAAAAACAAAAACCCCAGCCCCTGAAATGCTGACGCGTGGATGCCTATTGGTCCCGGTTGGTGACACCAACCGGGACAAAAGGCCCTGCCTATTGGTCCCGGTTGGTGGCACCAACCGGGACCAAAGGCCCCCCTGCCTGGGCTGGCAGCAGCGGCCACGTGGAGGACCTTCTGTCCCGGTTCGTGTAAGAACCGGGACTAAAGGGTTAGGGCTTTAGTAACGACCCTTTAGTCCCGGTTCGAAAACCGGGACAAAAGGCCCTTACAAACCGGGGTAAAAGCCCCATTTCCTACTAGTGACCATCTCAAACACCATCTGATCCAAGCGTGTTGATTCGAAAGTCCAAAGGCATGGCAAAAGATCAATTGAGATACTCTCAAATCATTGGTTCACTGATGTACCTAGCGAGCGCAACGAGGCCTGACATCGCGTTTACTGTGAGCAAACTGAGCCGGTTTGTTTCCAAACCGGGTGATGTACATTAGCATGCTGTTGAGAGAGTTATGCGCTATCTGAAAGGCACTATGAACTATGGACTTCACTATACCGGATACCCGTCGGTACTTGAAGGGTATAGTGATGCGAATTGGATCTCTGATGGTGATGAGATGAAGGCCACAACTGGGTATATGTTTACTCTTGGAGGTGGTGCTGTTTCCTGGAAGTCTTGCAAGCAAACGATCTTAACGAGACCGACAATGGAAGCAGAATTAACAGCATTAGACACATCTGGTGTTGAAGCAGGATGGCTTCGAGATCTTTTGATGGACTTGCCATTGGTTGATAAACCGGTTCTGGCTATCCTTATGAACTGTGACAATCAGACTGTCATCACCAAGGTGAAGAGTTCAAAGGACAACATGAAGTCCAACAAACACATAAGAATGAGATTAAAAGCTGTCAGAAAATTAAGAAACTCCGGAGTGATAGCGTTGGAGTATGTCCATACGGCTAAGAATCTGGCAGATCCCTTTACAAAAGGGCTATCACGTGTTGTGATAGATAGTGCATCGAGGGAGATGGGTATGAGACCCACATGAGTTGTCATGGTAGTAACCCAACCTATGTGATCGGAGATCCCATGAATTAGGACCTGGGAAAACAAGCCAGTGGTGAACTAAGGAGAGTAACTATACTAACCCACTCCATGGGAGATGCAATACTCTCAATACTGTATGGTAGGGCGACTACTGTCTTAATGTGTTCCAAAGCTTGAGTGAGCAAGATGCTATCCTACAGAGCGATCTTTGAAGGAACACACCTATGTAAGCCCGACTGCTGGTCACAGTATATGAGATTGGGGTGATCTCTAATAAGCTCATGAATAGGCCAGGAGTGTGACTTATATGCTCCACCCAAGGGGTCAGCCTTCGGCAGCCTAGTACTAGTAAGACATGTGGTGAAACTTCTTTACGCCAAACTGACAATTCAAGGCATATCCATTGTTCAGGTGTGAAGGAGTGTAGCTACTTGCTCTAGGTGAAGTTCAACCTTAACAGGTATTCACTAAAACACTGGTATATCAAAACAGTAATTGAAACAGAGGACACAATGAGCCCTCGAGATCTGGTGGGGGATTGCTGAAATTTGGGATGGGCTCTAGGTCCATATAGCAATTTCTGAAAAATCTCTAAGGGCCCATGTGGGTTATATGGCACTAGGTGTAGTGGGAAGTTTAGTCCCACCCCAGAAGTGGAAGAGGAGTTGGACCTCCTTATAAGGGTTTCTTCTCTACATGCTATTGGAGCTTGAGAAGAGAAGAGGCCCTCGCGCACTCCTCCTCCGCCGCCCGCCTCGCCACGCCACGCCACGCCACGCCACGCCTCGTCACGACGCGCCGCGGGTTGCGGGATTGAGCCAAGCCGAGCTCACACCTACGCGCTTATTTTTGCCAGTCACTAACGGAGAGTTCTCTGACAGCTGGGCCACGATATGAGACGTCGGATCGTGGGCTGTCACGGACTCGGACGTGGTTCGAGCCCACGTCTCTCCACGCGGCTGCGCCTATATAAGTGTGCAGTGTCTCCTAACCCTAGCCGCCACGAACAGATCACATCTGCTCCACGCGCACGCCCACCGTCGTTCCCTTGCTGCTGCTGCCGCCGGTGACTCCATCCCGTCCGCCTCGTACACGGTCGACGGGAGAGCAGGTCTCCGAAACCACGCCCTTCTGATTCCTGTACGGGGTGAGGGGCGAATAGGTTTTTGGGCAGCGATTACGCGACTGCTCGCTTCCGATCGTCTACTTCCTCTACGTCCGCATCGCCTTCATCATCTCCATGTCCACCGACGCCGAACGTGCCGCCGCCGAGAAAACTGAAGCCGACAAGAAGGCCGCCGAGGACGCCCCTGCTGCCACCAAAGCCGCGGCCTCTGCATGGCCTACTGGAGGGTATAACTCGTTTATCCCACTCCTACTGTTTTCTGTTTTAGCCATGCTAGCGTTATACGTAGATCTTTCTGCAATTAGCGTACTATGTGCTAGCTTGACTGAATATTAGTATGCGCTTATTTGTGTCAATGCCATGCTAGTGATTTACTCGTGGATTAATTTAATCAAAAAATTGCCTATTTACTCAATAACTATTGCATTGAATTCCATCGAGACATGGATTTACAATCGTTTTACAAGAGAGAGTTGTATCTAAAATTCTAAATCTATCTTGGAATCAAAACAGCATTCATACGAGCCCTAGAACACGTCGGGGCCACGGTAGGCCGCCAGGAAGCGGCTGGCCTCGGCGTCGCGCAGCCAGAGTCCGAGCTCGTAGTTGGCCATCTCCAGCTCGGCCACCTTCTTCTTCATCGCCGCCGCGGCGCGCTCCGTCTCCTCGTACCGCCTCTGCTGCACCATGACGCCGCGCTTAAGCACCGAGCCGTCGGGCTCCGCCGCTGCTGCACGCTGCGCCAGCGCCGCGTTCTCCTCGCGCAGTGTCGCCCCCTCCGTCGCGCTGCGCTCCGCCTGCTCCCTCAGCGCGGCGTTCTCCTCGCGCAGCCTTGCCAGCTCCGTCGCGGCCTCCCGCACGGCGCGCTCTGCTCCGGCGTTCCTGATCACCCCCAGCATCCAAGTCGCCCGGTTCTTGGCGTCCGGCACGTTGGTCGCCGCCGCCATCTGCTCCAAGAGCAAGCCGGCGCAGCACTCGTCATCGCCCGCCGCGTGTGCGAGGCGGGAGGCCAGCTCGTCCTTGGCCAGATGGGCGTGGTACGCCTGCACGGTGGCGTGCAGGTCGCGGCCGGAGGCGGCGAAGCAGGCCTCCAGGCCCCTCGGGTCGGCGTGCGGGAATACGTGGCGGAGGGCGTCGAGCGGGTCGAACACCAGAGACGTGGGCGGCGCCGGGGCCATGGAGCCAGCGCATGGCGTGACGCGGCCGCGCTTGGCGAGGTGGGCCGGCGCCGGGGACGGCTCGTCGAGGAACGCGGCGGCGCAGCGCTTGCGCGTCTCCACGATGGCGGCCATGGTGTTGGATCGCAAGTCGTGAGCGTGCTCAGCGGTGTCCCGGCCCCGGTACTTATGGCTCGGGCGCGCGTGCTAGGCGAGCCTGAAACGGATCAGAAGTCGCGCCACTCACGCCCCAAGTTTACGTCGGTCGGCGCGTTTTGATGGCGGATACGAACCAAAGAACCTGTCGTGGAAAGAATTAGGAAGCTGCTGTGTGCCCGTGTCTTTTTTTCATGGAATATAATATAGGGATGCTACACGTCGGCCGGCGGACCGCTTCGAGAGTCATTTGATTCGGCGTTATCCAGCGCGGCACGTGTCTTTCCTCACCATTGCAACAATTGCATTATTGCAGGATCCTTCTTTGCAATAGACCATATGTTGCAGAAACATTCGCAATTGCGATTCTATTACAAAATTATTATTTTTTCATCCTAATTTTTTAATAAGATGGGTGTTGTTGCAAAATGACTTTTGCAACACAAATGATGTTGCAGAATTTTTTTTCTGTCTTAACTTTTTTGCAACATGGGTGTTATTGCGGAATGACTTCTGCAACACAGGCGATGTTGCGAAATATTTTTTTCGTCTTAAATTTTTTAAAACATGAGTGTTGTTGCGAAAGGATTTCTGCAACACAGATGATGTTGCAGAAAAATTGTTAAGGTGGCAGAGGCATGCGTCGCACGCGGACTGAGTCATATGGTGCCACGAATCAGGTGTTTTGTAGTAAGATGTACGTTGTGCACCGTCGGATGGAACTTGGATCTGGCGGCTGCACGAGTGGCGGAACGCTACGCGTGATCGGCCGGCTGATGCTAATCATTTCCCATATAATATTGCCATGCATACGTGCACATGAACATCTAGTCTAATCCAAAATTCTAAATACTCTAATCTTAGGAAAATATTCTTTTTAGGAACATAAGCCAACATTTTTCTCTGAAAGAAAGAACAAAAGCCGACTCTAAAGACGAGAAATTGATGAGTGTAGTGTTTCCCTAGTGGAAAACCTAGGGTAGGTATCCTCCGGCGGCGATCGCCGAGAGTATTTCCCTTCATCTGATCGATCTCCCCATCCCATCCCTCTCCCTCGGAGACTCAGGGCTGATTTAGGGGGATCCTTGTGTTCCTTCCTGGCCTTGGTAGACAAGGGTTTGGGAAGTTAAGAGGGTTTCAGATCCACGACATGGCGGCGGAATGAAGTGACAGAGGGAAAGGAAAGAAACATGAGGATGTGGACGAACTCCTCAAATGACTCGATCTGCATGAAGATGAAGGGGATAACTTCATGTGGGAGGATGATCTGGATGTACCAAAGATTCAAGCAAAGTGGCTAGCTATTCCTAGGGTTCATACCCGTAAAAGTTTCAGCCCGTCCGCCTTATATGTGGATATGCGATCTATGTGGAACCCCGCAAAAGACGTGCGTTGGAGGATGATTGAGAACAATCTATTTACAGTGCAATTTGGTTGTTTAGGAGATTGGAACATGGCTATGGTTAAGGGGTCGTGGTTGTTCAGGAATGAAGCGGTGATCATGGTGGAATACGATGGATTCATGAACCCTAAATCAATTGACCTTGATAGGGTTGCGATATGGGCAAGGATTTTGAAACTGCCGGACAACTACCTGCATGAAGCTGTGATAAAAGGAATGTGCAGGAAGGTATGAGAGATTCTGGAGGTGCAGATACAACTACCGGCTGGCTACGTTGGCAAGTTTGTAAGGATTAAGGTGAATCTTAACATAAACAAGAGGTTGGAGAAGTTTGTGTCAATTACTAAAGGAGGGAAGAAAGACTGGTATCAAGTCCAGTCTGTGAAGATGCTGATCTTTTGTAACAACTGTGTATTGACTGGGCATTTGCATGAGGAGTGTGGGACGGGAGAACATGATGCCTCCAAGTTTGACTGGGGAAATTTTATGATGGCTGATGAATGGAAGCAACGTGGGTCTGGCCGCGGTGCGGGCAGAGGAAGTAGAGGTTTGGAGGCAGAGATGGAAATGATCAGGAATGGCCACACTCAGAGGGTGCTAACACATGTTATGATGGCCAAACAAGCTGGAGGTGGAATGCAACATTTTGTTATCAAGGTGAACCGAGAGTTCAGCATCCGGTGAAACAGGAACCTGCAGCATCAGGCATGGATGTCACCATGGTTGAACATGGTGGAAGGAAGAGGTTGGCAGTTGACTCTGTGTTGGGAGGGGAGCTTTACACTGCTCAGGCTATGGTTGTAGTAGACCCGAAATCTAAGGTTTCCAATATGGTTGAGCTGTTTGATGGTAATAGTAAGAAGGACCCGTCTACTACACCCCCAAAAAATGCAAATAGAAAGAAACATAAAGGTAAGGAGAATGGAGTAAATGATAGTGTGGACTCCGATAATGATAATGCAGGATCGGCGTCACTCTTCGGGAGTGACCGCCAGGCACAATGAATATTTTAAGTCTGAACTGTTGGGGCTGTGGGTGGTCCGAGATAGTTCAAGAAATATGCAACTTGGTATAGTTGCATCGTCCGTGTTAAGCATTTCTCTCAGAGACAAAACTGTCTGCTACGAGAGCGCAAGATATGAGATTTCGTTTGGGCTTCAGGCATGCTTTTGGTGTTAAGAGCGATGGCTTGAGCGGTAGTCTGGTGCTATTCTGGAATAATGATTCAGTGGTAACTCTGAAGTCCTATAGCAGGACTCGTATTGATGTCTTTGTGCAGAATGATGCCACGGGAAATAGGGAGTGGCGTTTCACAGGATTCTATGGGGAACCCGTGAGGTCAAGGAGGAAGAAGAGTTGGGAATTGTTAATGTTTCATAGAAATCAGTATGATCACCCATGGTTGTGCGCAGGGGACTTTAACGAAATACTAGATGCAAATCAACAATTTGGAGGTGCACAAAGGGAAGAGTGGAAAATGGAGGGATTCCGGAATGCAGTAAATTACTGTTGGTTTACTGATTTGGGCTACACGCTCCCATACACATGGGACAATAGGCAGGACGGTGGCAAAAATATTAAAGTCAGGTTGGACCGTGTCTTGGGTGATGACCGTTTTATGGAAATGTTTGATAACCCGTCGGTCAACCATTTACAGACCACCGAATCGGACCATTGTGCATTGACGGTTAGTATTAGCAGGTTGGGTTGGACACGGAGTAGTGGAGGAAACAGGCCGTTCAGATTTGAGAATGCATGGACTAGACATGGTAATTATACCAAATCAGTAGAAGAGGCTTGGGCCTGACGAGTGCCGACCTGAATCAAGTTTCAGAGGCGTTGGGAGGAGTTAAATAAAGTCTAGAAACATGCAGTAGAGAAGAATTCGGTTCAGTGAAAAAACAACTAAAGACAATGTGTCAAAGGTTTGAACGCTTGAGAGCGAGGTCACTTGGGAAGGGACCGACAGTGGAAGAAAGAAGGCTGGTTAGGAGGATTTATGAACTCCTTGCAAGGGAAGAGGCTATGGAAAAATAGCGATCAAGAGTTACTTGGCTCACGGAAGGAGACCGTAATATGGGTTTTTTCCATGCACAGACTAGAGAACGTGCGCGAGTAAAAAAGATAAAAGCTCTTCAGTTAGACGAAGGCAGGGCCATCATGGCCCAATTAGAGTTGGAGGCCGCGGCAAATGTGTTCCATCAGTCTCTCTTTACTTCTCAGCTAGATATACATTCAGAGGATATTACTGTATTTGTTGAACCAAAAGTGAATGAAGTGATGAACGAGAAGCTGTGTGCGCCCATAACTTACAGAAGTTGAGAAAGCCTTGTTTACGATGCATCCGAACAAATTTTCGGGTCCTGGTGGCTTCGCGGGTGGTTCTTATATAAAACATTGGCATATTCTAAAGAGCTTGGTGTGTCAGGCCGTACGGGAGTTTTTCCGAAATAGGTATAATGCTGGAGGTGGTCAATAAAACGTTTCTGGTCCTTATCCCAATGGTGAAAAACCCACAGAACCTCACCAATCTCGCCCCATATCTTTATGCAATGTGTTATATAAGATAGTCTCCAATGTATTAGCACTCTGACTGCGGCCTATCTTACATGAAATTATATACGACGAATAGAGCGCTTTCGTCCCAGGAAGGCTAATCTCGGATAATGTGCTCACGCCCTTTGAGTGTATACAGTTTTTTAAGAGGAAGAAAGGCAAGAGTGGGGACTGTGCATTTAAGTTAGATATGGCAAAAGCCCATGACAGAGTCGAGTGGAGCTATCTGAGGGCTATAATGCAAAATTTTGGCTTTGCGGAATTGTGGATAAATAGGATAATGGCATGTATGGAAACAGTGTCCTCAGTCCGGGTGAATGGATGTTTTTAGAGATTGTTA
The DNA here is from genome assembly GCF_018294505.1 of Triticum aestivum. Taxonomy (NCBI): domain Eukaryota; kingdom Viridiplantae; phylum Streptophyta; class Magnoliopsida; order Poales; family Poaceae; genus Triticum; species Triticum aestivum. The sequence continues at coordinate 51,026,379 of NC_057811.1, forward strand.
AACCTACGAACGGTATTCGCCAAGGCGATCCCATTTAACCATATCTATTTTAACTTTGCTTTGAAGGAATAACAAGCTTGCTTAAGTGTATGGGCACATAGCACTTGGTTAGAGGCATAAGGGTGGGAATCCATGCACCATGGATTACCCATCTTCTGTTTGCGGACGATTGTCTCATCTTTACACAGGCATCACCGACAGGAGCAAGGAGAATGTGCATGAAGGATTGGGTAATGCAACAAAGACACTGAGGAAAAAATAACTTGGGTTACCTACAGCTCTTGGTAGGTCCACGTATGAACAATTTGAAGGGATAATATCATCAATTAAGAAGCTATGTAAGGGATGGACTCCACAATTGCTTAACAGTGCTGGCCTAGAAGTCTTGGTGAAATCCAATTGTCAAGCGATCCCGGCCTTTTCCATGAGTTGTTTTTGCTTGTCAAAGAATACGTGCAAAAAGATAACTAGCTTGTTAGCCCAATACTGGTGGGGAGGGGATGGGAAGAAAAGGAAAATGCATTGGAAGAAGTAGATTAACATTGCCATCCCTAAGAGTGAAGGAGGCATGGGATTTAGAGACATCCAAATTTTCAATCAAACTATGTTGGCAAAAGCAGGGTTGGAGACTACTCACTAACCCAAATTCATTGTGTGCAAGGATACTGAAAGGAAAATATTTCCATGATTGTGATTTTATGGAAGCAAGGAATACGAGGAACTCTTCACATACTTGGCAGGCCATTCTGCCTGAACGAGAAGCACTAAGGAAGGGGTTGATTAAAAGAGTAGGCGATGGCAACTCTATAAAGATTTGGGAAGACCCATGGGTGCCTGAAAGTTCACTGGTGCGTGTCGGTCCTAAACAAACGGTTTTTAACACCTTTCCGCGACGGCATTTGGAACCGTTGCCAAGTGAGTGTGTGCAATAGGGTGTCCTTCCCACACGACCCAGAAATCGTCGGGGATAGGCCCTCCTGGGACCCAGGCTGGGGCCATGTGCGATCGGGCGAGGCATCGAAACCCAATCATTTCCGTAGGTATGTACATCCCACACGGTAATCCAAGAAAATCATTTCCGTAGGTATGTACATCCACACGGTAATTCGAGAAAATCATTTCCGTAGGTATGTACATCCCACACGGTGAATCCCAGAAAAACATTTCCGTTCGTATGTATATCACACACCGTCAATCCAAGGAATACGTTTCCGTTCTTATGTACATCCCACACACTCAATCCAGGGAAAACATTTCGTTCGGACGTACATCCCACACAGTTTTATGTGTAGGCTCGTGTCTGAAAGGTGTAACTATCACACACGGTCTTCCTTGGTTAACTGTTTGCTTTTATCAACTATATCACACACGATTTGATGAAGAAAACTGTGTGGCATTGGGCTATCCATCGCAAGCGCTTTTACTGCTAGAACCGTTTGCAAAGATCCATGACACATTTAGTAGGTTTATTAGTTTACAATTAGTAATTCCAGTATTACGCAAATTCACATTTCATATCAAACAACTGTTTGCCAATTTCATATCAGGCACATAAATATATTATAACATCACAGTACAGCTACATGAAAACAGCACAATACAACATATAGCTAGTTCAACCTCATAAGAACAATATATTCATTTCCCTAATCGAGATCATCCAGGCTCGTCTTATCCACCTCTGCTTTCAGTTCAGTAAGAACCCGTTTTGCACGGGCCAACTAGGAAAGTGCCTCCTCCTTCGCCAACACCATCTTAGCAAAGTCCGATTTAAAAAATCTGAGCTCATTCTCCACCTTCAACTTTTTATCCCGCATCTTGAAATATGCTTCAGCGTTGACAAGACTTTCTCTAAGCCTACGTGTGTTCTCTTCCTCATACATGCTCCAGAGCTTCATTAGGCACATCTTCAAAGACTATGGCCACTCTTGATCAACCCACTCCAAGTAAGAACACTTCCGTTCATCCTATAATATTTAAAACTAGATTAGTAACAATTGTAGGGGAAATGGGTTTATATCAACATAGAAAATCACCAATGCTTATTTTAAAAAACTGAAGAAACATGTTAATTATGACATATCTTCTCAAAAAGATCAATGTGCAAATGAAATAATTGGTACTGAGACAACAACCAAATTCTGGAACATCAGAAGCTATAATTAACTACAACGACGCTACAAGTTCTTTCTCATGTACAATAAATAACAAATTGAACATTTTATGAGGAAGGTAAATATAAATGCAACAACATAGCGACAGTGTTTGGATGACAGCAAATTGATACTAACAGGTGTGTACATGCACAAATTTAGTAACATAGAACTAATAGCACTAAGGCCTTACACTATGTATGCCAAAACTGGGGTAAAGACAACTGTTGCTACGTCTCGCACTGGTGCCCTGCACTGGCAAGCCGATGCAGCGGAAAAAAAATCAGGGACCCGGACTCCGGAGCACGTAGTTGCTCCGATGCCCAGTTCCTTCGTGCCATAAAGATTTAGTATTTTACTGCTTGGCTGCTCGGATGTGTGGACCAAACTTGGCTTCACAAACTGCTGAAGCGGTGCCAAATAATTTTCTAATGGCACCGCTGATGAGATGGCAACAATTTAAGATACTAGGTACAAAATGTGACACTGTCTTAGGATGCGTTTGGTTGAAGGTGTGGTATGAATGGGTTGGGACCGTGACAGTGTCTGAATCACATCTAACAAATGATTTGTAAGAACGAAATAGGGTCTAACCTTCTCTGCACATGCCAGAAACTTCCTCCCACTGTCCATAGAACCAAACGCAACTAGCTTCACGCATGGAGATTGATGGTGACAACAAGCAGATAGATCTTCAGCCACCCCGCTCCATTCGTTGCCACTGATGGTCTTAGGGAGCTACAAGAGGAAGAAACGACTCAAATCGACCTCCGGGTAAAAATCCTTCATTCCAAGTCATAGCCCGAGAGAGAGAGAAGAGAGGCATACCCGGGTGGTGAAGGAGTAGTCGCCGGAGGAGAAACTGCTGAAGATGTCTTTGAAGAAGACCATGGCGACCCCAGCGATAGGATGCGAGACGGCAAGAGCGAGGAAGCGGCTATAGCTTAGCAAGGAAGGAAGGAGGAAACAGGGGAAATGTGACTTGTAGTCGGGGAGAAAAGGGGGTGGGGAAGGGGGGCGGGGTAGATATTATGGCGGTAGGCCAAAATTTTGGAAATGTGGAGGGAAACTTTGCGCGCGGTGCCGCCGGACATTCACTTTGAACGATTGTGTGCATCACAAACGATTCTTCTGCTTTACACGCATGGGATGAGTTTGATAATTCAAAATTTGGTATCAAGGCATGGGCACATTCACTTTCAACGAGCGCGGTGCCGCCGGACCATTGACTTTGAACGATTGTGTGCATCACAAACGATTCTTTTGTTATACGCGCATGGGATGAGTTTGATAATTCAAATTTTGGTGGAAATTTCCCCGGGTACGTCATTGCATAATTTAACATCGCTTGCTAATTTGGGCACACAAAAGAGCGTACAGCAGACAGACAACACTTACTGAATCCAGCAATTTTAGTAATTACACAGAGCCAGTTGACCTAAACATTCCTCTAACAAAAGACCAGCATTAAAAACAAAGCCTAAGTACGCATAATTAGAAATCCGCCGCCGCGCCGGCCTATGCATCGCCGGTGTGAGATGAGACGTCGATGACTTGTCCTGGCGACATGCCGTAGTTGGTGGACTCCGCGTCCCCCCTGCTGAAGTCGACCGCGTCCTCGTCCTCGTCCTCGGCGCCGCCCTCAAGGTTGTAGTACTCGTAGTAGTGGATGCGCCAGAGCTCGCGTTGGTACTCCATCGCCGATTCCTCGACGGACAGACTCTTCTCTACCTCGACATTGGCCACGGGCAACTCCTCCTCCCGGCGCTCCTCGATCTCCGCCGCCTCCTGCATCTCCAGCTCCCGCTCGGCAACCTAATGAGGAAGTAGGTGCTCCATGCCACCGCCGCCTTTTCAGATGTGGGTTGCATGATGGAGTCCGAGGTGGCCTGGAATATCTTGGCGTGTGCATCCTCGATCTTGCCGTGGATGGCCTTGACCCGGCCCAGGGCGACATCAGCGGCACGGACGGCAGCTCGAGCGCTCTCGGCGTTTGCAGCCGTCGTCGCAGCAGCTGCTGCAGCTGTCTCGGCTGCTGCAGCTGCCCTGTCGGCTGCCGCAGACGCCCTCCCGGCGCAAGCGGCCGCGCTCAATGCGGATGCGGCGGCACTCTCGGCGTAGGCGGCCATGCTCTCGGCGCAGGCGGCGGCGCTCGGGGGAGGGGGGGACGCGGCCATCGTACGGGCCTTCACAAAGTGTTTCCATGGCGTCATCTTTGCAAGAAGGGGGTGCGAGAATGGGGATCGGGATTCGTGGATTCGGGGGTTGCCGGCACTAGAGCAGATGAGCCGGCGAAGCTTAAGGATGGAGACTTAAATAGACCCAGATATTTTCATCGCAAACGGTTCATAGAAAACAACTGTGTGTGATGTTGTAGATATTTTTTATTAGCTGTGAAAGACGAATTTGGAATAAAGTGCCAACGGATGGTGTTTTAAATGAACAAGAAATTTTGTAGTACTAATGCAACTGTCATGTCAAGATTTGGAAAATTTCAGGGGTCATTTGACCTTCTAAGACATTTAAGTGATTTTCTAGCCATTTAATGACCGTAATTGAAATTTGAACTACATGTACATGCAACAGCTAACTCACTACAAAAGAAATACACTTCTGTGATGATACGTGTTTGTCACAGTAGGTCACGTTTTCTGTCATGCATGTACATCCATGACAAATTTATGACAGAATCAAGATAGTCATACCTGTGCTGTCGTAGAAGTGTTCCATGACATTACCGAAATTATCATCACGGAAGTGCCCACTTCCATGACGATAAATCGCACGCCGCAAAAGTGCTTTCGTCAAGGGTGACCGACACGTGGCATCCACCGTAACGGAACGCCGTTAAGCTATCGGGTCCGGTTTTGGATCCGATAACCCGTTAACAGCCCCGACCAATGGGGATTTTCCACGTGTAAAATCATCATTGGCTGGAGGAAACACATGTCGGCTCAACGTTGGGACAGATGTCATCCACTCATTGGACCCAAAGCGCCTATGATACGTCGACACGTGGCACGGCCTAACAGAGGCCCATTCTTGTGAAAAGGCCGGCCCGTTTGACTTGGTCAAAAGGTGGCTGGCCGGCCCACGGCAAGCCTGTGAACGGCCTGTTCGCATATAGCCCATTTACAGCCCGCTAACCCAGGGCCCGTTTACATCCTATCTGAATTAGGCCCAGTAGCGTCATCTAGGCCGTCCAATATAATTCCAGCCCGTTTTAACTTCCGGCCCATGTATGGCCCATGACGTCTTTCGGCCCATATGAGGCCCTTATTACTCTCGGCCCATTAACGGCCCGTGGTAAAACTGGCCTGTAATGAACAGCGTATGACTTTATACCCATTAATGGCACATGGTGAAACTGGGCCGTAATGAACAGTGTATCACTTTATACCCACTAACAGCCCATTATTCCGTTGGGCCGTTTCCAGCCCATGTTATCTTTCGGCCTTCTCGGGGCCCATTTATTCTTGGGCTCATTTCCACATTCGTTTACTTACGGCCCGTTACTGTCATTTTCTGCTTGCGGGCCAAATTCAGCCCGTGGTTACAGTCGGCCCGTTTGTGGCCCGATAATACGTTGGGTCGTTTTCATGTAAAAAAACCCGTTGGGCTGTTTTCATAGAGTTATCAAATACGGCCTATTAACGGCCCATTATTGTCTACAAATAGTACGGCCCATGGTTGGCGAAATGATGATACGCCCCGTAGAAGGCCCATGGATCCTACGGCCCATAAAAGGCCCATGAATCGTACGACCCATAGAAGGCCCATGGATCCTACGGCCCGTATAGAAGGCCAATGGATTCTACGGCCCGTAGAAGGCCCATGGATCATATGTCCCGCAGGAGGCCCATGGTTACAACAGTCCGTGTGTTGCCATGATTATTTTGGCCTAGTTTCCAAAGATAGGTTATTGTGGCCACTAGAAAAACACAGAAAAAGAACTGAAGTGACTACAAGCAAAGAACTAAACAAGGCAATAAGGAAATAAATAAGCAAGCAATTAACGCTAGCCTATTACCGCTATTATATATATTACATCCACTGGGCATCAAAGTTCGCCACCAGTGCAAATATAGGGAACAAAGCAGCATATTACATACACTGGCCATCAAAATTGGCCACCAGTGCAAATAAACGCGGCAGCAAAACAAGAGCATAACTGAAACAACTTCAGAAGAGCTCAAGAAACGTGGTATCCACCATGCTGGCAATAAGCTTAGCAAGCTTATTAGCTTTGTCTTGTTTGGCGCTAAAATCCTCCAACACTTGCTGTTGCACCAGAAAATATGCATCTGAATGCTCCAGGGACTTCCGCAGTCCTTCCACTTCTTGTCGCAGCACAGCTGATCGATGTCTTTCAGCTTGTAGTTGAGACTCAAGAAACCGAACTGATTCAGACAGTGAGTTTGAATAGCTTGTGCAAGCGGTAGTGGCCAGTAACTCCAACACTAAACCAAGACAGGACTTTGGGGTTGTCTCACTGTCTTCGAGATAGTCTTCCTTAGCTGTTTTATCAGCTTTGTGGGAGACCAACAAGGATGTGTCACTATCCTGAACCTTATCTGCATACTTCCTTTACCATTGCTTAATAAGGCACTCTTCCCCAATATTCTGTCAGCATTAAGAAACAAGCAGACACATAACAGTTTAGCATGTACTAGTATATGAAACTCATTTCGGTGAACCAGTTCATTAGTAAGGTGGATAGGATAAAACTACCAAGTCTTCTATTGCCAAGTACTAGTACATGATAAAAGCATCAAACAAACATATATCTATGTCCTATGGTCACTGCATTGTCTTGCCAAATCAAAATAGAGACACGGTTCAAATCATATCAGTTCAAGACAAAGCAGCAGTGAAAGAATACAAAGCGTGGGAAACTACACAGCAGAACAAGATTTCAGATGGGTACCACGGGTCTACATGTACAACAACACTGTTTGCTTTGTTGTGATGCTAGTAATGTGCATGATATGAGAAGTCAACTGTATACACAATTGAAATTGAAATCAACAGAGCTATTGATAAGAGCAAGCCTGTTAAAGAAAAATGCGTGAACATACCTGCTGTGCCATTGGAGTTTCGATTGGATCCTTCAATTTAAAAATAAGTTTGTATGAGTAAATACAGTGATACAAGAGCAAAGCAGTATGCACGATAGCAATCATAGTTAAAAAAGGTGCGCCTAAGCGAGCGCTTAAGCGCTCCTAGGCTCTAGGCATTGGCGAAACGCATTGCGCATAACTACGCTTAATATGTGCATAACTGCGCATAAGCATGCGCTTTGGTCAGTAAAGCGCAAGGCGGTGGCAAAACGGACAATTAACGCCTAGCGCTTTTTTGAACTATGATAGCAATGGAATCTTAAATTAGAACAGTTGTTCTTCAGGTTTAGGCACTTGTTCTACATGAACAGAGTACAGTAAGACGTAAGAATATAGTACTTAAAAATAGAAAATGAGCTCATAGACCTTACCACATTCTTGGTTCGGGACCAGTACAGAACAAGGCGTTCCCGGTCATCGTCCAGTAAATGTGTCTCAGGAGAACGTAAGGGAATTTGATGAGTTTCTTTGCCGGTGAAGTACGTTTTCTTCAGGTAATTCTGATACTGCCACCAAGCATTCTTGAAGATAGCAGAGGTATTAGCACAGGTTACCTCATCCTGAGTTTCCAAATCGGTCCTTCTCTATAGAGAAAAAAGGGAAACTTTGCTGTATTATAACCATCATGGAGGTAGGATGTATGGGACAAAGCAAAGTAATTGTCATGAATAACATTACTTACACATAACTCCTGGACAAACATCTACAACTGGCATTTTCCTTCATCTTCAGTATAATATTTCCAAGATGGGAAGATACGCACATACGATTTAACAACATCAAATGCGATAGATGCTAAACTACGACTAGCTGGTTGTGCTTCCTCCACAGGAATAGGCGTACTAACTGGTGGAGTTGGGGTTCGCCGTGGTAGTACTAGCCCTTTGGGCACTGGAGCTGCCTTACTAACTGCTCTTGTTTGGGAGCTCTGTGGTGGAGATGGTGCTGTGTCAACAGGAACTGGGTTACTATCTGCTGGGGTTGGGGTTAGATATGGTGAAGCTGGTTCTATGTCCATCGTAGTAGGGGTACAATCTGCGAGAGTTTGGGTTATGTGTGGTAGGGTTGGTTCTCGTGCATGTACAAGCGGGGTGCTATCTCCACCAAGAGGTAGCACTGTTTTATTTGAAGACCATGTTTTTAGTCCGCTAGATGCTGGCATCACCCGCTCCAATTCTAATGGCTGATAAAAAGAAACATAGTTGAATGTACAGACAGTGTATGAGAGACAGATGCAATAGATAGTGTGGAAAAAAGAGGACATGAAATAGTTGACATGTATATTGTTTAACTAAAACGGATAGCATGACATAATTTCACATATATGATGTCTATCTAAACTGGATAGCATAGCATAACATAATTCAAAGATATGATGAATAACTAAAACGTCGTGCCAAGTTAGAGCATACACCTCGGTGGGGGAATAGGACTGGTCATCTGTCTCTGAATCCATCTCCGAGGAGCTATCGGGACCCAACAAGAGATCTGCTTCGATAGGTAGCACTGTCTGCTCTGAAGGCCTTGTTTTCACTCCAGATTTTTCAATCTCCCACCCAAATGGCTGATTCACAGGAAGAGTAGTTTAATTTACTAACATTTTCGACAAATGGAAATGTAATGAAGAAAAGGATGGGCAAGATATCATTCAAATATATGATGTGTGGTTAAACAGGATGGCATTGCACATTTCACATATATTATGGCTGGCTAAAAGACATGAGACTGCATAATTCCCATATATGATATAGAAACTAAATAGGTGGTGACAGAACATGTCTAAACTAAGCAGATGACATATATGATGTCAAAAGTAGGCACTGCAAGGCAACATATGCATGATATGACTAACATCATCATGCCAAGGTAGAGCAAACACCTTGGGGGTAAATAGGAGTGGTCAGCGGCGTCTGAATCCACCTCAGAACAGATATCTTCCTCTGGATTACAATCTGGAGAGGGGTGGGGAGGGTTTGCCATTGAACCCACCATGGAGCGATGTCTGCATGACATTGTATTGCCGCGCAAAACTCTTCTCTTTTTCTCTACATGTTCAGCATGACTGTGTACAATATCTGACATGCATACGAAAAAATATGGTGAGATTATGTAAGGAGAGCATGCAGAAATTTAGAGTGATGGTAACAACCTGTGGATGGATCCAAAAATAATGATAGCAGGCTGATGATTGCTTTAATTTAATAAAAAGACAGATGATGATTGCTTTACTATTTGTTTCCCACCCAAGATGAACAACATAGGCATACCATACCCTAGGTGAACCAGATTAGATAGAGATACTATTCATTGCTTCCTCGATATGTGCCCCACAACTAATTTAGAACTCAAGTTTGAACATTAATTTGGACCTAACTTGGAGTCCAAGAGGTGAACAGGACGATAAAGTAGCAGGTAATTTTAAGCAATGCGTAACATAAGCAGAATCAAAAGAGTGTGACCTCTCTTGTGGACCCGTGTACTCCTCGGGTTCATCTGCTGAGTCGATGATGGTGATGCCGTTGCGGTGGGTGCCGGCGGCAGGGAAGGAGATCTGAGGCGGCGAAAGACGGTCAGGATTCGTGATGTCTGGTTTGGTGGATGTTTCTGTCGATGGAGCACCTCAGGTGAGGTGGACGACGTCGCGGCAGGAGCAGGACAAACCACACAAAGTTCCCTTCGACACCTACCTATAACTGAAGTAATTCTGTAAGGGCTCATTTGGCTTGCATGATTCTAAAAATGCAGGGATAGGAAAAACACCGGAATAGGATAGGAATGCACATGGTAAACAGAGCATTTGTAAACACAGGATTTCTGTCAACTTGGGTGTTTGGTTTACAGGAATTGGAAGAGCAGAGGAATGCAAAGAAACATGGCCAAAATAAAGTGAAACCATATGAAAGCGTGTATAGTTAGAATGTTATTTTGCCACTAATGCACTTGGTCTTGTTTTCATGCATGGGATTTTGAAAAGTAGGTCCAGGTGGATGTTTTGCTTCATTCCTTTCAACAAAATGCATGAATAATTGAATAGTAGAATGCCATTGGAAAATTCCCTATTGCTATGTTTTTCCGTCAAACCAAAATAGCCCTAATGGATCGACATGAATGTATAGTAATAAGTGATTCAACAAGTGTACAACCTCTTTGCCGTGGCCATCATTGGGTTGGTCGCTGAAGCAGTTGAGGTAGAGGTGGCTGTCGGAGGTGTGGAGGAAGATCTGAGGAATCTGTAGACGGCGTCCAGAGCACTGGTCTGTTGTGATGGATCATTCTGTCGTTGGAGCAGCCCCGGTGAGCCGTAAGACGTCAAGGCTGAAGCAGCACAAGACAGACATCGTCAATCTCAAGTGGGATTCTAATAGCATCTCCAATAGATGATGTAAAATAGATATAAAATTTACAACACCAAAAACCACCTGACTACAACAGATGAAGTAAAAACTGTTGACTCTGAACTTAACTGTCGAAACTGAAATTTACTGTGGAATCTGAATGTTACTGTCGAAGCTGAACGCAATGGTAGCAAAGAGGCACTTGACATGTAGTTTAGGGAGGGCTTGCAGTTCATCTTCAACCTGCACCCCCCTGAGCCGCCAGCCACCACCGGCTGAACCGCCGGCCCCAGCGCCGCCTCGCTGCCCCGAAACAACCCCCCACCGCCGGTCCGCCGCTGCCCCGGCCAGCCCTATAGCCCCCCTGCTCCCACCCCGAACCCTAAGATAGATAGTGGGGTACCTCTCCAGCGAGCCCCCGTCCCCGCTGCGGGTGGTTCTTCCTTAACTCCGGCGAGCCCCCCCACCCCCTAAATATCGACTGACCAAAAGTCGATTCAGTCGACTGAAGTGTAGCTAAATCGAAGCAGAGCAACAGCATGAGCGAGGGGGAGAGCAGCAGCAGCAGCGCGAGTGAGCGAGCGAGAGCCGGAGCAGCAGCAGCTGGGCGAGCGAGCGATCGAGCGAGAGTCGGAGTAGCAGCAGCAGCGCGAGCGAGCGAGCGAGAGCCGGAGCAGCAGCAGCAGCGCGAGTGAGCTAGCGAGAGCCGGAGCAGCAGTGATAACCCACAAGTATAGGGGATCGCAACAGTTTTCGAGGGTAGAGTATTCAACCCAAATTTATTGATTCGACACAAGGGGAGCCAAAGAATATTCTCAAGTATTAGCAGTTGAGTTGTCAATTCAACCACACCTGGCTAACTTAGTATCTGCAGCAAAGTATTTAGTAGCAAAGTAGTATGATAGTAGTGGTAACGGTAACAAAGGTAACCGTAGAAAAAGTAATATTTTTGGTGTTTTGTAGTGATTGTAATAGTAGCAACGGAAAAGTAAATAAGCGAAGAACAATATGTGAAAAGCTCGTAGGCATTGGATCGGTGATGGAGAATTATGCCGGATGCGGTTCATCATGTAACAATCATAACATAGGGTGACACAGAACTAGCTCCCATTCATCAATGTAATGTAGGCATGTATTCCGAATATAGTCGTACGTGCTTATGGAAAAGAACTTGCATGACATCTTTTGTCCTACCCTCCCGTGGCAGCGGGGTCCTAATGGAAACGAAGGGATATTAAGACCTCCTTTTAATAGAGTACCGGAACAAAGCATTAGCACATAGTGAATACATGAACTCCTCAAACTATGGTCATCACCGGGAGTGGTCCCGATTATTGTCACTTCGGGGTTGCCGGATCATAACACATAGTAGGTGACTATAGACTTGCAAAATAGGATCAAGAACTCACATCTATTCATGAAAACATAATAGGTTCAGATCTGAAATCATGGCACTCGGGCCCTAGTGACAAGCATTAAGCATAGCAAAGTCATAGCAACATCAATCTCAGAACATAGTGGATACTAGGGATCAAACCCTAACAAAACTAACTCGATTACATGATAGATCTCATCCAACCCATCACCGTCCAGCAAGCCTACGATGGAATTACTCACGCACGGCGGTGAGCATCATGAAATTGGTGATGGAGGATGGTTGATGATGACGATGGCGACTGATTCCCCTCTCCGGAGCCCCGAACAGACTCCAGATCAGCCATCCCGAGAGGTTTTAGGGCTTGGCGGCGGCTCCGTATCGTAAAACGCGATGAATTCTTTTTTTCTCCCCGAAAGCAAATATATAGAGTTGGAGTTGAGGTCGGAGGAGTTCAGGGGGCCCACGAGGTAGGGGGCGCGCCCTAGGGGGGAGGGCGCGCCCCCCACCCTCATGGACAGGGTGTGGGCCCCCTGGTCTTCATCTTTTGCAAGGATTTTTTATTATTTCCAAATACACGTTCCGTGGAGTTTTAGGTCATTCCGAGAACTTTTGTTTCTGCACATAAATAACACCATGGAAAGTCTGCTGAAAACATCGTCAGTCCGGGTTAGTTCCGTTCAAGTCATGCAAGTTAGAGTCCAAAACAAGGGCAAAAGTGTTTGGAAAAGTAGAGACGACGGAGACGTATCAACTCCCCCAAGCTTAAACCTTTGCTTGTCCTCAAGCAATTCAGTTGAGAAACTGAAAGTGATAAAGAAAAACTTTTACAAACTCGGTTTGCTCTTGTTGTTGTAAATATGTAAATCCAGCATTCAAGTTTTCAGCAAAGATTATGACTAACCACATTCACAATAACTCTCAGGTCTCATGTTTACTCATATGAATGGCATAATCAACTAGCGAGCGATAATAATAAATCTCGGATGACAACACTTTCTCAAAACAATCATAATATGATATAACAGGATGATATCTCGCTAGCCCTTTCTGAGACCGCAAAACATAAATGCAGAGCACCTTTATAGATCAAGGACTGACTAGACATTGTAATTCATGGTAAAAGAGATCCAATCATAGTCATACCCAATATAAATTAATAGTAATGAATGCAAATGACAGCTGTGCTCTCCAGCTAGTGCTTTTTAATAAGAGGGTGACGACTCAACATAAAAGTAAATAGATAGGCCCTTCGCAGAGGGAAGCAGGGATTTGTAGAGGTGCCAGAGCTCGGTTTTGAAATAGAGATAAATAATATTTTGAGCGGCATACTTTCATTGTCAACATAACAACCAAGAGATGGCGATATCTTCCATGCTACACACATTATAGGCGGTTCCCAAACAGAATGGTAAAGTTTATACTCCCCCTCCACCAACAAGCATCAATCCATGACTTGCTCGATACAACAAGTGTCTCCAACTAGCAACAGTCCCAGGGGGAGTTTTGTTTGCAATTATTTTGATTTAGTTTGCATAAAGCATGGGACTGGGCATCCCGGCGACCAACCATTTTCTCGTGAATGAGGAGCGAAGTCCACTCCTCTTGAGAATAACCCGCTTAGCATGGAAGAGACGGACAGCCCTAGTTGATACATGAGCTATTCGAGCATACAAAACAGAATGTTTATTTGAAGGTTTAGAGTTTGGCACATACAAATTTACTTGGAACGGCAGGTAGATACCGCTAATAGGAAGGTATAGTGGACTCATATGGAATAACTTTGGGGTTTAAGGGATTGGATGCACAAGCAGTATTCCCGCTTAGTACAAGTGAAGGCTAGCAAAAGACTGGGAAGCGACCAACTAGAGAGTGACAACAGTCATGCACATGCATTAAAATTAATAAACATTGAGTGCAAGCATGAGTAGGATATAATCCACCATGAACATAAATATCGCGAAGGCTATGTTGATTTGTTTCAACTACATGTGTGAACGTGTGCCAAGTCGAGTCACTTAAATCATTCAAAGGAGGATACCACCCCACTATACCACATCACAACCATTTTAATAGCTTGTTGGCACGCTAGGTAAACCATTATAACTCATAGCTAATCAAGCATGGCATAAGTAACTATGATCTCTAATTGTCATTGCAAACATGTTTATTCATAATAGGCTGAATCAGGAACGATGAACTCACCATATTTACAAAAACAAGAGAGAGGTCGAGTTCATACCAGCTTTGCTCATCTCAGTCAGTCCATCATATATCGTCATAATTGCCTTTCACTTGAACGACCGAACAATGTGAATAATAATAAGAGTGCACGTGCATTGGACTAAGCTGGAATTTGCGAGCATTCAATAAACAGGAGAAGACAAGGAAATATGGGCTCTTGGTTAAATCAACAATAATGCATATAAGAGCCACTTCAACAATTTAATCATGGTCTCCTCCTATCGACCCCCAAAGAAAAGAAAAGAAAAGAAATAAAACTATTTACACGGGAAAGCTCCCAACAAACAAAAGAAGAACGGGAAATATTTTTGGGTTTTCTTTTTAATTATTACTACTATAGCAAGAAAAGTAAACTAACTAAAAGTTACACTAATTTTTTTGGTTTGCTTAAAGTTTATTAAACACACAAGAAGAAAGCAGGAAAAAGAAAATAAACTAGCATGGATATTACAGTGAAAGAGTATGAGCACCGACATCTAGCAATGAGTGTGTGAACATGAATGTAATATCGGTGACAAATACGTACTCCCCCAAGCTTAGGCTTTTGGCCTAAGTTGGTTTATTGCCAAGGATGGCCTGGCGGATATCCGTAGTTGTAGCCGGGGTCGTACTGAGATGAAGAGGACTCTGACTTCCATTGGATGGCAGTCATCTCCGGATCCCAAAAGTAATCAGACTGTCGTGGAGGCTCAAATTGTGGTTCCGGCTCCGGGGCTGGTGTAGGGTTCCGGTAAGCGTAAATGGCCGCCCACGGAACGAGATACGGACCTTCAGATAAATTAAATAAGGAAGGAGTAGGCAAGGTAATAGTCTCAGGGTGATGTTTATCAAAGAACAATTTGTATTTAAGCTCCCCTTCCTTGTTCTTAACAATAAATTCATGCGCTACCATACTCTTATAATCTAAATAAGCATTGGGCAGCAATTTTTCTTCTTTCTCATAGTGCCTAATAGGTATGTTAAAATGTGCAGCAAGGCGTGAAGCATAAATACCTCCAAAGATGGGACCCTTAGTACGGTTCAAACTTAACCGTTTAGCAATAATACCGCCCATACTAACAGTGTTATCCGAAAATAAACCATGGAACAAAATGATAATATCAGGAACACTAAGGTTTCCATAGTTTCCACGACCAATCAGGCAACGACTAGCAAATATGGCAAAGTAGCGTAAAACAGGAAAATGTATGCTAGTGATTCTTGCATCGGAAACCTTCCTAGTTTCCCCTACAGTAATAGTGTCAATAAACCCCTCCACATCTTTACGATGAGGTTCATCTAAGGTACCCTCAAATGGTACTTTGCAAACCTTGCAAAATTCATCTAGTGGCATCTTCTTAACAACATCATATAAATGAAACTCTACTGAAGGAGGTGTTTCCTTCGGAAAATAGTAGAAGTTTTGCACAAAAGTATTGGTGAGTACGAGATACTGATGACGTTGGTCGCGGAGGAAGTCGGTGAGGCCAGCATTCTCAGCCAATGAATAGAAATCATCATAAATCCTGGCTTCTCTCAAGAAATCATCGGAAGGCCATTCACACGGCTGAACCTCCGCGGTGCGAGGTAAATTATATTTGGGCCTCTGTGCTTCTTCATTTTGCTTTTCCTTCGAGCTTCTGCTCGATGAGCCTCTCAAAAATCTCTTCATTATTTTCTGAAATATTCTGAAATTTTTAGTAACTTCAAACAAAAGTGAACCAAGCTCAACAAAATTGATAGCAACTACTCCTACAAGTGCCTAGAGCCTATATCATGCATTAGAACTACTTGGAACCATATAAATTTGACATGCAAGCTCAAGAACATG
Source organism: Triticum aestivum (assembly GCF_018294505.1). Lineage (NCBI taxonomy): Eukaryota > Viridiplantae > Streptophyta > Magnoliopsida > Poales > Poaceae > Triticum > Triticum aestivum. The sequence goes on from NC_057811.1 coordinate 51,042,416, forward strand.
GTCACCTAGGCAACACAAATTTGCAATGAATAAAGCACTAGAACAAAAACTAATTGGACCAATGGAGGAGTCACATACCAAGGAACAATCTCCCCAAGCAATTTTGTGAGAGGTGCTTTGAGCAAGGAGATCGAAAATCGCAGCAAAATGAGCTAGAACTCGTGCTTGAGCTGGATATTGGTGTTTGTGGGAGGAAGAAGGAGTGTGTGGGTGCAGGAATAAGTGGAGGGGAGCCACCATGGGCCCACGAGGCAGGGGGCGCGCCCTGGGGGGTAGGGCGCGCCCTCCACGCTCGTGGCCAGGTGCTTGCCCCTCCTGCTGTGTTCTCAGTGCCAGATATTCTCAAATATTCTAGAAAAAATCATATTCCATTTTCAGGGCATTTGGAGAACTTTTATTTTCGGGGTATTTTTATATTGCACGGATAAATCAGAAAACAGACAGGAAAATACTATTTTTACTTTATTTCAACTAAATAACAGAAATTAAAAGGAGGGTACAGAAGGTTGTGCTTTCTAGTTTCATCCATTTCATGCTCATCAAAAGGAATCCACTAACAAGGTTGACCAGGTCTTGTTAACAAACTCATTCCGACTAACATGGAACCGGAGAAATTTCGAATAACACTATGTTACCTCAACGGGGATATGCACATCCCCTATAATAAGGATATCATATTTCTTCTTGAGAGTAGGAAGAGGAAATTCAAAACCTCCAAAAATAATCAATGGAATTTTTCCAATAGAATTTATACTATGAACTTGAGGTTGTTTCCTCGGAAAGTGTACCGTATGCTCATTGCCATTAACATGAAAAGTGACATTGCCTTTGTTGCAGTCAATAACAGCCCCTACAGTATTCAAAAAAGGTCTTCCAAGAATAATAGACATACTATCGTCCTCGGGAATATCAAGAATAACAAAGTCCGTTAAAATTGTAACGTTTGCAACCACAACAGGCACATCCTCACAAATACCGACAGGTATAGCAGTTGATTTATCAGCCATTTACAAAGATATTTCAGTAGGTGTCAGCTTATTCAAATCAAGTCTACGATATAAAGAAAGAGGCATAACACTAACACCGGCTCCAAGATCACATAAAGCAGTTTTAACATAGTTTCCTTTAATGGAGCATGGTATAGTGGGTACTCCTGGATCTCCTAGTTTCTTTGGTATTCCACCCTTAGTATAATTAGCAAGCATGGTGGAAATTTCAGCTTCCGATATCTTTCTCTTATTTGTGACAATATCTTTCATATACTTAGCATAAGGATTCATTTTGAGCATATCAGTTAATTGCATACGCAAAAAGATAGGTCTAATCATTTCAGCGAAGCGCTCAAAATCCTCATCATCCTTTTTGTTGGATGGTTTGGGAGGAAAAGGCATGGGTTTCTGAACCCATGGTTCCTTTTCTTTACCATCTTTACTAGCAACAAAGTCTCTCTTATCATAACGTTGATTCTTTGATTGTGGGTTATCAAGATCAACAGCAGGTTCAATTTCTACATCATTATCATTACTAGGTTGAGCATCATCATGAACATCATCATTAACATTTTCACCTGTTTCATGTTCATTACCAGATTGTGTTTCAGCATCAGAAATAGAAAGACCATTTGGATTCTCAGGTGTTTCAGCAATATGTTCACTAGAAGCATGCAAAGTCCTATCATTTTTCTTTTTCTTCTTTTTAGAAGAACTAGGTGCATCTATATTATTTCTCTAAGAATCTTGCTCAATTCTCTTAGGGTGGCCTTCAGTATACAAAGGTTCCTGAGTCATTTTACCAGTTCTAGTAGCCACTCTAACAGCATAATCATTTTTCTTACTATTCATTTCATTTAGCAAATCATTTTGAGCTTTAAGTACTTGTTCTACTTGACTGGTAACCATAGAAGCATGTTTACTAATGAGTTTAAGTTCACCTTTAACATTAGACATGTAATCACCCAAGTGTTCAATCATATAAGCATTTTTTTAATTGTCTACCAAAATAAGCATTGATGTCTTCTTGCTTAACCATAAAGTTATCAAACTCATCCAGGCATTGGCTAGCAATTTTAGTAGGAGGGATTTCAGCTTTATCATATCTATAGAGAGAATTTACCTTTACTACCTGTGTCGGGTTATCAAGACCATGAGTTTCTTCAATAGGTAATGGATTAAGATCATATGTTTCTTCAACAGGCGGTAAATTAAGACCATGTATTTCTTCAATAGGAGGTAAATTCTTAACATCTTCAGCTTTAATACCCTTTTCTTTCATAGATTTCTTTGCCTCTTGCATATCTTTAGGACTGAGAAATAGAACACCTCTCTTCTTCGGAGTTGGTTCAGGCATAGGCTCAGGAATTGGCTCAGGACCTGGCTCAGGAAGTGTCCAATTATTTTCATTTGTCAACATATTATTCAATAGAATTTCAGCTTCATCCGGTGTTCTTTCCCTGAAAACAGAACCAGCACAACTATCCAGGTAATCTCTGGACGCATCGGTTAGTCCATTATAAAAGATATCAAGTATTTCATTTTTCTTAAGAGGATGATCAGGCAAAGCATTAAGTAACTTGAGAAGCCTCCCCCAAGCTTGTGGGAGACTCTCTTCTTCGATTTGCACAAAATTATATATATCCCTCAAAGCAGCTTGTTTCTTATGAGCAGGGAAATATTTAGCAGAGAAGTAATAAATCATATCCTGGGGACTACGCACACAACCAAGATCAAGAGAATTAAACCATATCTTAGCATCACCCTTTAATGAGAACGGAAATATTTTAAGGATATAAAGGTAGCAAGATTTCTCTTCATTAGTGAACAGGGTGCCTATATCATTTAATTTAGTAAGATGTGCCACAACAATTTCAGATTCATAGCCATGGAAAGGATCAGATTCAACCAAAGTAATTATATCAGGATCAACAGAGAATTCATAATCCTTATCGGTAACACAGATAGGTGAAGTAGCAAAAGCAGGGCCAGGTTTCATTCTAGCATTAAGAGATTGCTGATTCCATTTAGCTAATAACCTCTTGAGCTCATATCTATCTTTGCAAGCTAAAATAGCTAAAGAAGCTTCTTTATCAAAACATAACCCTCAGGAATAACAGGCAAGTCTTCATCATCACTTTCATCAATATAATCAGTTTCAATAATTTCTTTCTCTCTAGCCCTAGCAATTTGTTCATCAAGAAATTCACTAAGTGGCACAGTAGTATCAAGCATAGAAGTAGTCTCATCATAAGTATCATGCATAGCAGAAGCGGAATCATCAATAACATGCGACATATCAGAGCGAATAGCAGAAGCAGGTTTAGGTGTCGCAACTTACTCAAAACAGAAGGTGAATCAAGTGCAGAGCTAGAAGGCAGTTCCTTACCTCCCCTCGTAGTTGAGGATAAATTGTTGTTTTTGCGTCTTTCAAGTTCTTCATAGTGACCAGCAGATATAAATCCCAAGTGACTCAAAGAATAGAGCTATGCCCCCCGGCAACGGCGCCAGAAAATAGTCTTGATAACCCACAAGTATAGGGGATCACAACAGTTTTCGAGGGTAGAATATTCAACCCAAATTTATTGATTCGACACAAGGGGAGCCAACGAATATTCTCAAGTATTAGCAGTTGAGTTGTCAATTCAACCACACCTGGATAACTTAGTATCTGCAGCAAAGTATTTAGTAGCAAAGTAGTATGATAGTAGTGGTAACGGTAACAAAGATAACAGTAGCAAAAGTAATATTTTTGGTGTTTTGTAGTGATTGTAATAGTAGCAACGGAAAAGCAAATAAGCGAAGAACAATATGTGAAAAGCTCGTAGGCATTGGATCGGTGATGGAGAATTATCCCGAATGCGGTTCATCATGTAACAATCATAACATAGGGTGACACAGAACTAGCTCCAATTCATCAATGTAATGTAGGCATGTATTCCAAATATAGTCATACGTGCTTATGGAAAAGAACTTGCATGACATATTTTGTCCTACCCTCCCGTGGCAACGGGGTCCTAATGGAAACTAAGGGATATTAAGGCCTCCTTTTAGTAGAGTAACGGAACAAAGCATTAGCACATAGTGAATACATGAACTCCTCAAACTATGGTCATCACCGGGAGTGGTCCCGATTATTGTCACTTCGGGGTTGCCGGATCATAACACATAGTAGGTGACTATAGACTTGCAAGATAGGATCAAGAACTCACATATATTCATGAAAACATAATAGGTTCAGATCTGAAATCATGGCACTCGGGCCCTAGTGACAAGCATTAAGCATAGCAAAGTCATAGCAATATCAATCTCAGAACATAGTGGATACTAGAGATCAAACCCTAACAAAACTAACTTGATTACATGATAGATCCCATCCAACCCATCACCGTCCAGCAAGCCTACGATGGAATTACTCACGCACGGCGGTGAGCATCATGAAATTGGTGATGGAGGATGGTTGATGATGACGATGGCGACGGATTCCCCTCTCCGGAGCCCCGAACGGACTCCGGATTAGCCCTCCCGAGAGGTTTTAGGGCTTGGCAGCGGCTCCGTATCGTAAAACGCGATGAATTCTTTTTTTCTGATTTTTTTCTCCCCGAAAGCAAATATATAGAGTTGGAGTTGAGGTCGGAGGAGCTTCAGGGGGGCCACGAGGTAGGGGCGCGCCCTAGGGGGAGGGCGCGCCCCCCACCCTCGTGGACAGGGTGTGGGCCCCCTGGTCTTCATCTTTTGCAAGGATTTTTTATTATTTTCAAATAGACGTTCCGTGGAGTTTCAGGTCATTCCGAGAACTTTTGTTTCTACACATAAATAACACCATGGAAAGTCTGCTGAAAACAGCGTCAGTCCGGGTTAGTTCCATTCAAATCATGCAAGTTAGAGTCCAAAACAAGGGCAAAAGTGTTTGGAAAAGTAGATACGACGGAGCGTATCAAGCAGCAGCAGATCCGGCTGGTATGGCCGCCGCTGTCGAAGGGGCCTCGCACTAGGGGAGAGCCGCCGTGGAGATGTCGCCCACGACGCCGGTTTCAAGGTCGCCGCTCCATGGGGGTGCGGGATGGAGCACCGTCGGCGCCGGCTTCAAGGTAGCCGCTCCATGGGGGTGCGGGATGGAGCACCATCGGCGCCGGGAGGTCGAGCTAAGGAGAAGGTGCGATGCGATGAGTGTAAAACCTCTTTGGTGGCGCCGAGTAGGCCTCGGCTTCGTCCGAGGAGTCGGTGAGGATGCTACGGTTCAGGTAGAGCAGGTTAAGGCGGCGCTGTGGGGATGGAGCAGCCGCGATAGACGAGACGATCATCGGAGCAGCTCCTTGGAGGTGGAGGACGGGGCGGCTGAACCGGTGGGACGACAAGATGGATGACGGATCCTCATCCGGGGAGGTGGACGAGGGACGTCGAGCTGTTGTGGTGGACGACATCGTCGGGGAAGAGGCTCCGGCTGGGCAGCGGTGAGGTGGCGGACGGAGGAGGGTGGGGTTTCGCGGCTAGAGCGGAGAGGTTATGGCGGCTTGGGATTTCGAATGGCAAATAGGAGGCGATGGGAGGGGGTGAACCATGACTTAGGGACGCGCTTGTCCAAAATGTAGGGTGTGTTACAAAAGTACCCCCCACCGATTTGAACTAGCGGCTCTTTCGGCTCGGGGTTAGACGGGGGATTTCGCGTGTCGGGATTTGGCAGCTGGAGGGAGTTTTCGCGCGCGTTGTAATTTCAGGATAGCAAGGCGCGGGTTGTGAAGGCGCCAGTTTTGGGAGCACGATACCTGAATTTTCGGGATATAACAAGGCGCGGGTTGAATTTTAGGGACAAGCCTAACGTGTAATATTGTACTTGTACGTACCAAATCAATTCGCACTTCCCTCAACCAAAAAGAAAACGAAAAAAATAAAACTATTCACACCACACAAAGAGAGAGTTTTGCACCATTTTACTATAAAAATGCTATTTAAAGCTACTCATACCAACAATTTAGTGCAATTAAATGCTATTCGGTAGTATGAATCCATGTTATGTCCAATTAAATTTTTTCGCTTGTTGTATAATGCATGTAGCCTACTAATACCAACATTTTAGTGCATTCCAAATGTCTATACTACCGTTGCAATTCGAACTGAATTTGAATTCGTTTCTCTATTTCAATAACAATCTACAATCATGATTGTTGCCTACTTCAACCATCATTCGTGTATTACCTTAATAACACACCACATGATTACTATAGAGATAGATATGAACTATGTGTACTACATGAACTCGAATTCTATTTTCTGAATACACTTGATGTTGATTCCAAATAATAGTACATTTGATGTACTAACTAGATATTCATAATCTAAACCATGTTCTATACATGTACACTGATAACCCACAAGTATAGGGGATCGCAACAGTTTTCGAGGGTAGAGTATTCAACCCAAATTTATTGATTCGACACAAGGGAAGCCAAAGAATATTCTCAAGTATTAGCAGTTGAGTTGTCAATTCAACCATACCTGGATAACTTAATATCTGCAGCAAAGTGTTTAGTAGCAAAGTAATATGATAGTAGCGGTAACGGTAACAAAAGTAACAGTAGCAAAAGTAATATTTTTGGTGTTTTGTAGTGATTGTGACAGTAGCAACGGTAAAGTAAATAAGCGAACAACAATATGTGAAAAGCAAGTAGGCATTGGATCAGTGATGGAGAATTATGCCGGATGCGGTTCATCATGTAACAGTCATAACATAGGGTGACACAGAACTAGCTCCAATTCATCAATGTAATGTAGGCATGTATTCCGAATATAGTCATACGTGCTTGTGGAAAAGAACTTGCATGACATCTTTTGTCCTACCTTCCCGTGGCAGCGGGGTCCTAATGGAAACTAAGGGATATTAAGGCCTCCTTTTAATAGAGTACCGGAACAAAGCATTAACACATAGTGAATACATGAACTCCTCAAACTATGGTCATCACCGGGAGTGGTCCCGATTATTGTCACTTCGGGGTTGCCGGATCATAACACATAGTAGGTGACTATAGACTTGCAAGATAGGATCAAGAACACACATATATTCATGAAAACATAATAGGTTCAGATATGAAATCATGGCACTCAGGCCCTAGTGACAAGCATTAAGCATAGCAAAGTCATAGCAACATCAATCTCAGAACATAGTGGATACTAGGGATCAAACCCTAACAAAACTAACTCGATTACATGATAGATCTCATCCAACCCATCACCGTCCAGCAAGCCTACGATTGAATTACTCACGCACGGCGGTGAGCATCATGAAATTGGTGATGGAGGATGGTTGATGATGACGACGGCGACGAATCCCCCTCTCCGGAGCCCCGAACGGACTCTAGATCAGCCCTCCCGAGAGGTTTTAGGGCTTGGCGGCGGCTGTGTATCGTAAAACGCCATGAATCCTTCTCTCTGATTTTTTTCTCCCCGAACGTGAATATATGGAGTTGGAGTTGAGGTCGGTGGAGCGTCAGGGGGCCCACGAGGTAGGAGGGCGTGGCCTTGGAGGGCAGGCGCGCCCCCCACCCTTGTGGACAGGGTGTGGGCCCCCTGACATGGATTTTTCTTCCAGTATTTTTCTTATTTTCCAAATAGATGTTCCATGGAGTTTCAGGTCATTCCGAGAACTTTTGTTTCTGCACATAAATAACAGCATGGAAAGTGTGCTGAAAACAGCGTCAGTCCGGGTTAGTTCCATTCAAATCATGCAAGTTAGAGTCCAAAACAAGGGCAAAAGTGTTTGGAAAAGTAGATACGACGGAGACGTATCAACTCCCCCAAGCTTAAACCTTTGCTTGTCCTCAAGCAATTCAGTTGATAAACTGAAAGTGATAAAGAAAAACTTTTACAAACTCTGTTTGCTCTTATTGTTGTAAATATGTAAAGTCAGCATTCAAGTTTTCAGCAAAGATTATGACTAACCACATTCATAATAACTCTTAGGTCTCATGTTTACTCATATCAATGGCATAATCAACTAGCGAGCAATAATAATAAATCTCTGATGACAACACTTTCTCAAAACAATCATAATAGGATATAATAAGATGGTATCTCGCTAGCCCTTTCTGAGACCGCAAAACATAAATGCAGAGCACCTTTGAAGATCAAGGACCGACTAGACATTGTAATTCATGGTAAAAGAGATCCAGTCATAGTCATACCCAACATGGATTAATAGTAATGGATGTAAATGACAGCAGCGCTCTCCAGCTAGTGCTTTTAATAAGAGGGTGATGACTCATCATAAAAGTAAATAGATAGGCCCTTCGCAGAGGGAAGCAGGGATTTGTAGAGGTGCCAGAGCTCGGTTTTGAAATAGAGATAAATTATATTTTGAGCGGCATACTTTCATTGTCAACATAACAACCAAGAGATTGCGATATCTTCCATGCTACACACATTATAGGCGGTTCCCAAACAGAATGGTAAAGTTTATACTCCCCCTCCACCAACAAGCATCAATCCATGGCTTGCTCGAAACAACGAGTGCCTCCAACTAACAACAGTAACAGGGGGAGTTTTGTTTGCAATTATTTTGATTTAGGTTTGCATAAAGCATGGGACTGGGCATCCCGGCGACCAACCATTTTCTCGTGAGTGAGGAGCGGAGTCCACTCATCTTGAGAATAACCCGCCTAGCATGGAAGATACGGACAACCCTAGTTGATACATGAGCTATTCGAGCATACAAAACAGAATTTCATTTGAAGGTTTAGAGTTTGGCACATACATATTTACTTGGAACGGCAGGTAGATACCGCATATAGGAAGGTATAGTGGACTCATATGGAATAACTCTGGGGTTTAAGGGATTGGATGCACAAGCAGTATTCTCGCTTAGTCTAAGTGAAGGCTAGCCAAAGACTGGGAAGCGACCAACTAGAGGGCGACAACAGTCATGAACATGCATTAAAATTAATAAACATTGAGTACGAGCATAAGTTGGATATAATCCACCATGAACATAAATATCGTGAAGGCTATGTTGATTTGTTTCAACTACATGTGCGAACATGTGCCAAGTCAAGTCACTTAAATCATTCAAAGGAGGATACCACCCCATCATACCACATCACAAGCATTTTAATAGCATGTTGGCACGCAAGGTAAACCATTATAACTCATAGCTAATCAAGCATGGCATAAGCAACTATGATCTCTAATTGTCATTGCAAACATGTTTATTCATAATAGGCTTAATCTGGAACGATGAACTAATCATATTTGTAAAAATAAGAGAGGTCGACTTCATACCAGCTTCTCTCATCTCAGTCAGTCCATCATATATCGTCATTATTGCCTTTCACTTGCACGACCGAACGACGGGAATAATAATAAGAGTGCACGTGCATTGGACTAAGCTGGAATCTGCAAGCATTCAATAAACAGGAGAAGACAAGGCAATATGGGCTCTTGGTTAAATCAACAATAATGCATATAAGAGCCACTTCAACAATTTAATCATGGTCTTCTCCTATCGACCCCCCAAAGAAAAGAAAGGAAATAAAACTATTTACACGGGAAAGCTCCCAACAAGCAAAAGAAGAACATGAAATATTTTTGGGTTTTCTTTTTAATTATTACTACTACAGCAAGAAAGTAAACTAGCTAAAAACTACACTGATTTTTTTGGTTTTTCTTAAGGTTTTTTCAAACACACAAGAAGAAAGCAAGAAAAAGAAAATAAACTAGCATGGATATTACAGTGAAAAAGTATGAGCACCGACATCTAGCAATGAGTGTGTGTGAACATAAATGTAATGTCAGTGGGAAATACGTACTCCCCCAAGCTTAGGCTTTTGGCCTAAGTTGGTTTATTGCCACAGATGGCCTGGCGGATATCCATAGTTGTAGCCGGGATCGTACTGAGATGCAGCGGCTATCGCCACCTGAGCTGCAGCGTGGCGGCGAGCTGCCTCCGCACTCCTCTCGTACTCATCTGCCTCCTCTCTGGCAACAACATATCTTCCTTTTGCCTGATAATCAAAGAAGGCAGGTGTAGGGAGAGTAATACGGACAGCACGACGTCTGTCAAAGATTAAGCGATACCGGAGAGGTGATTCATTCCTCTCGACAAACTGGTGGTGAACCATAGCATTAAAGTCTAAATAAGTAGGAGGCAACTCAATATCATCCTCACGTATGTCCACACCAAGAAAATCAGCTAAGCGGGTTGCATAAATTCCTCCAAAGAAATCTCCATTAAATCTATTATTATGCACGTGCAACAATGGCTCCCAAGTTATAAGATTTGTCTCCTAACATAGCACTCCTAAAAATACTGAGGTGAGGAACACACATATGACTTGCTTCATCTTTACCATTTATGCACCTACCTATGAAGAGAGCAAAATAATGTATAACAGGAAAATGAATGCTCCCTATGGTAGCTTGTGCTATGTCTTTAGATTCGCCCACAGTTATACTAGCAAGAAAATTTCTAAATTCAGATTTGCGGGGTTCACTAGCACTACCCCATTGTGGAAGTTTGCAAGAAGTGGTAAAATCCTCTAAGTCCATCGTATAAGATTTTTCATAAAAATCAAACAGGACAGTTGGAGAATTACATGAAGATGAAAATTCAAACCTCCTCACAAATGAACTAGTGAGATAGTGATATAGAGAGAATTTACCTTTACTACCTGTGTCGGGTTATCAAGACCATGTGTTTCTTCAATATTTGAAGGATTAAGATCATATGTTTCTTCCACACGCGGTAAATTAAGACCATGTAGTTCTTCAATAGGAGGTAAATTCTTAACATCTTCAGCTTTAATACCTTTTTCTTTCATAGATTTCTTTGCCTCTTGCATATCTTCAGGACTGAGAAACAGAACACCTCTTTTCTTCGGAGTTGGTTTAAGAATAGGCTCAGGAGTTGACTCGGGAAGTGTCCAATTATTTTCATTGGTCAACATATTATTTAATAGAATTTCAGCTTCATCCGGTGTTCTTTCCCTAAAAGCAGAACCAGCACAACTATCCAGGTAATCTCTGGAAGCATCGGTTAGTCCATTATAAAAGATATCAAGTATTTCATTTTTCTTAAGAGGATGATCAGGCAAAGCATTAAGTAACTGAAGAAGCCTCCCCCAAGCTTGTGGGAGACTCTCTTCTTCAATTTGCACAAAATTATATATGTCCCTTAAGGCAGCTTGTTTCTTATGAGCAGGGAAATATTTAGCAGAGAAGTAATACATCTTATCCTGGGGACTACGCACACAACCAAGATCAAGAAAATTAAACCATATCTTAGCATCACCCTTTAATGAGAACAGAAATATTTTAAGGATATAAAGGTAGCGAGATTTCTCATCATTAGTGAACAGGGTGCCTATATCATTTAATTTAGTAAGATGTGCCACAACAGTTTCAGATTCATAGCCATGGAAAGGATCAGATTCAACCAAAGTAATTATATTAGGATCAACAGAGAATTCATAATCCTTATCAGTAACACAGATAGGTGAAGTAGCAAAAGCAGGGTCATGTTTCATTCTAGCATTAAGAGATTGCTGCTTCCATTTAGCTAATAATTTCTTAACATCACATCTATCCTTGCAGGCAAAAATTTCGTTAGCAATTGCTTCATCCATAACATAGCCCTCAGGCACAACAGGCAATTCATATTTATTAGGGGAAGAGTCTTCATCATCACTTTCATAAATATTATCAATAATTTCATTCTCTCTAACCCTAGCAAGTTGTTCATCAAGAAATTCACCAAGTGGCACAGTAGTATCAAGCATAGAAGTAGTTTCATCATAAGTATAATGCATAGCAGAAGTAGCATCATCAATAACATGCGATATATCAGAACGAATAGCAGAAGCAGGTTTAGGTGTCGCAAGCTTACTCAAAACAGAAGGTGAATCAAGTGCAGAGCTAGATGGCAGTTCCTTACCTCCCCTCGTAGTTGAGGGATAAATTGTTGTTTTTGCGTCTTTCAAGTTCTTCATAGTGACCAGCAGATATAAATCCCAAGTGACTCAAAGAATAGAGCTATGCTCCCCGGCAACGGCGCCAGAAAATAGTCTTGATAACCCACAAGTATAGGGGATCGCAACAGTTTTCGAGGGTAGAGTATTCAACCCAAATTTATTGATTCGACACAAGGGAAGCCAAAGAATATTCTCAAGTATTAGTAGTTGAGTTGTCAATTCAACCACACCTAGATAACTTAATATCTGCAGCAAAGTGTTTAGTAGCAAAGTAATATGATAGTAGCGGTAACGGTAACAAAAGTAACAGTAGCAAAAGTAATATTTTTGGTGTTTTGTAGTGATTGTGACATTAGCAACAGTAAAGTAAATAAGCGAAGAACAATATGTGAAAAGCTCGTAGGCATTGGATCGATGATGGAGAATTATGCCGGATGCGGTTCATCATGTAACAGTCATAACATAGGGTGACACAGAACTAGCTCCAATTCATCAATGTAATGTAGGCATGTATTCCGAATATAGTCATACGTGCTTATGGAAAAGAACTTGCATGACATCTTTTGTCCTACTCTCCCGTCGCAGCGGGGTCCTAATGGAAACTAAGGGATATTAAGGCCTCCTTTTAATAGAGTACCGGAACAAAGCATTAACACATAGTGAATACATGAACTCCTCAAACTATGGTCATCACCGGGAGTGGTCCCGATTATTGTCACTTCGGGGTTGCCGGATCATAACACATAGTACGTGACTATAGACTTGCAAGATAGGATCAAAAACACACATATATTCATGAAAACATAATAGGTTCAGACTGAAATCATGGCACTCGGGCCCTAGTGACAAGCATTAAGCATAGCAAAGTCATAGCAACATCAATCTCAGAACATAGTGGATACTAGGGATCAAACCCTAACAAAACTAACTCGATTACATGATAGATCTCATCCAACCCATCACCGTCCAGCAAACCTACGATGGAATTACTCACGCACGGCGGTGAGCATCATGAAATTGGTGATGGAGGATGGTTGATGATGACGACGGCGACGAATCCCCCTCTCCGGAGCCCCGAACGGACTCCAGATCAGCCCTCCCGAGAGGTTTTAGGGCTTGGCGGCGGCTCCATATCGTAAAACGCGATGAATCCTTCTCTCTGATTTTTTTCTCCCCGAAAGTGAATATATGGAGTTGGAGTTGAGGTCGGTGGAGTGTCAGGGGGCCCACGAGGTAGGGGGCGCGCCCCCACCCTCGTGGACAGGGTGTGAGCCCCCTGATGTGGATTTTTCTTCCAGTATTTTTCTTATTTTCCAAATATATGTTCCGTGGAGTTTCAGGTCATTCCGAAAACTTTTGTTTCTGCACATAAATAACACCATGGAAAGTCTGCTGAAAACAGCGGCAGTCCGGGTCAGTTCCATTCAAATCATGCAAGTTAGAGTCCAAAACAAGGGCAAAACTATTTGGAAAAGTAGATACGACGAAGCCGTATCATACACCGTGTTTATCACACATAGTATAGTGCCGAGCCCCCTACATTATGACAAGTATTTAGACCTGAGCTACAAAAGCCACACATTAGCCCAAATTATGATCAATGTTCTATATGTTATACGTAGTACTAGCAAGATGCCCATGCGTTCCACAGAACATCAACATGATCAAGGGGAGGCCTAATTTGCAAATATGGAGAGGGGTGTGGGTATCTTTTTTCAAAATTGCCATAGTTTCCTTCGTATCCGTCAGATATAAATCGGACGGCCTATATTGCAGGATGGCACCATCATCAACAACTCCATTTTTTTTGTAAGAGTAGAGATAAAATATATTATATGTAGTATAACATGTTCATAACCACACCATGTGTATCACCGTTATATATATGCACACATGCGTCAGTTAAAAACACTATGATAAATTCTTCAAATATCCGAATTCGCTTTTTATAATGAAGTATGATCTCTATTCGTCTTTTACACCCACACAATCCTCTTATCTTTGTAGCTCGCTAGCGCTAACTTTCTCTCGTGCATGGACGCCCGCATCCCTCTCACCCTCCCTCAGCATTCTCTAGCTCCATCGCGCAAATTCGTCTTTTCACTTTAGGTCGTTCACCCACGGTGTGTGTAGGCCCCCCAGCTCCTTCTTTAGGGCACACATCGATCGATATGCCTCTCTAGCCAGGTGTTCCTAGCACAAAACACATGCTTCCCCTCTTCTCTTATCACCGTCCATGCCTCACTCCCACCACTCTTTTCATCGATCTCGTACTCGCACACTCCTCCCCCTCGATATAGTATGACTCTCGCACCACCTCCTAGATGCATCCCTCTCTCTCTATCCTTCTCCCCGTGCCTCATTTGCTTCTAACACACACATGCATGTATACCGATCGATCTCCCAACATATAACTAGGTCGACTTTAACTATCCCCCCCATCAGTCGACGTACCTCACAAGTTATGTCTCTCCTTTCTCTGACAAAGGACGATTGATCTTCCTATGTAGTTATATCTGCTTACCACAGCCATATCGCCCCCCCCTCATCATTCGTGCATGCCTCCTGACCCGTCTCTCACACGCACGTGCACAGACAGGCAGCCATCCCCTCTCTTATTGATATTTCAGGCGTGCCCTCCGGTTGTCTAGCAAGCCTATCCCACCATTTGTTAGAAGCAAGTCCACTACCACCCCCTCCAACACTCTAGCTCTGTCTCTCTCCCAACCTTATTCCTCTCCTACACATATGCATGGATGCCGATCGATCTCCCTTAATACATGAGGTAGATCGATCTCCCTTAATACATGAGGTAGGCCTCTCTCCTCCTCCACACATATACCAGCCATTGTACCTCTATAGTTAATTAGGCCTCCCTCCCCCCCCCCACCACACACCGATAGTCGAGCACTGTAGGTAGGTATCCATGCCACAGAGACAAACTACACCTGTCCCCTCTCACGTTCCAGTAGGCCAGCCACTCTATATCTTTGACGCGGGCACACACAAATTCGATGGCACTCTTTATCGATCACGCGCGCACACACACACACACATCATCCCTCTCTTCGATTCTATGGACACCTCAAGCCGATGATACCTCCACTCTCTTCTCGTGGATCGCCCCCTCTATATATATGATATATCCAGGACTCTATTTCACACACATTGCATATGTTACATTTTTTGATTGACCCCATCCCCCCCCCCCCCAAAAAACTCTCACGAACCCACACACTATATCTCTCTACGTTTGTATCTCTCTCACACAACCCCACGTAGGTGGTGTACGCATACAAGAAGAGAATAGGTGCACCATGCACGTACTCACGCTTCATGCCCAGCCACACCCGCGCGGGTACACGGTGGAGCTCATTTCTGTACGAAATGGCAGCCCACGTGCTAATTTGAACGCGTGTAGCGGTTGTTTACCTATGGAGGTCATGTACCACGCGTGCACGAAACAAAGTTCGACTTGATGCGTTGGCGCGTTATTTTTAAATAAATTTATATCGCTCAATGGCTCGTACACAGAATATAAAACGATTTTTATGGAGAAAAAGGTAGTCCGCTCCACTATATACAATGGAGACTATCTGCCTGGTTTGTCTCTCTTTGGAGTATCTCACACAAGGCTGCGGTGGCCTCTCTCTCTCTCTCACCGTTGGTCACTGATCCGGCCGCATCCCGTCCGCCGGCAGAAAGGGAGGACATGCATCATTTCTCCGTTCGACGGCGCCGAGGCAGCACGTCCCGATCTGCGGTACACGTTGTTCTCTCTGACCAAGCTCCGGCGTGGTAGGGCCTACGCCACCTGCTCGCTGCCGCAGTACGGGCAGATTCCGCCCGCCGCCGCTCACCTAGTTACATCCCGACGACCTCCAGGTATCCCCTCCAGCCTTGCTCCACTTCCCGTCTTCCCATGTTGCTGCATGTGGATCTTCCATAGTTCTTTTCCCAAAACGTAGCTCGTCCGGCGTACTTTCCATATTGCAATCTCGTCCTCACACCGTTTTAGACAAACACAACCATGTTGTTATCTTCCCTTAGGACAAGGAATATGCTTCTTTTTTGTCGTAATATGTGTCATCAACTGTTATTGGCCAGTAATTGTTTCCTTTCTACCTCTTTTTGCAAATAGGGCTATCCATTTCACCTCGTTGCTATTGCGACGTTTTGGTGAACTGCACAAATCACTTTTTCTTAAGAGTGTTTTGTGCAGTTCTACCAAAATGTCACACGGGCAACGTCTCTACATTTCAGTGTGACTGCACAAAGGGAGATTGGTTTTGCTCTATCCTCCTCATCCAACTCCGAGCCTAATCTTCTCCAACTAGTTAGTCTTAAGAGAGACTGCAAAGGTGACCAGCTTCTATTTGTGTGTTTATTGTTTCATCAGCAGTCCTCTATTATCGTAATCACACTTAATATCTTTGGAACAGGGATGCTCAGCTCTATTTTAGTGGAACTTCACAAAATGATCGGAATGTTGCATGCTCCAGACAGTTACTTTTTCCCCAACATGCCTTGTTGATTTAGACAGATCTGGGGGGACGTTGCTGCCAATGAAAGCATGGATCAATTTTAATTTAACACCTTCTCACAACTTTGTCTTCAGTTGTGATGTAAATATTAGCTCTGATTAGCAAGGAAGTTAGTTTTTTATTGTTTCCGAAAGAGCATCGATGGCAAGACACACGAAACAAAAGCTGAAAGCTCACACCATTGTATAATTTCATGTTGCTGGAAAATTATTTTTGTAGTACGTCAATTATGTAAACCAATGCTGGAAGCTTGATAGCATTGCCAGAAGCCTCTTCGGCATCCGGGTCCATGTGCCATGCACAAAATTATACTCCTTCGTTCCTAAATATTTGTCTTTTTACAAATTTCAAATGGGCATGTTTTAGAGTGTAGATTCACTCATTTTGCTTCGTATGTGTACTCCCTCCGTTCCTAAATATTTGTCTTTCTAGAGATTTCAACAAGTGACTACATACGGAGCAAAATGAGTGAATCTACACTCTAAAATATGTCTATATACATCCGTATGTACTAGTCCATTTGAATCTCTAAAAAGACAAATATTTGAGTAGTCACTCGTTGAAATCTCTAGAAAGACAAATACTCTGGAGTATATTTAAGAACCGAGGGGGTAGTGCACAGCCGCATGGGAGACTCAGACCGGTCATTGCGCCGCATTTATAGTGAGTAATGAGCAGTCAAATCATAAGCCCCACCTTTCCCACTTTAAGTTGCTCGGAAGAAGCAACCATCAATACGCTCTTCTTTGAATCCGCTCATACTACTCCATCCGTCACTGTTTATAGAGCACGCTTCAGAAAAAGAAAAAATCTCTGGGACCAAGGCGACTAGCGATCGGCCTGAAAAATAGCATTGGTAGTTATAGCACGGCATCTATTACTAGAGGAAATAATGCGTACACACATGCATGCAGTGCTTCCAACCCGGGTACACACATACATGCACTTACTCCACTCCGTAGTACTACATCAAGAGAAAATTGCGGTTACCACGCCCTAATTAATTGAGCATTAAACCAAACGCGTCTAAAGTCTCTTTGGTGGTGGAAATGCATTGAGAGAAATGCATCATAATGAAGTGTGCCCTGTAAACTATGATGGAGGGAGGAGTAGTATGAAGGTGCAAAACCAAGTACGCGTATGGCCAGTCGGTCAATGCACCTCCTCTTGGCATATCACTGACATGTGGGACCGGAGTGTGAGCAAACCGATCTCAATTGACGGCAAAATGGCCAACCCGCCATTCCTTGAGAGAAACGAGGAGCGAGAACACACAGACGGGCTCGCATGGAGGCCAAGATATATTCGAGCATGGTTGATCGATATCATCATTACATGTTGGGCTGCCGTTTTCCGCCCTTCTCCGGAATAAATGTGTACTTTATCAGAGATTAAGAAAAATAAGAGTACAGATGCTCCACCATGCGGTTCTAGTAGTAGTACTACTCGTACTACTAAACCTTGCGCTTGGCTCTTCGCCTCTTCGTGAAGTCGAACAATGATGGTACTCCGCATGTTCGGCACTACAGTGTATGCCTCTGGCAATCTGACACCGAATGAACTGATGCATGTCCACCGCCTGGGCGAGGGTACGTTGCATTAGTCAAAAGGCGTAAGCGAGCTTCACCTGGTCCTCCAAGCTTCTCCTCGTTCTGCGAGTTGACGGGACACACCAACAAGTAGTGCTAGTCCATACTCCCTCCTTTCTGGTTAATATGGCTTAATCTTTTTTGTGGGTAAATGAGAGAGCCTTATTCATATATAAGCATTCTTAGGACGATCAGCCAAGACACTGGTCACTAGGAAGCGAGGTACCCCGCAAAAAAAGAAGTAGGAAGCGAGGTGTTTCATCAAGCCAGCTCTCGGCCACATTCAAAGTGCAGCAAGCATGGTTCGCACAAAGATGCGCCGCAAGGTTTGCTGACCTGTTTACATGCTGAATAACAAAAAAAAGAGGAAATATTACCGAGCGCTCCTATTTGTAATAGGATATGAGCCAGAATTAAGCGAGAATTGTGGCGAGTGTTCCATGCAATCAGCTTCCATTATCACATGCGAGAACCCTCGAAGAGAACCAAATGTGTTGAAGATTGCTTTATCACATTTTAAAAATATAATAAGAGTGCAGACGCTCCTCCATCCGGTTCCTAGTACTAGTATAGTACCTCTATAGACTATAGTAGTAGTACTAGTACTAGTAAACTTTGCGCTTGGCTGTTCGCCTCTTCGGGAAGTGCAACAATAATAGTACTAGTATAGTGGATGCTTCTGGCAATCTCACACCGAATTAACTGTTGCACGTCCACCGCCTGAGCGAAGGACAGCTTGCATTAGTCAAAAGTTTCTCCTTGTCCTGCGAGCCACCGCGCGCAAGCTTCTCCCGTCCTGCAAGCTTCTCCTAGTTCGGCAAGTTGACGGGACACAGCAAAATAATGCTAGTCCATACTGCCTCCTCTCCGGTTAATATGGCTTAATTTCAAACGAGATAAATACACTATCTTTCACTGTATATTTGTAAAAATACGGTCAGTGGACTTCATAATACGCTCATTGCGCTCAATATATACATTTTCCGGTGTTTATATGGTCACTAGCTCACCCTGGCTGAGTATGTGTGTGCATGCACGTGTAGGTTGAGCACTTGAGCGTGACCGTGTGTGTTCCGTCGTGTGCTCAGACATGCATGCATTAGGGCGTTGCGCGCGTTTTTGCATCCATGTGTACGTGTGACTGTTGCATACACGTAGGGGGAGTACGTGTAGGGGCCACTAAAGGAGCAGTCAAATCACACAGTAAGTTAGTCGGAAGAAGCAACCATCATTTCACTCTTCAATGACACGTACGCAATATAAAATGGTTGATATGGAGAGAAAAAGAAAACCACTATATATACACTAGCAGGAGCCTAAGCTACAAGCCTGCTTGCTTGGGTTGCTCTCTTCACAAGCATAGAACGACGGTGGCCACACCGCAGGTCACATATCCGGCCTGATCCCGCGGCTGGGGGAAGGGAACAATGTTCCACGTAGACGCGGTCGACATCGGCGAGGGAGAAAATCCATAGTCGGTGCGTCCCAATCGGGGGCCACCGCGGTATGGGCCGATGCCGCATCCCAACCGCCCTTCTAGCTAGAGCCCAACGTCCCAGGTAGTCCATCTTCCTTTTGGAGCCGGCTTGCTCCACTGCCGCAGCTCCCCACGTAGCTCCATCTCCATGTCGATCTTTCTCTATCTGTCGGCTTCTACTTGTGATGAGTTTATGTCTCATGAACTAGTGCCAGTACTATTATTCTAATCACACTTCTTCAATATCTTTGCCATTAGGGATGCTCAGCTCGATTTTAGTGGAATTGCACAAAAGCATCGTATGATCCGAGGGTGCCAGCCGTCTTTCCTTCGACAGGTTCTACCTGGCCAGGAAATTAAATCCTGTTTAGGGTTTAGGGTTTAAGTCGTAGTGACCCCATCAGTAGTTTTTCTTCCATACACGCTCTCACAACTTTTGTATTTAGTTGTGAAGTAAATATTGGCTATGATCTGTGAATCATTGAGATGCATCAGCATGCGTGTTAGTTTTCCTTTGTATTTGATGGAATGTTGTAGCGGGGCAACCTTGGAGTAGGAATGCAAATAGAGTGGAAAGTTTCCGTTTTTCCGGAGAAAAAATGGAAATGGAGAGAAACCAATGTTTTGTTTCGTTGGATCGCGCCATCGAGCAAAACCAATGTTTAAATAACGTATGTCGCGTTCGTGTCTCACCCTCCTCCACGGCTCGACCCCACACGGTCGCTCGGCATGCCACTCACCGCAAACCGAGTATACGATAACTTTCCCGTCTGCTTGTCGATGGATCGCGCCATGGAGTACTAGTACTACTGGAAGAGATTGACGAGTTGGGGGAGGACAGCTAGCTGTAGCATGGACTCCCAAGAACTTTTTACATGCATGTTGTGGCCGGCTATTGCGACCTTTGAACGCGGAGCAGTCGCGTGCACCAGGAAGTGGCGCGGGCGCTGCTCTCTCGGCAGGCGCGCCGCTTCAATGCCGGCGCCAGTGAGAGGTCGCGTTCGCTCTGGCCGGGCATGAATGCGGCACTGACCGTTTCGCGCGGGAAGCACGCGCGGGTGATGAAGAGGGTTCGGGTTGGTCCGGACGCCCGCAAACAAGAGATGATGTACGTTAATATTGCCGCGTATATAATTAACAACGTAAATAATGTGCCAATTGGACAAATATGATTGGAGATGGAGATGGAAATGGAATTTTACGTAAACACGGATATGCATGTCTATGTCTATGTGTGTGTGCGCGACGACTGTCGGTGTCAAAACCGGCGGATCTCCGGTAGGGGGTCCCGAACTGTGCGTCTAAGGCGGATGGTAACAGGAGGTGGGGGACACGATGTTTACCCAAGTTCGGGCCCTCTCGATGGAGGTAATGCCCTACTTCCTGCTTGATTGATCTTGATGATATGAGTATTACAAGAGTTGATCTACCACGAGATCGTAGAGGCTAAACCCTAGAAGCTAGCCTATGGTATGATTGTTGTTGTCCTACGGACTAAACCCTCCGGTTTATATAGACACCGGAAGGGGCTAGGGTTACACAGAGTCGGTTACAAGGGAGGAGATCTACATATCCGTATTGCCAAGCTTGCCTTCCACGCCAAGGAGAGTCCCATCCGGACATGGGATGAAGTCTTCAATCTTGTATCTTCATAGTCCAACAGTCCAGCCAGAGGATATAGTCCGGCTGTCCGAGGACCCCCTAATCCAGGACTCCCTCAGTACCCCTTGAACCAGGCTTCAATGACGATGAGTCCGGCGCACAGATTGTCTTCGACATTGCAAGGCGGGTTCTTCCTCCGAATACTCCATAGAAGATTTTGAAAAAAGGATAGTGTTCGGCTCTGCAAAACAAATTCCACATACCACCGTAGAGAGAATAATATTTCCACAAATCTAATCTGCCGACACATTTTGTAGTATGACATCGCACCACGGCCCGGTCATTATTCGAACCGTTTTTCACAACCACCCACTGCACATATCGCGAGGCGGTTTTCTTGGCACGTCTTGTCGAAGCAGAGATCGTGTCCCCTTATCACGGGATTCTCATCAATATGGGCGTGGGTAACCCAACCGCGCCATCAATTACGGCGCTTGGGGAATAAGCAGTTTTACCAGGCAAGTGGGGAGCCGCAGAATACCTGCTGCCTTTATAAGGGGATAAGAACGCCCATTTGCA
Source organism: Triticum aestivum (assembly GCF_018294505.1). Taxonomy (NCBI): domain Eukaryota; kingdom Viridiplantae; phylum Streptophyta; class Magnoliopsida; order Poales; family Poaceae; genus Triticum; species Triticum aestivum. Next base: position 51,064,154 of record NC_057811.1, read on the forward strand.
CCCACGCCTTTCTTCTTCCCGATCCATTCCCCTCCGCCCGAGCTCCAGCGCCCAAGCGTTCATCCTTTCTGCCCACAAAGGCCTTCCGAAAATGTCCGGATCCGGAGCAGGAGGCAAATGGATGGCCTCTACCGTCCGGGAGAAGGATATTAAAAAGCTTCGGGGGGCTGGGTATCTGGCCAAGAAAATCAGCCACCGTCTCCCGACGGCGGGACAGATCGTCCCTACTCCGGAACCCCACGAGAGGGTTGTATTCCTCCCTCACCTTGTCCGCGGGCTAGGGTTTCCCCTCCACCCGTTCGTTCGTGGCATCATGTACTACTATGGGATCGATCTTCACGATCTGTCCCCTAATTCCTTCCTCAACATCTCGACATTTATTGTCGTGTGCGAGGCGTTTCTCCGCGTCTCACCACACTTTGGCCTATGGCTGAAGACTTTTAATGTGAAGCCCAAGGTAGTGGGCGGCGAGCACGCCGAGTGTGGGGGCGCTATGGTGAGCAAGATGCCCAATGTCATATGGCCAACAGGCACCTTTAACGATTCTGTCAAGGAGTAGCAACAGCAGTGGTTTTATATCACTGAGCCGCGCGGCACGGAATGGGCCGCTATTCCCGAATTTCGTTCCGGTGCCCCCTTGCGGCTTGCATCCTGGGTCAAGAAGGGCTTGAACTGGTCCTTGTCCGACGAACTGTCGGTGCTTCAGACGCGCGTTAAAGATATGGGAGACAAGAACATCGAACTTGTCAATGTGGTCCAGGTGATGCTAGTTCGCCGGATCCTGCCTTGTCAACACCGGACTTGCAATCTATGGGAATTCGATCCGGCCAAGCACCAAACCTTGCGAGAGCTTTTCGGCTCTTCGCACAAGGACATTTGGAAGGTGCTTTTCAAGTCCAGCAAATCATGGCCGGACTCCGCCGAGGACCGCGGGTACCAACTGTCCCGCCCTGCAAGTTCGGTAAGTCATCATACCTTTTATCCGCATAACCCAAAGGAAGCGCTTAACGCGTTTTATGCAACTCTCCCGGGGCTGGACGAAGAAGGCGGAGCGGATCCATTGTCCGGCCCCGCTGCCCGAAGAACTGGCCGTCCCACTTCTGACGAAGATGCTGGTCCTGGTGCCTTACAAGGTGCCGAAGAAGACGGCCGAGAAGGAGGCCAAAAAGACCCGGGGCGGCCTTCGTTGCCGTGGCACTTCGGATACAATATCCGAAGGCTCTGATGCCCGTTCCGCCTCCGAAGAGGACGAGGAGGAGGAGGAAGATGAATCCCCTGCGGGGGGAAGAAAGAAGACGACGGCCTCCGTACACTTGGAGGTCGAGCCGCCCAAAAGGGGAAAGGCTCCTCTTCCGGAGGAGTCCACTGCCGCCGCCGACAGCGGCCCGGCGTGGGATCCCAGGGCCCAACCCCTGGTGAACTCGTGAGTATATAAAATCCGAGTACGTTTATGCGTCCAGACTCATCATGGCATAGTATTTTAACCTAGGCCATATTTTGTGTAGTCCGGCAAGGTCCCGTACCAAACAATCCTCATCGGAGGATTTGCTGAGCTCGGATGCTATGGAGAGCGGGACGCCCCCAAAGGCCCCTCCTTCCAAACGGGTGCATAACACCAAGGCTTCGTCCCAAAAGGACCCCGGCCAAGGAGGAGAGGAAAAGATCGCGAAAGCGGCGCCTAGAAGTCAAACTTCAGGGGCCGAACACATGGGGGAGAAAATTCCCATGGGAGCTGACAGCGGGGGCCATCTTGAATTCGGCTCCCAGCCGGGTCCAGTTCCGGAGACCAATATGGCTCCAGAACCAGGCAGGCGGCCTCTCCCAGCTGGAGGGGGCATACCGGCAACCTCTGTCTAACCAGAGGTGTCGGATGCTTTGCTGGTGGCGCTGAAGAGCGCCTCCGTCGTTGATGAACACCGTGCCCTTATGGGTGCGGTGATTGAGAAGATTCAGACCGCTGAGAATGGACTAAATGGAGCCTATATGAGCCTTATAAAAGGTTTTGAGGTATGTTTTTCGAAGAGTGTCATGGTATGGATAGTAGCCCCTGATACACTGTCCGGTGAAAGGAAACAACCGGACAGAGGATCAAATTTATGTTCACAGGAAGACTCATTGAATGACATCTATTTCTCTTCTGTATAAGCAGGCGTCTGTAGCGGCTGCTACCGCTCATACTGCGGAGATCTCCGGACTGAATCAAAATCTGGAGCGGGCCCAAGAAGAACTTGGCCAGTTGAAATTGCAGTTGAGGGATAGACAAGGTATGCACAAGTCTTGTTCGCGTTTTATTCCGAATGAATTTTCAGTATGATGAAATAAGCGTCAAGATTTACGCTAGGGATGGTGACCGAAGTCGAGGCTCTTAAGGAGGCTGTGGCCGAGGCCGAGAAAAAGGCAGCCACAGAGCAGGCTCTTCATGAGAAACACGAGGCCAGGGTTATTAAAGCTGAGCAGGAGCTGCAAGAGCCTGTGAGGAAATGCGAGACCTTGGAGCAGAGTTTAACGGAGAAAGAATCCGAACTCACCAAGGCGCATCAGGCCACGAACGATCCTCGGGGGGAAACCCAAAGCGCCCTGCAGGGGATCCAAAAGGCGAGAAAGATCGTGGTGGGTAAGGCTTTTTCCATGTAGAGCAAGTATTTTAGGGAAAATTATGCTTCTAATTGTCAATTCGGATTTCTCAGGGGTATTTGCCGAGCTGCCCCGCAGCATATCAGATGCCGCCCAATTCTACCGAGCCGAAGAAAGGAACATTGCGGATAAGCTCTTCTGGTCGCAGTATTTGGCACCGAATTATCCGGTGCCTTTTGCCGATGAAATGAAACAGCTGATCGAACTGCATAAGGCGGCGGAAGTAGCCATGAAGGATTTGGTTATCCGGTTATGGCCTGCCGAGCCGATTCCAAGCAGCTACTTTGGGCTCGTGAAGCGGCTTGTGAGCGCTTGCCCTCGACTTGACGTCATCAAGCGGTCGGTCTGCATAGAAGGTCCGCGAATGGCCTTCGCCGGTGCAAAGGTGCACTGGGGGAAGATGGATGCTGAGAAGCTGATGACTGAAGGGCCGCTAGAGGGGAAGGAGCACCGCAAGCCCGAATTATATTATGAAAGTGTCCTAAAAGGATCCTACCTTGTAGCGGAGCTATGCACCAAGGACATTATATTTCCATGAATGCCAATCATGTAGTCCTTTGTAATGTTTGAACAAGGTCATTTATTTATTGCCTGTTATATAAAAGTTTACCCTCCTGTGCGGCCGTTTTATATGTTGAACCTGAGAGTTGGCCAGTCCTCGGCTTCTGCCCCCACGTAAGAAGTACGGGGGTGTTTGGGATAAACCTGAGCACTCTTTATCCCAGTTTTGGGTCCTTCGAAGGAGGTGCTCAGCACAAAGAACCAGGCAATCGGACTATAGGGCTTTATCACTCTCACTTAGCCATAGGAGCTTTAGTAAGGTACGCGCAGCCCCTGGTGTTCGGAAGACCGTACTAGGGGCTCTATAAGCACCTGATCGGAGGAAAAACCGATCCATCGCACGCTGCATTGGTTATGGCATTATGCGGGAGAAATCCTTAAAGATTTTACGACCTCTCGAACAGCTAAGCAGCTCTCGCCGTATCATGACAGTCCGTTTTCGGCTTTCTCTACTGAGGTGCTCGTCCGGAAGAACCGGGACACAATCGCAGTAGTTCTCCCAGTGCTACCTTAGCCGATATAGCGGAACGTAAGGTACCAAAACATGGGAGCCGGGCAAACCCAACTATTGACCCAAGACATGATTCGGAGCTGATGCATATAGTGCTATAAGTTCGGGGTGCTGAACTTCCATGAAGGTGTTCAGACTTTATAGCCGTGTTATGGGTAAAACGAAGCCCCTGGCATATTTTAAGGCATATCGCTGTGTACGGATGCCACTTGACAAAACAATTTCAATAACAAATAATACCATGTAAGCGTCATATAAATCCACATGTTGTATTTGAATAGTACGTCTATGCGTATGAGTATAGGTAATGTGATAAAAAAAAGGAATATGATTGCGGAACCTGCTGAGACCAGGCGGGAAGAAGCTGAGTGTGGATCTGTAATATAGCCGGATGGTCATTGTGGGGAATGTCTAAGGATTCCCTTGCGCGTTCGAGCTGCCTCCGCATCGCCCGTCCTGGTCGGCGCAAAGGTGAACCTGCGAAGGAAATGTAAGAAATGTTTGCGTGCCGGAGAGCGGTTGAGCCGCTGAGTACGACCTGTGCTGGCCTTCACCGGAGTGTTTAATTGAGCTCTGGACGAGCCGGGCTATCCTTCCGTGAAGTAGTTCGGAGTCCCTTGGTGGTGCCCGGGAGCTTGGACGTCGACTTGAGGTTCGGCTGCAAGGTGATGCTCGTTGTTTATGTTCTTAAGGCAGTGATGTACTTGTTGGTGCCGAGGGAAGGTTCGGCCTTGCCATTAACCGTGATGACGCCACGTGGACCGGGCATCTTGTGCTTACGGTAGGCATAATGTGGCACCTCGTTGAATTGAGCGAACACGGTTCGTTCGAGCAGTGCCTGATGATCACTGCGGAAAGGGACGATTTCGAAGATTAACTCTTCGGTACGGTAATTTTCTGGTGATCCGAAGACTACCTCAAGGGCAATGGAGCCTGTACAGCTGGCTTCCACACCTGGTATAATGCCTCTGAAAGTGGCTTTAGTGGGTTTGATCACCGAATGATCGATGCCCATCTTGCGCACTGTGTCCTGGTAAAGCAGATTTAGACTGCTGCCTCCGTCCATAAGGACTCGAGTGAGGTGGAACCCGTCAATTATTGGGTCGAGGACTAGTGCGGCTGGATTGCCCTGATTGGCGTTAACCGGACGATCCATGCGGTTGAAGGTGACCGGTCCTAGTTTATATTATGGGACGACTGGTTCCGTTAAGTCGGCATCCCTAAGGGTGCATATCCGGTCCGAATTGGGAACTTGGGTGGTATTTACCACATTCACCGATTGAATATGCGGGGGAAATTTCTTTTGCCCTCCTGTGTTCGGAGATCTGGGCTCTTCGTCGCCGTCATCGCTTTGAGACCCCCCTTGTCCGTTTTTGGCGCCTGCCCTGCCTTCTCTGTTGGTGTGGGTGGCTGGCATTCCTGGGGTGCCATGAATTTGGCATTGGCGATCGAGTATGCGGTCCAGACTGGATGGACCCGAATTGTTATTTTTGGGTGGCCCTTTCCGCTGACCGAACTTTGAGTCCCTAAACCCGACATTAATTGTCGTATTTTCGGCGTTTTCACCATATTTGCGGAGCTTGTGTTGGTTGCGTCGTGGTTTGCCGTTGCTATCCCTGGCCTCTGATGTGCCAGGTTTGCTTGTTGTATTGTTACTACGAGCCAACCAGCTATCTTCGCCCGCGCAAAAGCGGGTCATAAGTGTCGTGAGGGCTGCCATGGATTTTGGCTTCTCTTGACCAAGGTGCCGGGTGAGCCACTCGTCACGGATGTTATGCTTAAATGCCGCTAAGGCCTCTGCATCTAGACAGTCGACAATTTGGTTCTTCTTAGTTAGGAACCGGGTCTAGAATTCCTGGCCGATTCCCCTGGCTGCTAAGTTATATGACATAAGTCGTCAGCATCCGGCGGTCGCACATAAGTGCCTTGGAAATTGTCCAGGAATGCATCTGCCAGGCTCTCCCAGCTTCCGATGGAGTTTGCCGGCAAGCTATTGAGCCAATGCCGAGCTGGCCCTTTGAGTTTTAGCGGGAGATACTTGATGGCATGTAGATCATCCCCGCGGGCCATGTGAATGTGGAGGAAGAAGTCTTCTATCCATACCGCGAGGTCTGTAGTACCATCATATGATTTAATGTTTACGGATTTAAAACCCTCTGGGAATTCGTGATCCATTACTTCACCAGTGAAGCATAGGGGGTGTGCGGCGCCTCTGTGTCGGGCTATATCACGACGCAGTTCATACGAGTCTTGTCTGCTGTATTCGGCCCGGCCGGATTTGCTTTTAGTATGTCCGGCATGACGGTCATCGTCCCGCGTTGGGACGCGCCCCCGTGATCCGTAGATCGATCTTGCATGTTTTGCTTTGTTATCCAATGCGTCTCGCAGGTCCCGCATGTTGCCCCGGGCCTTGGTATTTTTGTTTGAACGGCGGCGGGGTGCGGGCTGGACTTCGGGCTGATATGCCTCTCTGTCTCGGCCACGAGGTGGCCGATCAGCCGCATCATACGCTGGTGATGTAGGTTTCAATGCTTCCTCCTCGAGTTAGGGTAGCAACCCTGCGATTTGGGTGACTCTTGGTTGGGCGTTCGAGTTTGTATTCCTCGGCCGCAAGGACTTCGGTCCATCTATCCGCTAGCAGATCTTGATCAGCTCAAAGCTGTTGTTGCTTTTTCTTCAGGCTGTTTGTTGTGGCTATAAGCCGGCGCTTGAAGCGCTCCTGTTCGACGGAATCCTCAGGCACGATAAATTCTTCATCGCCGAGGCTCACCTCGTCTTCGGAGAGAGGCATGTTATTGTCATCCTCTGGTTCTCCGTCTGTTGCCTGTTCCGGAGGGCTAGCTTGTTCATCCTCCCACTCGAGGTCTGGCTAGAGGGGATTATCGTCGTCTTCGGCACTATCTGGAGCGTTATTATCTATTGTGCCGGTATCGCTACTTTTGCTATTGCGGGACTTAGAGCGGCGCCGCTGGCGTCGATGCTTGGATTGCTTCTTGGAGGGGTTATCCTCCGTTGTCTTATCACCATCCCCTTCTTTGGGGGTGTCCACCATGTATATGTCATACGATGAGGTGGCAGTCCAGCGCCCTGTGGGCAGTGGTTCTTGTTCGTCTCCTGCATCGTCGTCCATACCGTCGATGTCTTCGGAGCCGAAGTCGAGCATGTCAATTAAATCGTCGAAAGTGGCTACTAAGTGGGTGGTGGGTGGGGAGCGAATTTCTTCGTCGTCCGCATCCCATTCTAGCCGGACATAGTTCGGCCAAGAGTCTCCTGACAAGGAGAGAGACCTCAACGAGTTTAACACGTCGCCAAAGGGCGAGTGCTGAAAGATATCCGCGGAGGTAAACTCCATGATCGGTGCCCAATCGGATTCGATAGGCACAGACGCGGGCGGCTCGGATCCCATGGCCAGGGACGAATCCAACGGTTCGGCAACACGGGTCTCGTAGGAGGTGAAGTTAGTATTCGGCTCTATCGCCACTGAGTGTGCGGCCTCCGTGGCGGGGTCCATCCACCCATCCTCAGGTGGCGCAATTTGTTCCGGATTGAGGGCCGGAGTAGTTGCAGGTGTGATCTCCCGAACACTGTCCGACGGCAGAGCTAAGTCATGCTCGTCGTGATTGTGCGGCGCACCTGACATGGGGCCGAATCCGTCGAAGATCAAGTCTCCGCAGATGTCGGCAGTATAGTTCAAGTTTCCAAACCTGACCTGATGGCCAGGGGCGTAGCTCTCGATCTGCTCCAGATGGCCAAGCGAATTGGCCCGCAGTACGAAGCCGCCGAATACGAAGATCTGTCCGGGGAGGAAAACCTCACACTGGATCGCATCGTTGCCGATGATCGAAGGAGCCATCTAGCCTTACGGTGACGGCACAGTGGAACTCTCAATGAAAGCACCAATGTCGGTGTCAAAACCGGCGGATCTCGGGTAGGGTGTCCCAAACTGTGCGTCTAAGGCGGAAGGTAATAGGAGGCGGGGGACACGATGTTTACCCAGGTTCGGGCCCTCTCGATGGAGGTAATACCCTACTTCCTGCTTGATTGATCTTGATGATATGAGTATTACAAGAGTTGATCTACCACGAGATCGTAGAGGCTAAACCCTAGAAGCTAGCCTATGGTATGATTGTTGTTGTCCTACGGACTAAACCCTCCGGTTTATATAGACACCAGAGGGGGCTAGGATTACACAGAGTCGGTTACAAGGGAGGAGATCTACATATCCGTATTGCCAAGCTTGCCTTCCACGCCAAGGAGAGTCCCATCCGGACACGGGACGAAGTCTTCAATCTTGTATCTTCATAGTCCAACAGTCCGGCCAGAGGATATAGTCCGGCTGTCCAAGGACCCCCTAATCCAGGACTCCCTCAACGACTCTCGCGACCTAGAAGCGGGGGCATGTTTTCGATCGAGTTTTCTTTCTTGGTACGTCAAAAAATTGTCCGCCAGTTTTCATTTCTTTTTTCCGGGAACGCGCGTATTCTATTTAAAACCACTCCTATGGAGAGATTGTTTTACTCCATTATAGCCTCTTGTTTGATAGAGTTTCTCACGTCTCACTCTCTCACCCTCTCCATATCAAAACAAGATGACAGTGTCCACACTATCTCTCGCCTCACCGGTGGTCACAGATCCGGCCGAATCCCGTCCGCTGCGGGAGGTGAGGAGGTGCAGCGTTGACGTTGTCGCCGTCGGCAATGGAGGAAGCTGATGTGCACCGTCCTCTCGGAGTCCGCGCTGGCGCGGCCCTTGTTCACTACCGTCGTGTGGGCAGATCCCACCCGCCCGCCTAAGCGACATCTCGCCCACCTGAGGTATAACTTCTTGTACTGGTCCAGCTCCCCAGGTCGCTGCATGCGGATTTTCTTCTATGCGGCTACTCCCCAGCTCCCCATGTATAGTAGCTAGGGTTCGTCGGCTGGTCCAACATCACCTACTATTATAGAGGAAATGCCACTCGAAAAGTTGTCCTGATTTATGCCTCGATGGAGGTCATGTTGTTTCGACAAAAAGTAATGGTGGTTGTGCGGTCATTGTCCATATGCTCCTATTGCTGCTGCTAATCTAATACTATCACTGGTTAAATGAAGAAATGCTTTTTTTCTCGGGTATCCTGGTTTAGTTCCCATCAAGATAATCATGATGCTTCTGTTTGTTGGTGTACTTTTCATAATTCTTATTGACAATTGAGATGTCGTTGTTAATCTTGTAAAACAAAGTAACAACACTATATCCCTTTTTTATATTTTTGGAAACAGCGATGCGTATCTCCATACCCAGGCATGTCTTCCTCAATTTTAGTGGAACTGCACAAAATTGGATGGCCATTGTTGTTCCACCTCACTCTCCGCTGCCACGTGGTTCTTCCTTCCTCGAGCTTGACTACTGAGAAGAAACAGACCACAGTGAGGATTTGTCGAACTTCATAGGTGCCTCACCCAAACTTGATGCCAAATGGATGATGCATCACCACGATGACCTATCGATCCTCATGGTTGCGCCTCGTGGTTGCGTCGGCTGGTGAAGCTGATCGATTTTCAATGAAAAACCAGCTGTCTTCCATCAGTGCTCTTTGCTTGTTACCCACAAAGATGATATCCTTCGTCAGTTCACCTTGGTTGCGTTGGAGACGCAGTCGTCTTTCACGTTGGTGCAATTTTATCACACAATTGGCTATGAACCAAATGTTTCCTCGAAGAAGGATCGACGTTGGTACTAAGAGCATAAGTTTTGTATTGATTTCTAAGCCTTCTCACAACTTTGTCTCCAGCTCCCTTGTAATTTTATTTGTCCAGCTATTAACTTTGATTAAAAAAATGGTGTGGACTAAAAACCCGGATGGACGTAGTAGCCCTCCATTTTTATTTACTCCGCATATTAGATTTGACTGAAGTCAAACTTTGTAAAGTTTGACCAAGTTTAGGACGAACACAACAAACCATAATTATTAGAGAGGGCAAACTGTACATACTCTCAAACCTTTCCGATAATTGAAATTAAAATTCTTTATTTGTACACACTCTCACACGTTTCCGATAATTTGGCGCATGTGTGGTTGTTCACTTAAGGGAGGGTAGTGTACCGCACGTGAAGGACAGGAAGTGCGACCAGGACGCGTGGATCGTTAGTTCATCGGAAGTACTCCCTCTGTTCCTAAATATTTATCTTTCAAGTGGTTTGCAATGGACTACCATATACGGATGTATATAGACATTTTTTTACAGTGTAGATTCACTCATTTTGCTCCGTGCGTAGTCATTTGTTGAAATCTCTAGAAAGACACATATTTAGGAACAGAGGGAGTAGTAGTTTTCTTCACTGGTACGTTAAATAAAGAGTTTTGTTTCATACTTACACAATTTAAAACGATTGTTATGGAGAGAATAAGAAAACCACTCCACTATATATTAGTCGTATACACGAGTACTATATGGACGCAGCTTCATTGACTTTAGTGCACCTGCCTTTGGGTTTATGACAGGTGGGCCCAAAATGTGGCTGGCCCACCTGTCATACAGCCAAAAGCAGGTGCAGTTAAGGCACCGGAGCTCGGTCTGTAGTACAGTATATATATAAGCTGGAGCCTCAGCGCTTGTTCTCTAGGGTTTGCACTCTCCACACTCTCGCCGCACTACATATATATATACACGCTGGAGGCTCAGCGTTCCTTTGCTAGGGTTTGCTATATTCACTGTCTCTCACCCTCTTCACCAGATCTAAACAAGACTGCGTTGTGGCCTCTGTCTCTCTCACCCCCCTCACAGACAGCTGGCGAAGGAGGCGTCCGGATCCCGTCGCACCAGGAAGGGGAGGAGGTGCAGCGTTCACTCTATCGCCTTCGGCGAGGGAGGCAATCCACTGCCGGCTGCGCTTTTCTCTTTCACCCAGCGCCTGTGCGGGAGGGCCACCGACCCCTTCTTCCTTGTTGTCGTACGTAGCGTGGGTAGATCCGACCTCCCGCCGCAAGCCTTGCCACATCCCGACGACCCTAAGGTATAAGTTTCTTTGAAACCGTCATTGGTCTAGCTGCATGCTGATCTTTTTCGATTCTGTAGTCGAATCTAGGTCTTGGTTCAAAGAGGAAAGAAGGGTGCGATGGGGTGGAGCATGAATCTAGGACGTGGTTCAATGAGGAAAGGAGGGAGGGAAAGTGGTATAGACTAGCTATCCAGCCGCTTTGTTGGTCGAAAAGGGGAAAAGGGGGTAACCCAGTACACACATCTGTAAGGAACCGAACTCTTTGTTGAAAAGGGAAAGAAACTGGGGGGTCGGGTAGTTTGTGCAGGACTAGATTTGCTGCCCTCACATCGGAATTTTTTTCAAAGAGAACAAATATGGGACCAACGCAGATATGCTGCTTCGCTACATACTCTGCGTCATCCATTTATATGTGTGGACGCACATGGTGCTGGCATGTCCCATGTCCCATCCACATGATCGTGCAGTGTGTTTTGAGATGTTGTGCTACTTGTATTGGTACTGTTTTAAATAAATGTTGAATTGAAGCTATTGTATTGCTCTCTTTTCCCATTAAGTAGGGAACAAAAATGGTACCAACCTAGACATGATGCTTGTTGCTTTGTTACAACAAACTCTGCATCACCCCCTTTATAAGTAGATGGAAGCACATGGTGTTGTTGCGCCCACTCGCCCCTGGAACTGTTTATGCTTTTTCTTAATCTAACGCTGATGGTAAAATTAAGCAATGCCACTCTCAGAATTAACTACTGAACTATTTTAAGAGAATTTCTCTATTAATATGAATCAATGCAACCGTTTTAGAAATGCTACTGTCCTATACTTTGCTTTCCATCAAGATAAGGTAGATGCTTCTTTTTGAGGCCGCATGTTTCATCCTCTTTTATTGGCAGTAATTGTTTCCTTTTTTGCCTCTGTTAAATAAGGGATATCTATTCAACTTGTTGCTATAGCAAACTTAAATGTCACACCGGCGACTTTACTTGATTTCAGAGTAACTGCACAAAACGAGATTGGATTTCCTATTCGTGTTGGCAGATTCGTACGTGATCTTGTGTGCGTCATGACAGGTTGGTACTTGCCTTCATCCACATGATCGTGCAGTGTGTTTTGAGATGTTGTGCTACTTGTATTGGTACTGTTTTAAATAAATGTTGAATTGAAGCTATTATATTGTTGTCTTTTCCCATTAAGTAGTGAACAAAAATGGGACCAACCCAGACATTATGCTTGTTGCTTTGTTACAACAAACTCTGCATCACCCCCTTTATAAGTAGATGGAAGCACATGTTGTTGTTGCGCCCACTCTCCCCTGGAACTGTTTATGCTTTTTGTTAATCTAATGGCGCTGGTAAAATTAAGCAATGCCACTCTCAGAATTAACTACTGAATCTTATTTCAAAACTGCAACACTTGTTAGGGATTGGCGGGATTACCATTTTTGTGGCCACATGTTTCATCCTCCTTTATTGGCCAATAATTGATTCCTTTTTTGCCTCTGTTAAAACAGGGATATCTATTCAACTTGTTGCTATTGCGACATTTTGCTTCGCTTAATTTTGGTGGAACTGCACAAAATGAGACCGGATTTCCATATATGTGTTGAGATCTCTTTGAGGTCTTCCTCACGAGTTGTTTCAAATCTTGGTCTTGAAAGGTCGGTACCGACTTTCCTCAGAATTAACTACTGAATCTTAGTTCAAAACTGCAACACTTGTTAGGGATCGGCGGGAGTACCATTTCTATTAGGGATCGGCCGGAGTGCATGTTTAAGAAATGTATTGTTCATATAATGTCTCTGTTATTATATATCAGTTACAGTGTTTTACAAATGGTACTATCCTGCTTTGTAGTTCTTTCTACATGTTTAACCAAGGTATTGTTAAGATAATGTCTCTGTTAAAATGAATCAGTCGCATTGTTTTAGGAATGATACTTTTCTGCTTTGTCGTTCTTTATACATGTTGAAACAAGGCATTGTTAAGATAATGTCTTAGTCAATATGAATGAATCACACTGATTGAGAATTGCTACTCTCCTGCTTTGTTTCCCATTAAGATAAGGTAGATCAGTAGATGTTTTTCTTCTGGGAGTACAAGTCATCAACCGTTATTTCTCAGTAATTGTTTCCCTTATACCTTCTGTTGCTTACAGGGATATCAAAATTAAAGCTCAGTTTTATTCCAACTTTGATTTTAGTTGAACTGCACAAAAGGAGCCAATGTGTCCAAGGCAAACTGCTGCATTAGTGGGTCCAGTTGGTCTTACCACTTTGCAGAAAGAAGCAGTCACTGTTTGCACTACATTACACAAGGAATGATCGAGAAGCTTTACAGAGTATTAGTAGACGCTGGTGACATGACTAGTCTGCAGAGAGCACATAGGAGACTCTACAACACGTGGAGTGCACTCGACTAGTAAAATATACACCGGTCTCTCAAATTACACGCGTAACCCGCCGGTTTTACTTACAGACCTCGGGCCCTCGGTTTCATTATGCTTGTATTTTACGCGTTGTTTCCGATGACGAGTAAATTACACTTGTATCTTAATACATGTGTGAAATAAACCAGACCTCCCAAGCGCGGCCTTACCGTTTCATGCCGTCTCAGTCTTTCGAAGGTGCTCATAGGTGTCTGATGATCCTGGCTTCCTGAATGAGCAGCGGGCGCTGTATCAGACCATCAGTAGGGCCCGCGAGGCCCTCTCCGTCGTCCTTCAAGTTGTTGCGCTCGCTGCGGCGCCGAGCATTGTTAACATGGTCAATGAACATGAGGATTCAGGAGATGACTTTATTTTGACTGGTTGACAGTAGGGACCCACTAGGGCCACAGCCGTACGTACGGAAGTGCCTCCTTATTATGTACAACTATATTTTTTTGCTTCCTCCTGGTTTCCTGACATCACGGTCCCACACCATTATCAACCTATGTATTCAATATAAACGAGAGAATTGCACAAGGTGTGGCCGACAGCTGGGACCAAGCAGCTCGAGCAGTATTTGTGTTTTTGAGGCGTGAGTACTGCAGAGTTTTTCTTGGCGATGTTTTCATTGTTGTTCAGAGGAGAGCAGGGTATTAACTGGGCGGGCTGTGGCCCGTCTAGCCCAGGACAGATATCCAGCCCAGATATTATTATTTTTTTCAAGATGAAAATGGCTAGCCCAGCTATACGTTTTTTTGAGGAATACCCAGGCAAGGTCAACTTGTTATTCTCCGCCCCGCTGGGCTGCAAATCTTTCCTAGGAGGGATGCATTAGGCTTAACAGGAAAATGGGCTTTAAAAAACAATAGATGGGATGTAATTATAAAAACTGGGCACTAACTATAAAAAAATGCACCAAGCACGAAATTAGTTTATAAAATATTATTTATGGATTTTGAAAATCTTAATTTTTAATTGTTGCGCGCGCAATGTTTCGTTAGATTTTTACGTAGTACAATTTTATATTTAATTTGACTAGAAATTTCAGGATAAAAATATTTCGGATCCCATCAAAATGTGGGAAATTTTATTGAATTATGTCTCGAACGGTTGGTTGAAATTATTAATCGTTGTCCTAGCTAGAAAATGGGTTGTACTTTTCACAAACTGTAAATGGGCTGTAGTAAATTCCATTATAATTCAAAAATGGGTTGTACATTCTTACAAATCGCAAATGGGCTATAAGTTCTCTGCCACACACTTGTGGGCCTACTAAGTTGACGCGTCCCCTAAAAAAAAGAAGTTGATGCGTATGCAAGGCTTTGTCAACTTATTATAGTCAACACACGGTTCTAGCAGCAGTGGTCGTTGGATGTCCATCCAACGAATGTCGTGCTTCTTCTTCAATCTCGGATATTCTACCTTCACCCGCCCAAAAAATGATTCCTCCACCTGACATCTTGGGCGCACCGTTTCGGAAGCTGACCTGTGGGCCTACTAACTTGACGCGTACCAAGGGCTTTGTCAACTTAGTCAATATGAACGATTCTAGCTGTAGTGACCGTACGATGTCCATCCAACGGCCGTAGTGCTTCTTCAACCTCTGGTCTTCTTGCTCCAGCCGCCCAAAGCAGCACCGCCCCCGTGGCCGGCTGTGCTGCCGCGGAGGCCTCACCGCCCCCTACTACTCTCACCGCTGTCCAGGCCATCCCTCCACTCACCCACACCCCCTGTTATTATGCGGCGATGGCAGCCTCACACCGCAACCGAACCAGTGAACCCTCGTACTCCTCTCCGCACGGGCTTCCACTGCCGCGTCTTCCCCGGCTCCGCGTCGTCCCCTTCCTAGGCCTCGCCGCTCGCCGTCGTCCACCGCCCTGGTGCTCTCGGCGCGGCGTGGTCAACTTGGTCAAGGAACGACTTCCATCGGAAGAGTGCTGTACGTGGAGAGGCTGACACCTGAGTCCACGACAGCCGCAAGGAAGTGCCTCCTTATTATGCGGAAAATAATTATTCCTCCACCTGGTAGCAGGGACCCATCGGACGGGCCACCGTATTTGGCGAAAAATCGTTTCCCCCCTGACTGCTAGGACCCACCGAACGGGCCACCATATTTCGCGAAAAAAACGTTCCCCCCGCTGTCAGCTCGGACCCACCGGAAGTGCCTCCTTATTGCACACAAAAAAATGAATACTCCCCCTACTAGTTGGGACCCACCTTGGTGGGAGGCTGACTTGTGGGCCTACTAAGTTGACGGGGATGGAGTGCTTTGTCAACTTAGTCAATATGAACGATTCTAGCTCCATTGACCGTACGATGTCCATCCTACGGCCGTAGTGCTTCTACAACCTCTGGTCTTCTTGCTCGAGCAGCCCAAAGCAGTGTCGGTCGTCCCGCATGCTCCTGCCTCCCGTGGCTGACTATGCTGCCGCGGAGGCCTCACCGCCTCCTACTATTCCCACCGCTGGCCAGGCCCTGCGGCGATGGCAGCTTCACACCGCAATCGAACTAGTGAACCCTCGTACTCCTCTCCGCGCGGGCTTCCACTGCCGCGTCTTCCCCGGCTGTGCGTCGTCCCCTTCCTAGGCCTCGCCGTCGTCCACCGCCCTGGTGCTCTCAGCGCGGCGTGGTCAACGTGGTCAAGGAACGACTTCCATCGGAAGAGTACTGTACGTGGAGAGGCCGACAGCTGGGTCCACGGCCGCAGCAAGGAAGTGCCTCCTTATTACGCGCAAAATAATTATTCCTCCACCTGACAGCGGGGACCCACCAGACGGGCCACCGTATTTCGCGAAAAAAATGTTTCCCCCTGACTGCTGGGATCCACCAGCTACATCTTCGCACGCAAGGAAGTGCGTCCGGGCAAAAGACAAATGATTCGCCCCCCTGACTGCTGGGACCCACCAGCTACACCTTCGCAGGCAAGGAAGTGCCTGACAGTCGGGACCCACCTGGTCGAAGCGTACGTAGCGTTGTCATTCTGGTCGCGAACGTGTACGTACATACTGGTCGATGTAGAGGCGCGCACGTGTCGTAGCAGAGGCGCGCAAGTAGCATGTACACGTACGTATAGCGGCCAGGGTGCAAGAAAGTAAATACGGCCACGTACGTACATACGGGCGGGGTCTCGAATGACTACTTGCGCGTACATACGGCCAGGGCTCGTGTACATGGTTGGGTCAGAATGGAGAAACATCGTCGTCGTCGTGTTCACGGGGTGCCAGCCGGCTGGGTCGAAACGGAATGCGTCGTCGTGTTCATCGGGAGGGCTTGGACGGAACAGCCAATGGAAACGAGGCCTGGCATACCGCAGAACGGTGGAAACGACCTTGTGTTTGATCGGCCATGTTCGAAACAGGATCCTGTTCATCGGGAGGGGTCTGGCGTACCGCAAAATGGAGGAAATGGACCTCCTACGGTCGAAACGGGGGTCCTATTGATCGTGAGGGGTGTGGCCTGCCGCAAAACGGAGGAAACGGACTTGTGTTGGAGCACTGCGGTCGAAATGGGGGTCCTGTTCATCGGGAGGGGTGTGGCGTACCGCAAACCAGGACTCCACAGGATACCGTTCATCTCCACCGGCGACCCCCTCCAGCCTCCACGGGCTACTGTTCATCCATCGTCGACCTCCTCCAGCCTCCACCTGCGACTGTTCATCCACGGGCTCCTGTTCATCCAGCCTCCACCGCGCGCTACTCCACCGGCTACTGTTCAACCACCCCTCCATAGGCTACTGTTCATCCAGCCCTCCACCGTCTACTGTTCATCCAGCCCTCCACGGGGTGGTCCTGTTCATCCTGCCCTCCACGGGGTCCTGTTCATACAGCCCCAACCGGCTCGATCGATTGGGGTCCTGTTCATCCAGAGGCAACACCACGGGGTCCTGTTCATCCACCCCCACCGGGAACTGTTTATCCAACCCCCCCCCCCCAGCAACGCTCACTGTTCATCCAGAGGCAGCATCGATCGGCTTCAGTTAGCAGCAGTAGCGAAGGAATCGCTCGATCAGGTTCAGTTAACAGCCATCGATCGATCGCTCGGGTTCAGTAACGCGTAGCCTGCAGTGCAATCGCTCGGGTTCAGTTAGAGCCCAACACCTCGCTCGGGTTCAGTTAGAGCCCAACGCCTCGCACCCACGCGCGTGCGTGTACGAGAGAAACGCGCATCGCTTGGCCCCGACCACCCACCGTAACCGGGAACACCCTGATATTTTCCTCGCCCTCGCTTCTACCACGGCTTTTTCCGTCATGGACGGCCTAAAGAATGTCATGCAGCTGCGTCTCCGGCCCGCCCAGGACGAAAAGCCCATTTTCTGTCATGATTTTTTGTCATACAAGTAGGACCCCACCACATCTATGATGATACCGGGTTTTGTCACAATTATCGTCATAGAAGTGTCATAAGTATGACAAAAAAATCGTTCGGCCCAAAATGTCACGGATGTGTCTTTCTTTGTAGTGACTATAACGGTTTGAAAACTCATATTTCGTGTACTTGTGTGCGATTTAATTCCATGTGCAGTAAATTGGAAGGAATTTTCAAACATATTGGTCTAACGGCTATGACACAATTAAGCATCGAGTTACATGGAATTTTAATTCCAAAAAATAAAAAAATCAGAAACACATGGAACCTTGCTTAATGTAATGTCATGCCACCAAGATGATGTGGTACAAAAATTGGCATGTTTGACCAAACTTTGGACACACACCCCTCACAAACCGGAGCAACTCACTAGAAGGCTCGTGGTTCCGAGAGGGAACAATGCATGTTTGATGACGAACGGGAGATAGCTTCCTCTTACGTCCTTCAATTTTTTTCCTACGTCTAACAAGCACTAGTACAACTGTAATGTGAAATTTTCGAAAATTCTAGGGGTCATTTGACCTTTTAAAGACATTTAAGTGATTTTCTAGCCATTTAATGACCGTAATTCAAATTTGAACTACATCTACATGCAACGCCTAACCAAAATGGTTTGAAAAATCATATTTGTGTACTTGTGTGCGAGTTAATTCCATCTGCAGTAAACTAGAAGGAATTTTCAAACATATTTGTATCACGACATGGACACATATGCATGGAGTGACATGGCATTTTAATTCCAAAAAATAAAAAAATCAGAAACACATGAAACCTTGGTTGATGTAATATCATGCCACCAAGATGATGTGGTAAAAAATTGGCATGTTTGACGAAATTTTGGACACACATCCCTCACAAACCGGAGCAACTCGCTAGAAGGTTCATGGTTCCAAGAGGGAACAATGCATGTTTGATGACGAACGGGAGATAGCTTCCTCTTACGGCCTTCAAATTTTTTCTACGTCTAACGTGCACTACTACAACTGTAATGTGAAATTTTGGAAAATTCTAGGGGTCATTTGACCTTTTAAAGACATTTAAGTGATTTTCTAGCCATTTAATGACCGTAATTCAAATTTGAACTACATCTACATGCAACGCCTGAACAAAACGGTTTGAAAAATCATATATGTGTACTTGTGCGTGAGTTAATTCCATGTGTAGTAAATTAGAAGGAATTTTCAAACATATCGGTCTCATGACATGGACACATGCATACGTATGCATTGAGTGACATGGCATTTGAAGTCAAAAAATATATATGATCAGAAACACATGAAACCTTGCTTGATGTAATGTCATGCCACCAAGATGATGTGGTAAAGAAATTGGCATGTTTGACGAACGTTTGGACACACACCCCTCACAAACCGGAGCAACTCGCTAGTAGGTCCGTGGTTCCGAGAGGGAACAATGCATGTTTGATGACGAACGACAGATAGCTTCCTCTTACGGCCTTCAATTTTTTTCCTACGTTTAACGTGCACTAATACAACTATCATGTGAAAATTTGGTAAATTTCAGGGGTAATTTGACCTTTTAAAGACATTTAAGTGATTTTCTAACCATTTAATGACCGTAATTCAAATTTGAACTACATCTACATGCAACGCCTAAACAAAACGGTTTGAAAAATCATATTTTTGTGTACTTGTGCGCGAGTTAATTCCATGTGCAGTAAATTAGAAGGAATTTTCAAACATATTGGTGTCAAGGCATGGGCACATGCATGGAGTGCATGCCATGGCATTTTAATTCTAAAATATTAAAAAATGATCAGAAAAACATGAAACCTTGCTTGATTTAATGTAATCCACCAAGATGATGTTGTAAAGAAATTGGCAGGTTTGACGAAAGTTTGGACACACACCCTCACAAACCGGAGCAACTCGCTAGAAGGTTCGTGGTTCCGAGAGGGAACAATGCATGTTTGATGACGAACGGGAGATAGCTTCCTCGTATGGCCTTCAAATTTTTTCTACGTCTAACGTGCACTACTACAACTGTAATGTGAAATTTTGGAAACTTTTAGGGGTCATTTGACCTTTTAAAGACATTTAAGTGATTTGCTAACCATTTAATGACCGTAATTCAAATTTGAACTACATCTACATGCAACGCCTAACCAAAATGGTTTGAAAAATCATATCTATGTACTTGTGTGCGAGTTAATTCCATGTGCAGTAAATTAGAAGGAATTTTCAAACATATTGGTCTCACGACATGGGCACATGCATACGTATGCATGGAGTGACATGGCATTTTAATTCAAAAAAATAGAAAAATGACATGAAACCTTGGTTGATGTAATGTCATGCCACCAAGATGATGTGGTAAAGAAATTGGCATGTTTGACGAACGTTTGGACACGTGCCCCTCACAAACCGGAGCAACTCGCTAGAAGGTTCGTGGTTCCGAGAGGGAACAATGCATGTTTGATGACGAACGGGAGATAGCTGCCTCTTACGGCCTTCAAATTTTTTCCTACGTTTAACGTGCAACTGTCATGTGAAAATTTGGTAAATTCCAGGGGTCATTTGACCTTCTAAAGACATTTAAGTGATTTTCTAACCATTTAATGACCATAATTCAGATTTGAACTACATCTACATGCAACGCCTAACCAAAACGGTTTGAAAAATCATATTTTTGTGTACTTGTGTGCAAATTAATTCCATGTGCAGTAAATTGTAAGGAAATTTCAAACATATTGGTGTCAAGGCATGGGCACATGCATGGAGTGCATGCCATGGCATTTTAATTCCAAAAAATTAAAAAATGATCAGAAAAACATGAAACCTTGCTTGATTTAATGTCATGCCACCAAGATGATGTGGTAAAAAAAATTGGCATGTTTGACGAAAGTTTGGACACACACCCCTCACAAACCAGAGCAACTCACTAGAAGGTTTGTGCTTCCAAGAGGGAACAATGCATGTTTGCTGACAGACGGGAGATAGCTTCCTCTTACGGCCTTCAAATTTTTTTCCTATGTTTAACGTGCACTAATACAACTGTCATGTGAAAATTTGGAAATTTTCAGGGGTCATTTGACCTTTTAAAGACATTTAAGTGATTTTCTAACCATTTAATGACCGTAATTCAAATTTGAACTAGATCTCATGCAACGCCTAACCAAAACGGTTTGAAAAATCATATTTTTGTGTACTTGTGTGCGAGTTAAAAAATCATCAGATGATGTAAATATCTGGTGTTCAAAAAAGAAAGTGTAAAGATCTGGCAAGACAACTGGCCCCCACACGATTGACACTCTATCTCGCGGCTCGAGGTTTGGTAGGTGATTGGCGGGGATCATTAATCAGACACGGTTCTGTATTGGAAACCGTCAGCTATTATGTTCACACACGGATTTGCTGCGGGAATTGTGTGTAATTCAAACTACAGTACTCATAAATTCTGGTGACCAGCGTGTGTACTGTCCCCGTCGATCTAGATTCCGGCCGCCAATAAATACTTCCTTGCTCACGTCGTCCCGCCTACATTCTCATCTACATCTTCCCCTCGCTCGCCCTCTCTCTCTCTCTCTTAAATCTCTGCCATGGCGCGGCCGGTCTGCCCACGCGCCGACGAGGAGTCGCCGCCCCCCAAGACGCTCACTCGATTAGTAGTGACGAGGAGCCCTACGCGCCGCCCGACGAGGTTGCGCCGAACCCCCCAACTTTGGATTGGTTTTGGGGCCAGTACAATCTTTGTCTGTGGAAGTCACTGCCGCCGGCTGAGAAAGCCAGGCAAGTGGCGTTCAAGAAGGAGATGGCGGAGGAGGAAGCCAGGTACCAGGCGGCCTGTGAAGCCCGTGATGCCGCCTGGAAAAAGGAGGCGGCGGAGCTTTGGGGGCGGGCGCGTCGTCGTGCCGAGGAGGTGTACGAAGACGGGTACTTTGCGAGGAAGGTCATAGGCGTTGGGCGCCTCGTCGTTGCCTGGAGGTGGGCCGATAAGCTCCAGCGTGCCACTGACGAGGAGCTCCGATGGGCACCCAACGAAATGGCAAGATCGGCCGCGCGCGTCCGCCAGCAAGAGGCAGATCGGTACGTCAAGCGCTACGAGGCAGAGGAGTCGGAGTACTGCCTCCGCACTGGGAAGACGCCGTGCACCAGGGAGCTACTGAAGGAAATATGCCCTAGAGGCAATAATTAAGTTGTTATTTATTTCCTCATATCATGATAAATTTTTGTTATTCATGCTAGAATTGTATTAAATGGAAACATAATACATGTGTGAATACATAGACAAACATAGTGTCACTAGTATGCCTCTACTTGACTAGCTCATTAATCAAAGATGGTTGAGTTTCCTAGCCATGGACATGAGTTGTCATTTAATTAATGGGATCACATCATTAGGAGAATGATGTGATTGACATGACCCATTCCGTTAGCTTACCACTTGATCGTTTAGTTTACTGCTATTGCTTTCCCCATGACTTATACATGTTCCTATGACTAAGAGATTATGCAACTCCCGAATACCGGAAGAACACTTAGTGTGCTACCAAACATCACAACATAACTGGGTGATTATAAAGGTGCTCTACAAGTGTCTCCGATGGTACTTGTTGAGTCGGCATAAATTGAGATTAGGATTTGTCACTCCGATTGTCGGAGAGGCATCTCTGGGCCCTCTCGGTAATGCACATCACAATAAGCCTTGCAAGCAATGTGACTAATGAGTTCGTTACGGGACGATGCATTACGGAATGAGTAAAGCGACTTGCCGGTAGCGAGATTGAGCTAGGTATTCAGATACCGACGATCGAATCGCGGGCAAGTAACATACCGACGACAAAGGGAACAACGTATGTTGTTATGCAGTTTGACCGATAAAGATCTTCGTAGAATATGTAGGAACCAATATGAGCATCCAGGTTCCGCTATTGGTTATTGACCGGAGACGTGTCTCGGTCATGTCTACATAGTTCACGAATCCGTAGGGTCCGCACGCTTAAAGTTCTGTGACGATCGGTATTATGAGTTTATATGTTTTGATGTACCGAAGGTAGTTGGCAGTCGCGGATATGATCATGGACGTGACGAGGACTCTCGAAATGGTCTAGACATAAAGATTGATATATTAGAAGCCTACATTTGGACATCGGAAGAGTTTCGGGTGAAATTGGGATTTTACCGGAGTGACGGAGGGGTTACCGGAACCCCCCGGGGGTTAATGGGCCTTGTTGGGCCCTAGTGGAGAGAGAGAGGGGCCGGCTAGGGCAGGCCGCACACCCCCTCCTCCTCTGGTCCGAATTGGACTAGGAAGGGGGGTGGCGCCCCCTTTCCTTCTCCTTCTCCCCCTTCCTTTCCCCCTCCTAGTAGGAGTAGGAAAGAGGGGGGTCCTACTCCTACTAGGAGGAGGACTCCTCCTCCTGGCGCGCCCTACAGGGCCGGCCGGCCTCCTCCCCTTGCTCCTTTATATACGGGGGCAGGGGCACCCTAGAACAGACAAGTTGATCATTGATCTCTTAGCCGTGTGCGGTGCCCCCCTCCACCATAATCCACCTCGGTCATATCGTAGCGGTGCTTAGGCGAAGCCCTGCGTCGGTAGCATCATCATCACCGTCACCACGCCGTCGTGCTGACGAAGCTCTTCCCGGAAGCTCTACTGGATCGTGAGTTCGTGGGACGTCACCGAGCTGAACGTGTGCTGAACGCGGAGGTGCCGTACGTTCGGTGCTGAGGATCGGTCGATCGTGAAGACGTACGACTACATCAACCGCGTTGTTATAACGCTTCCGCTTACAGTCTACGAGGGTACGTAGACAACACTCTCCCCTCTCGTTGCTATGCATCACCATGATCTTGCGTGTGCGTAGGAAATTTTTTGAATTTACTACGTTCCCCAACAATGGCATCCGAGCCAAGTTATTGCGTAGATGTTATATGCACGAGTAGAACACAAGTGAGTTGTGGGTGATACAAGTCATACTGCTTACCAGCATGTCATACTTTGGTTCGGCGGTATTTTTGGATGAAGCGGCTCGGGCCGACATTACACGTACGCTTACGCGAGACTGGTTCTACCGACGTGCTTAGCACACAGGTGGCCGGCGGGTTTCAGTTTCTCCAACTTTAGTAGAACCAAGTGTGGCTACGCCTGGTCCTCGTGAAGGTTAAAACAGCACTAACTTGACGAAACAGCATTGTGGTTTTGATGCGTAGGTAAGAACGGTTCTTGCTCAGCCCCTAGCAGCCACGTAAAACATGCAACAACAAAGTAGAGGACGTCTAACTTGTTTTTGCAGGGCATGTTGTGATGTGATATGGTCAAGGCATGATGCTATATTTATTGTATGAGATGATCATGTTTTGTAATGGAGTTATCGGCAACTGGCAGGAGCCATATGGTTGTCACTTTATGGTATGCAATGCAATCGCCCTGTAATTGCTTTACTTTATCACTAAGCGGTAGCGATAGTCGTAGAAGCAATAGTTTGCGAGACGACAATGATGCTATGATGGAGATCAAGGTGTCGGCCGGTGACGATGGTGATCATGACGGTGCTTTGGAGATGGAGATCAAAGGCACAAGATGATGATGGCCATATCATATCACTTATATTGATTGCATGTGATGTTTATCCTTTATGCATCTTATTCTGCTTTGTTTGACGGTAGCATTATAAGATGAACTCTCACTAAATTTCAAGGTAAAAGTGTTCACCCTGAGTATGCACCGTTGCCAAAGTTCGTCGTGCTGAGACACCACGTGATGATCGGGTGTTATAAGCTCAATGTTCATCTAGAACGGGTGTAAGACAGTTTTGCACACGCAAAATACTCGCGGTTAAATTTGACGAGCCTAGCATATGCAGATATGGCCTCGGAACACTGAGAACGAAAGGTCGAGCGTGAATCATATAGTAGATATGATCAACATAGTGATGTTCACCATTGAAAACTACTCCATTTCACGTGATGATCGGTTATGGTTTAGTTGATATGGATCACGTGATCACTTAGATAAATAGAGGGATGTCTATCTAAGTGGGAGTTCTTAAGTAATATGATTAATTGAACTTTACTTTACCATGAACTTAGTCCTGGTAGTATTAGCATATCTATGTTGTAGATCAATAGCTCGCGTTTAGCTCCCCTGTTTTATTTTTGATATGTTCCAAGAGAAAACTAAGTTGAAAGATGTTAGTAGCAATGATGAGGATTGGATCTATGATCTGAGGATTATCCTCATTGCTGCACAGAAGAATTATGTCCTTGATGCACCGCTAGGTGACAGACCGATTGCAGGAGCAGATGCAGACGTTATGAACGTTTGGCAAGCTTGATATGATGACTACTTGATAGTTTAGTGCACCATGCTTTACGGCTTAGAATCGGGGCTTCAAGGACGTTTTTGAAACGCCACGGAGCATATGATATGTTCCAAGAGTTGAAATTAGTATTTCAGACTCATGCCCATGTCGAAAGGTATAAGACCTTTGACAAGTACTTTGCCTACAAGATGGAGAATAGCTCAGCTAGTGAGCATGTGCTCAGAATGTCTGAGTACTACAATCACTTGAATCAAGTGGGAGTTAATCTTCCAGATAAGATAGTGATTGACAGAGTTCTCTAGTCACTATCACCAAGTTACTAGAACTCCGTGATGAACTATAATATGCAAGGGATAACGGAAACGATTCCCAAGCTCTTCGTGATGCTGAAATCGACGAAGGTAGAAATCAAGAAAAGCATCAAGTGTTGATGGTTGACAAGACCACTAGTTTCAAGAAAAGGGCAAAGGGAAGAAGGGGAACTTCAAAAAGAACGGCAAGCAAGTTGTTGCTCCCATGAAGAAGCCCAAAGCTAGACCCAAGCCTGAAACTGAGTGCTTCTACTGCAAAGGAAATGGTCACTGGAAGTGGAACTGCCCTAGATACTTGGCGGATAAGAAGGATGGCAAAGTAAACAAAGGTATATTGGATATACATGTTATTGATGTGTACTTTACTAGTGTTTATAGAAACCCCTCGGCATTTGATACTGGATCAGTTGCTAAGAGTAGTAACTCGAAACGGGAGTTTCAGAATGAACAGAAACTAGTTGAGGGCGAGGTGACGATGTGTGTTGGAAGTAGTTCCAAGATTGATATGATCATCATCGCACACTCCCTATACTTTCGGGATTAGTGTTGAACCTAAATAAGTGTTATTTGGTGTTTGCGTTGAGCATGAATATGATTTGATCATGTTTATTGCAATACGGTTATTCATTTATGTTAGAGAATAATTGTTGTTCTGTTTACATGAATAAAACCTTCTATGGTCATACACCCAATGAAAATGTTTTGTTGGATCTCGATAGTAGTGATACACCTATTCATAATATTGAAGCCAAAAGAAGCAAAGTTAATAATGATAGTGCAACTTATTTGTGGCACTGTCGTTTAGGTTATATTGGTGTAAAGCGCATGAAGAAACTCCATGCTGATGGGATTTTGGAATCACTTGATTCTTGCGAACCATGCCTTATGGGCAAGATGACTAAAACTCCGTTCTCTGGAACAATGGAGCGAGCAACTGGCTTATTGGAAATAATACATACTGATGTATGCAATCCGATGAGTGTTAAGGCTCACGGCGGGTATCGTTATTTTCTGACCTTCACAGATGATTTGAGTAGATATGGCTATATCTACTTGATGAAACATAAGTCTGAAACATTTGAAAAGTTCAAAGAATTTCAGAGTGAAGTGGAAATCATCGTAACAAGAAAATAAAGTTTCTATGGTCTGATCGTGAAGGAGAATATTTGAGTTACGAGTTTGGTCTACATTTGAAACAATGCGGAATAGTTTCGCAACTCACACCACCTGGAACATCACAGCGT
This sequence comes from Triticum aestivum, assembly GCF_018294505.1. Taxonomy (NCBI): domain Eukaryota; kingdom Viridiplantae; phylum Streptophyta; class Magnoliopsida; order Poales; family Poaceae; genus Triticum; species Triticum aestivum. The sequence continues at coordinate 51,090,467 of NC_057811.1, forward strand.
AATGGTGTGTCCGAACATCGTAACCGTACTTTATTAGATATGGTACAATCTATGATGTCTCTTACCGATTTACCACTATCGTTTTTGGAGTTATGCATTAGAGATAGCTGCATTCACGTTAAACAGGGCACCATCTAAATCCGTTGAGACGACACCGTATGAACTATGGTTTGGCAAGAAACCAAAGTCGTCGTTTCTTAAAGTTTGGGGCTGCGATTCTTATGTGAAAAGTCTTCAACCTGATAAGCTCAAACCCAAATCGGAGAAATGTGTCTTCATAGGATACCCAAAGGAGACAGTTGGGTATACCTTCTATCACAGATCCAAAGGCAAGACATTCGTTGCTAAGAATGGAACCTTTCTAGAGAAGGAGTTTCTCTCGAAAGAAGTGAGTGGGAGGAAAGTAGAACTTGATGAGGTAACTGTACCTGCTCCCTTATTGGAAAGTAGTTCATCACAGAAATCTATTCCTGTGACTCCTACACCAATTAGTGAGGAAGCTAATGATGATGATCATGTAACTTCAGATCAAGTTACTACCGAACCTCGTAGGTCAACCAGAGTGAGATCTGCACCAGAGTGGTACGGTAATCCTGTTCTGGAGGTCATGTTACTTGACCATGACGAACCTACGAACCATGAGGAAGCGATGATGAGCCCAGATTCCATGAAATGGCTTGAGGCCATGAAATCTGAGATGGGATCCATGTATGAGAACAAAGTGTGGACTTTGGTTGACTTGCCGGATGATCGGCAAGCCATAGAAAATAAATGGATCTTCAAGAGGAAGACAGACATTGGTAGTAGTGTTACTATCTACAAAGCTCGAATTGTCACAAAAAGGTTTTCGACAAGTTCAAGGTGTTGAGTACGATGAGAGTTTCTCACTCGTATCTATGCTTAAGTCTGTCTGAATCATGTTAGCAATTGCCGCATTTTATGAAATCTGGCAAATGGATAAACAAAACTACACTCCTTAATTGATTTATTAAAGAAGAGTTGTATATGATGCAACCAGAAGGTTTTGTCGATCCTAAAGGTGCTGACAAAATGTGCAAGCTCCAGCAATCCATCTATGGACTGGTGCAAGCATCTCGGAGTTGGAATATAAGCTTCGATGAGTTGATCAAAGCATATAGTTTTATACAGACTTGCGGTGAAGCCTGTATTTACAAGAAAGTGAGTGGGAGCACTACAGCATTTCTGATAAATATATGTGAATGACATATTGTTGATTAGAAATAATGTAGAATTTTCTGGAAAGCATAAAGGAGTATTTGAAAGAAGTTTTTCAAAGAAAGACCTTGGTGAAGCTGCTTACATATTGAGCATCAAGATCTATAGAGATAGATCAAGACGCTTGATAAGTTTTTTTTCAATGAGTACATACCTTGACGAGATTTTGAAGTAGTTCAAAATGGAACAGTCAAAGAACGAGTTCTTGCGTGTGTTACAAGGTGTGAAATTGAGTAAGACTCAAAGCCCGACCACGGCAGAAGATAGAATGAGAATGAAAGTCATTCCCTATGCCTCATCCATAGGTTCTATATAGTATGCCATGATGTGTACCAGATCTATCGTATACCCTACACTGATTTCGACAAGGGAGTACAATAGTGATCTAGGAGTAGATCACTGGACAGCGGTCAAAAATTATCCTTAGTGGAATAAGGATATGTTTCTCGATTATGGAGGTGACAAAAGGTTGGTCGTAAAGGGTTACGTCGATACAAGTTTTTACACTGATCCAGTTGACTCTAAGTCTCAATCTGGATACATATGGAAAGTGGGAGCAATTAGCTAGAGTAGCTCCGTGTAGAGCATTGCTGACATAGATATTTGCAAAATACATACGGATCTGAATGTGGCAGACCCGTTGACTAAATTTCTCTCACAAGCAAAACATGATCACACCTTAGTACTCTTTTGGGTGTTAATCACATAGCGATGTGAACTAGATTATTGACTCTAGTAAACCCTTTGGGTGTTGGTCACATGACGATGTGAACAATGGGTGTTAATCACATGGTGATGTGAACTATTGGTGTTAATCACATGGCGAGGTGAACTAGATTACTGACTCTAGTGCAAGTGGGAGACTGAAGGAAATATGCCCTAGAGGCAATAATAAAGTTATTATTTATTTTCTCATATCATGATAAATGTTTATTATTGATGCTAGAATTGTATTAACCGGAAACATAATACATGTGTGAATACATAGACAAACATAGTGTCACTAGTATGCCTCTACTTGACTAGCTCGTTAATCAAAGATGGTTGAGTTTCCTAGCCATGGACATGAGTTGTCATTTGATTAACGGGATCACATCATTAGGAGAATGATGTGATTGACATGACCCATTCCATTAGCTTACCACTTGATTGTTTCGTTTACTGCTATTGCTTTCTCCATGACTTATACATGTTCCTATGACTATGAGATTATGCAACTCTCGAATACCGGAAGAACACTTTGTGTGCTACCAAACGTCACAACGTAACTGGGTGATTATAAAGGTGCTCTACAGGTGTCTCCGATCGTACTTGTTGAGTTGGCATAGATCGAGATTAGGATTTGTCACTCCAATTGTCGGAGAGGTATCTCTGGGCCCTCTCGGTAATGCACATCACAATAAGCCTTGCAAGCAATGTGACTAATGAGTTAGTTACGGGATGATGCATTACGGAAAGAGTAAAGAGACTTGCCGGTAATGAAATTGAGCTAGGTATTAAGATACCGACGATCGAATCTCGGGCAAGTAACATACCGATGACAAAGGGAACAACGTATGTTGTTATGCGGTTTGACTGATAAAGATCTTCGTAGAATATGTAGGAACCAATATGAGCATCCAGGTTCCGCTATTGGTTATTGACCGGAGACGTGTCTCGGTCATGTCTACATAGTTCTCGAACCCGTATGTTCTGCACGCTTAAAGTTCTGTGACGATCAGTATTATGAGTTTGTATGTTTTGATGTACCGAAGGTAGTTGTGAGTCCCGGATATGATCACGGACATGACGAGGAGTCTCGAAATGGTCGAGACATAAAGATTGATATATTGGAAGCATACATTTGGACATCAGAAGAGTTCCGGGTGAAATCGGGATTTTACCGGAGTGTCGGAGGGGTTACCGGAACCCCCCGGGGGTTAATGGGCCTTGTTGGGCCCTAGTGGAGAGAGAGAGAGGGGGGCCGGCCAGGGCAGGCCGGGCGCCCCCTCCCCCTCTGGTCCGAATTTGACTAGGAAGGGGGGGCCTTTCCTTCTCCTTCTCCCCCTTCCTTTCCCCCTCCTAGTAGGAGTAGGAAAGAGGGGAGTCCTACTCCTACTAGGAGGAGGACTCCTCCTCCTGGCGCGCCCTACAGGGCCGGCTGGCCTCCCCCCTTGCTCCTTTATATACGGGGGCAGGGGGCACCCTAGAACAGACAAGTTGATCATTGATCTCTTAGCCGTGTGTGGTGCCCCCCTCCACCATAATCCACCTCGGTCATATCGTAGCGGTGCTTAGGCGAAGCCCTGCGTCAGTAGCATCATCATCACCGTCACCACGCCGTCGTGCTGACGAAGCTCTTCCCGGAAGCTCTACCGGATTGTGAGTTCGCGGGACGTCACCGAGCTAAACGTGTGCTGAACGCGGAGGTGCCGTACGTTCGGTGCTGAGGATCGATCAATCGTGAAGACGTACGACTACATCAATCGTGTTGTTATAACGCTTCCGCTTACGGTCTATGAGGGTACATAGACGACACTCTCCCTCTCGTTTCTATGCATCACCATGATTTTGCCTGTGCGTAGGAAATTTTTTGAAATTATTACGTTCCCCAACAGCTGTTGGCGAGGGGCTGCTGGAATACTCGCCCCTGGAGGGATTATTAGTTTTAGTATTGTTCGTTTTCAATTTTATGCATTGTACCTAGTAGTTAAGTATCATCACATATATGTGATGATATTTTATATATATATATATATATATATATATATATTCTGTGATGATCTAATGAACAATTAATATATATATATATATATTATGAATTCTGTTTTCTATCTGTTTTTGTATACTAATTTGAATCTAGCTGTTATCATCCACATATACAGAATGGAAAGCGTATATACACACATTGAAACAGCACATATAAGAATGGAAAACAGAGTACACACATTGAAACAGAGCAATAAACAGAGCAATACTATGATTGTTGTGAATACATAGTTATCCACGTCGAAACGACTTTTCAAAATAAAACGAGTCCATGAGACCATGACCAGCAGCCCTTGCCTAGGGTAGCTCTTGGCTCTGCATGAACTCGTGCAGGCGTTCGTCCAAGTGGTCGACACGCTCGTGGTACATCTGGAGCGCGATCTCGAGCTCCAAATTGGCTATTTCATCCGAGATCACCAGCTCAAGGATGCGATGGCCATGTTCCTCTACTGCGCCCAGGTGGACACCTGGGCCAAGGAGGCGGTCGAGCCTACGGACCAGCGCGTTGGCATCCAGTGGGCCGCAAACAAGGCGAACGGCGGCACCCATGCGAACGGCGCGGCGGGCGTCTGGTGCAAGTACGGCGCGGCCGGCCTGTGGTGCAAGTACGGCGCTGAGGGCCTCTGCCCACTCCTGGCGAGGAATGGGGGTACTGACGGGATGTGTACCCAGCTGCGACGCCGTGTTGACAGCAGGCAAGCGCCGCTTGATCCGCTCTTGCTGTGCGGCTCGCCGCGCCTCTCGCTCTGCGACGCTCCAGCGGTCTCGCCGTGCGGCGAGCCGCAACCTATCGGCGCGGACGCGCCTAGCTTTCTCTGCGGTGCGCAATCGGTCATGTTGTGCGGCAAGCTGCAGCCTGTCGGCCTTGGCATGCCTATCTTGATCCACGGCGCTCAAGCTTCATGCGCCAAAGGTCTGCTCAACCCTGGCGATGACGCGCATCACAGCGCCGTCCATCGCGTTGCCGGGGAGCGCCTCAGCCTCGACGGGCCGTGGCGCCTGCTCGTTTTCCTCGTCGACGAGGTTGATGGCAGAGGCGGCGCTTTGGTGGGTTGGCATGCTTGGAAAAGGTGGATGTGCTACAGGCTGTGCTTGTCGCCTCCATGCGCCGCGCGCCCCCTATGCGCAATATAGCAGGGTGGCGGGAAAGAGGTGAGGAAATGGCGGGAAACGGTGGTGTGTTCATAAAACGCCATCAATTAATGGAAACTTAGCATCAAGCTAGCACAAGTAGATGATGATCAGATGAACACGGACCACACTAGGGAACCCGTCGGTGATGAATTCATCAATCCCAAACGGTTGAATACTAGCAAGCGTTTGCCCACAACACACACGGCTTATTCCATCACAAATAGGTCGGATGGATCAACTGTATGCCACGTATCACCCATTGTCAAAAAGTAATGCGGTAAACCTTCTTTAACATGTGTTTAAAAACAAGGACCTTGAGGTTAAATTAGCTGAGGGAATGGGGCATTTCGGTCATTTGACCGAAATGACCCATCCCATCACCTAATTTAACATCGACACAACTTCCCATCCAGTCACCCATCCGATGGCTGCTCCAGCCTGAGCACACTTAACTTGATAGTTTTCTTACATGAGCTACTGGTGGAACAGCTAGTCCTTGCTGATAGGAATGCCTCTTCACATCCTTATGGCGTATCCGGATGACCGCCCGTCCCACAATGGCCAATAGATGTTGTGTAGACAGAGCATATCGCATACGTCTTATTAGAAGCAATCGTTTGCGTTATTATCGGTCTTCGCACACATTTCTGATTACAGACCTGTTTGCCGCGTATCACACACATCTTGTTGAAGGAAATATGCCCTAGAGGCAATAATAAAGTATTATATAGTTCCTTATATCATGATAAATGTTTATTATTCATGCTAGAATTGTATTGACCGGAAACATAATACATGTGTGAATATATAGACAAACAGAGTGTCACTAGTATGCCTCTACTTGACTAGCTCGTTAATCAAAGATGGTTATGTTTCCTAGCCATAGACATGAGTTGTCATTTGATTAACGGGATCACCTCATTAGGAGAATGACGTGATTGACATGACCCATTACGTTAGCTTAGCACCCGAACGTTTAGTATGTTGCTATTGCTTTCTTCATGACTTATACATGTTCCTATGACTATGAGATTATGCAACTCCCGTTTACCGGAGGAACACTTTGTGTGCTACCAAACGTCACAACGTAAATGGGTGATTATAAAGGTGCTCTACAGGTGTCTCCAAAGGTACTTGTTGGGTTGGCGTATTTCGAGATTAGGATTTGTCACTCCGATTGTCGGAGAGGTATCTCTGGGCCCACTCGGTAATGCACATCACTATAAGCCTTGCAAGCATTGTGACTAATGAGTTAGTTGCAGGATGATGTATTACGGAACGAGTAAAGAGACTTGCCGGTAACGAGATTGAACTAGGTATCGAGATACCGACGATCGAATCTCGGGCAAGTAACATACCGATGACAAAGGGAACAACGTATGTTGTTATGCGGTCTGACCGATAAAGATCTTCATAGAATATGTGGGAGCCAATATGGGCATCCAGGTCCCGCTATTGGTTATTGACCGGAGAGGTGTCTCGGTCATGTCTACATAGTTCTCGAACCTGAAGGGTCCGCACGCTTAAAGTTACGATGACAGTTTTATTATGAGTTTATATGTTTTGATGTACCGAAGGTTGTTCAGAGTCCCGGATGTGATCACGGACATGACGAGGAGTCTCGAAATGGTCGAGACGTAAAGATTGATATATTGGACAACTATATTCGGACACCGGAAGTGTTCCGGAGAAGTTTCGGATTAAACCGGAGTGCCGGAGGGTTACCGGAACCACCCGGGGAAGTATTGGGCCTTAGTGGGCCTTGAGGGGAGAGAGAGGGCAGCAGCCAGGAGGTGGTGCGCCCCCTCCCAGGAGGAGTCCTAGTTGGACTAGGAGAGGGGGGCGCAGCCCCCTTTCCCTCTCCCTCTCCCTCTCCCTCTCTTTCCTTCCCCCTTCTTTTCCTAGTAGGACTAGGAAAGGGGAGTCCTACTCCTACTAGGAGGAGGACTCCCCCCCTCTACTTGGCGCGCCCATAGGCAGCCGGCCTCCCCCTTGCTCCTTTATATACGGGGGCAGGGGGGCACCTCTAGACACACTTGATATACGATATTTTAGCCGTGTGCGGTGCCCCCCTCCACCAGATTACACCTCGATAATATTGTTGCGGAGCTTAGGCGAAGCCCTGCGTCGGTAGAACATCATCATCGTCACCACGCCATCGTGCTGACGAAACTCTCCCTCAACACTCGGCTGGATCGGAGTTCGAGGGACGTCATCAAGCTGAACGTGTGTAGAGCTCGGAGGTGCCGTACGTTCGGTACTTGATCGGTCGGATCGTGAAGACGTACGACTACATCAACCGCGTTGTGATAACGCTTCCGCTGTCGGTCTACGAGGGTACGTGGACAACACTCTCCCCTCTCGTTGCTATGCATCACCATGATCTTGCGTGTGCGTAAGAAATTTTTGAAATTACTACGTTCCCCAACACTTGTTATATTGAACCGTTTCTGTTCTTTTGCCTAATCACAAATAGTTCATCCGAGTGAACCGTATGTTGTGCATCGCACACACCTTGATCGGGCTGACCGTTTCTTTTGTGTTGCCTAATCACACACAGTTCATCCCAGTGAACCATATGTTGTATATTGCACACGCCTTCATCTGGCTGCCCGTTTCTTTTGTTCCTCCTCATCCCAAACAGTTAATTGAGTTGAACCGTATGCCCTGCATCGCACACGCAACTAAAATCTGAACCGTGTTTGATGCATCCTCCATCGCAAACGTTCTGCACCTTTTTTGACGGTTATTTTACACCACCATTTGCGATTATGGCATCGCACACAGTTTCGTTGAAGGGTCTCTGATCGTAGTGTCGCGTTAGCAGCATCCTGCAGTAGTGGTTACAACAAACGTCCACTGATCAGACTCCCAGCTACAACTATCACTTGGGTGGAGGAATTGATTGATGAATTAATACAATGGGGTGTTGGGACATGCAAAAGTTACAAGATGGTTTTGTGGAGCCGGACATATCCATGATAGCTAGGATTCCAATTGATAGATCACGGGAGGATTTCTGGTCGTGGTTTCTGGACAGATTTGGTAATTTTTTCAGTAAGGTCAGCCTATAAATTGTTGGTTGAGCTTGGGAGAGATATGGAATCAGCCTCAACTGCAGGCAGACCAGACAGATTAATTTGGAAGAAGCTTTGGCGCCTCCCAGTACCACCGAAAGTACGGAATTTCTAGTGGAGAGTTATCAAAGGCTTTGTCCCATCACGAGCAGTTCTATGCTCTAGACACATAGAGCGTATTAACTTTTGTGATGCTTGCGGACAAGAAGAAAGCATATGGCATGCACCTTTCGAGTGCACTTGGTCTAAACTATTCTGGCAGGAACTGAAGGTCACATCCATTAAGTGAAAGTGCGTTATATCGACTAGAGGGGGTGAATAGGCGATTTTTACAAATTCATCACTGGGGAATTTCAAGGTGAGGAAATTCCTAAGTCATCAACAACTGGCAGCGGAATAAGTACTCAGATGCAAGAATAACAAAGCAGTAGCACATTCATCACGATGAAATGAAAACAAGCATAGAGTACAAGTAGCATAAACACAGAATAAGCAGGCTGAAGACAAATTGACTGAAGAAATAGGATTGAGGAAATTGAGAAACTCCTCAGTCAAAGTCTTCAAACAGTAACGATCAAGTGCAACGGTATATGAATGAGGAAATGGAAGGGTTGAGGAAATAGAACCAATAGCTCGGTGAAGACAGTGATTTGGTAGACCAGTTCCAACTGTTGTGACAGTCGTACGTCTGGTTGGAGCGGCTAGGTATTTAAACCTGAGGACACGCAGTCCCGAACACACAGTCCTCACAGTATTCTCCTTGAGCTAAGGTCACTCAGACCTCGCCCAATCACTTGTGGTAAGTCTTCAGGTGACTTCCAAACCTTCACAGACTCGGTCACTCGGCGATCCACAATTTCCTCTTGGATGCTCTAGACCATGACGCCTAACCGTCTAGAGGATGCACAGTCCTCAAAGGTAACAAGCATCAGTTCCACACAGGAACAATCTCTTCAGTGATGCTCAATCACTTTGGGTTCGTAAGTGTTTGGGTTTGGGTTTTCCTCACTTGATGATTTTCGCTCAAAGTCCTCGGAGGATGGGATGCTCTCAATGACAAGTGTCAGTTTCTCTCGGAGCAACCAACCAACTAGTTGTTGTAGGAGCGGCTATTTATAGCCTAGGGAGCAGCCCGACATGATAAGACATAAATTCCCTTCAATGATACGACCGTTAGGTGGGTAGATATTTTGGGATAGCTGGCGCATAGCACAGCAACGATCGGAAATTTGAGTTTGAAATTCCTCAGGGCTATCATGTTCCTCACTTGTAGGCAATCTGCACTGGCGAATTCCTAACTCCTCAATCAGAACAAATTCCTCAGAGACCAGAAGATCTTCGTCTCTGTCACTAAAGAAATTGACCGAACTGTATGAGATTTCCAATGGCTTCACTCGAAAGGATTGGTAGGTGTAGGATTTTGAGATGAGCATCAATTGGAAACTTTTCCTTAGTTTTACCTCGACCCCCTTTAACAGTACGGTGTTTCCTATGACTCAAGAAAGAGAAAATGAAACTACGAAAACAAAAGTCTTCATGCTTCATGTTCCTCGCATGATTACCAAGTCTTCAGGGTCACACCAATTTCTTCACTTTAAAAGTCTTCAAGAAAACCAAAGTCTTTAGCTGAAGACATACATTTTTAGGGGTCGACTTTCATCGTAAATATCAAACTCCTCATAGACTTATAGACCTGTGTACACTCACAAACGCATTAGTCCCTTAACCTATAAGTCTTCAATACACCAAAATCACTAAGGGGCACTAGATGCACTTACAATCTCCCCCTTTTTGGTGATTGATGACAATATAGGTTAAGTTTTCAACGGGGATAAACATATGAAGTATAAATACTGATATTGAGGAATTTGATTGCAAGATATAGAAGAACTCCCCCTGAAGATGTGCATATGTGAGGAATTTGCTTTGAATAGCAATGCACATTGTAGTGTAGAATCATGGAGATCTCCCCCTATATCTTGTAATTCATACACGCATTTAACATATGATATGAAGAATTTGAAATGCATGATGAAATATGGTAACTGATATAATTTGGCATGCGTGTATTAACATATCTGAGGAAATAGCATGCAGAAAAACAGAGCAAAAGTACCACCATAGGACTTAAGTTTACAACTCGATCCAACAAATATTTCAGAAGAACGAGAGTTGTAACTTAACAAAAAAACGCCCATATATAGACCCGCTTGAACACTAACTCAAATTTCTCCCCCTTTGTCATCAAATGACCAAAAGGGATGAAAAATGAGGACTAACGCCCCTGAAGAATATCATCATGATGTCGATGGAGGAGCGCAAGCGTGGTTGGGGTCGGCTGTTGGAGTAGGGCCTGCCACAGTGTCGTTCAAATCATCGGCTTCATCCGTCTCGCATGATGAACAATATGAACTGGCAACCAAGTGAGGAACTTTGACCTTCTTGAATTTCTTCGAAGGTGGCTGAGACCAGTCAAAGTCCTGCTTGAAGCCCATTTGCTTAAGATCTTCATCACCATAGAGGTGAGACAATACAGCCCAAGTGCGATAAAAAACTTCATGCAGATAGTAATGGTTCTTCACAGTGTTTTGCGTGATTGTCATGTTCTGAAGAATTGAACCAAACTGACGCTTGACCCACTTGTGATTACGATCGACCTTCTAATGAAGACTGAGGAGAAGCTCATGATCAGTCATCACCCATGGAGCAGTGGCTTGAGGATTTTGCTTTGAAGCATTTTCAGCAGTATCATGTGTGGTAGAGTCGTCGTTGGTGGAATAAGAAGCAGCTTTGCGAAACTGTCCATCCAATGGACGAGTGCCTTCATCAATAACAGCAGCCTTGCCCTTCTCATCAGCTGAGGAAATAGGCCGTTTGAGGACTTCGATTGGGGGCAAGTAGTTGTTATGATTTAGAACGTCGGCCTTGTAGTTGATTGAAGACCTTGTTCTGATGAATCTCATGATGCAGGGAGCGTAAGGCTTCAATTCAAACGGTGACAGAGCTACATTGGCCAAAGTCCTCATGAAGAAATTGTGGTAGTTGATAGGAATACCATGTATGATGTTGAAAATCAGATTCTTCATGATGCCAACAACCTCATCAGAGTTGCGGCCCTTGATCGGACTGAGGGTTTTGGTCAATATTCTGTATACTGTCCTTGGCACAGAGCAATTCCTTGACGAGGAATTTGGTCCTTGGAGCTTGGCCTGGCTTCAAAGGCTTCATCAGCACTTGCATCAGATAATCTGAGAGTTCAGGGTCAGTATAGATGAGCCTTGCACCTTCTGGAGGAGGACTAACTGGGATGGCATGAAGCAATTCAGAGGCCAGAGCTTTGTACTGAGTGTTTTCAGTCATCTAGTCCAATATCCATGAGTTCACATCTTCGACGTTGCTAGTGATGTGCAACATGGCATAGAACTGAAGAATGAGTTATTCATTCCAGTCGCAGATGTCGGTGCAGAAGTTGAGCAGCTCAGCATCATGAAGAACACTGAGGACTGGGGTGAAGCACGGTAGAGCCTCCATGTCCACATGAGGAATTTGCTCAGGGTCAAAGATCTTATACTTATCGAATAGAAGTTCATTTGGCTAGCAGTCCAAAAACGCTTGCGACGCAGTCGAGCAGAATCGTATGGATTGTAGTCGGTGAAGAAAATATGCTCATTAAAGAAGTCATCAGCCTTGAACTTCTGCTTCTTGGAGTGAGGATTCTGTGGCTTGGGCTGAAGGTTAGCAGTTGAATTCTTGGCAGCCTCTTGAGGTATAGCCAATGGAGCCACAGGCTGAGGAATTTCAGTGGTATTTTCATCAGCAGACTTGGCCTCCATTTCTTCGGCAACATTTACATCAGTGCTAGTGGCTGGAACTTCTTCGGGGATTGACAGAAGTGAAGCTTGAGGTCCTTCAGAGCCCGTGTGAATTTCTTCAGTTTGAACAGGGGACTGAGGAATTTGTTGTAGAGGTGTGGTCAGTGGTGAATTGGGATGATGACTTTCCCAGTAGTCATCATTCAGAATCAGAGTTGTAGACCCAATATCCACATCCTCATCTTCTTCATCTATTTCTTCAACGTCTGCCTCTTCAGCTGTGAACTGAGGCATAGGCGATGATACCAGCGGAGTCGAAGTGATATTGTCCACTTCAATTTTTCATCCAACTGCTCCGACGAAGCAGCAGAAGGATCTTCTTCATCTGATTCACTTGGAATCACACATTCCTTACCAAAGGGAACAATCTCCTTTGATGGCATGCTTGATAAGGGAACAACATCTATGGGATTTCCATAAGAGCTTGTAAAGTCTTCACTTTCTTCGGAGCTAAAGACTCTGAAGATGCATATGCTTTCCTTTTCTTCACAGCTGATCGCTCTGCAGCTTTGGTTTTCTTCACTTCTGATGCAGAAGGAAGGTTAATGCTTGCCGTCTGAGCAGGAGGAGCAGAGGAAATTGGTGCAGTTTCTTCAGGCGCAACTGATGCAGTTGCCCTGGCACATTCAGTTTCTTCAGGCGCAGTAGCAGATGCTTCAACTAGTCTGGCTTGTTCTTCAAGCGCAACACTAGAGGTTGCCCTGACAGTTTCTTCAGCGGCTGGAATATCTGCATCAGCCCTGGTGCTTTCGGAATCATCAACAACTTGATTTTCATATGTTGTGCTTGCATGTTCTTCAGTTGGCTGCACAGATGCTTCAGCCTGAGGAATTTCACATTGCGTTGAGGCTGCAACATTTGAGGTGAATCCCTTCGCCATTCTGATGAATCTGACCTTGGCTCCCAGCCAATCTGCACGGTATGCGTCAAATTCATCACTGAGTGCTTTGATCTTAGTTTGCATGGCCACAAGTTCATCAGGAGTCATTTTGACAACATTTTTCTTCAAAAAATGCTCCTTCTTGTACTAAGCTTTCTTTAGTTGCCTGGCCTTTTCAAACTTCCATTTTTCTTCGCCTATGAAGGTTGTCTACATATGACTTTGGCCAGGTGTGAGATTGAAATCAGGGATAGGAGTGTTGGGGTCCTTGTGCCAGAGATCAATGAAGTCAAGGATCAACTTGTGATCCAGCAGAAGAGGCACATTGCTTCCTTTGGCTCTAGCGGCCCTTTGTTGTCTGTCTTTGATGATTTCAGCTAATTCTCCATCATTAGCTTCGTCTTCACTAGACGGCACATGGAAGGTAACCTGCTTCTTGTGAGGACTTGGCCTTGTGCCTCGTCCAGCAGTGGCCTTTGTCTTCAGCAAAGTTGGGCCAGTTGAGGACTGAGGAGGAGCTGAAGAACTTGCAGATGCTCCTGAAGCAATAGAGATGCTTGTGGTCCTTTGGCAGGAGGCGAGATGCGCAGGTGTCGAGGACTTTGTAGCAGCAGCTGAAGATTTTGCAACAGTGGGGACTGGAGCTGCTTGAGGAATATGCCGTGAGGGCTTTGATGAGCTTGGTCATGAGGGCATTGCTGAGGAAGTGGGCTTGTGAGCAAGCTTCTTAGGCATAGCCTTCTTGGGCTTGCTAGCAGAGGCCTCAGCAGTGGCAGCGGCAGAATCTTCATTGAATTTCTTCACTGCTTCCTTGGCCATTTTAGCCAACTAGGCTTGCCACTTTGCCCATTCATGAGGAAAGTCCTCACCGCGCTTGATGCTAGTAGGATCAGCTTCTTGGCCTGGTGCCAATGGAGGTCTTGGGCAAGGAGGGTGCAAAGCGAATTTCTTCATGCACTTCGGAGTTACATATCTATACTCCCTCCATTCCTGTGCCCATCTCCTCTCTATTCTCTGAATGCGCACCTTGCGCTGATTTTTGTTCTCCTTGCCATGTTTGGCTTTATCAGGAGTGCAATATTCCTCATATATGTCATCAGGGATCTTGAAAGCAGTATTTACTTCTGGTCTCTTGCCTCCCTTCTGAGGTCTCTTGCCATCAGCCATTTTCTTGAGCTGAGGATTTTGAACAATATAATTCTTTGAAGAGGTATGCAATTTATCTTCAAGGAATGTTGATACGTCTCCAACGTATCTATAATTTTTTATTGTTCCATGCTATTATATTATCAATCTTGGATGTTTTATAATCATTTTATATCTTTTTTGGTACTAACCTATTGACATAGTGCCAAGTGCCAGTTGCTGTTTTTTCCATGTTTTTTACATCGTAGGAAATCAATATCAGACGGAGTCCAAATGCCACGAAACTTCACGGAGATTTTTTATGGACCAGAAGGAAGATATTGGGCCGTGGTTGCACCTGGGGGAGTCCCGAGGAGGGGACAACCCACCAGGGCGCGCCCTGGTGGGTTGTGCCCACCTCGGGTGCCCCTCGGACCGCCTCTTTGCTCTATAAATACCCCCAATATTCCAGAAACCCTAGGGGAGTCGACGAAATATTCATCCAGCCGCCGCAGAGTCCAGAACCACCAGATGCAATCTAGACACCATCCCGGATGGGGTTCACCACCTCCATTGGTGCCTCTCCGATGATGCGTGAGTAGTTCTTTGTAGATCTTCGGGTCCGTAGTTAGTAGCTAGATGGCTTTCTCTCTCTCTTGCTGAATTCTCAATACAATGGTCTCTTGGAGATCCATATGATGTAACTCTTTTTGCGGTGTGTTTGTTGGGATCTGATGAACTTTGAGTTTATGATCAGTCATATCTTTTTATATCCATGAAAGTTATTTGAGTTTCTTTGATCTCTTATATCCATGATCTCTTATAGCCTCGTATTTCTTCTCCGATATTTGGGTTTTGTTTGGCCAACTTGATCTATTTATCTTGCAATGGGAAGAGGTGCCCGGTAGTGGGTTCGATCTTACGGTGCTTGATCCCAGTGACAGAAAGGGAAATGACACGTATGTATCATTGCTACTAAGGATAAAATGATGGGGTCTATCTCTACATAGATAGATCTTTTCTACATCATGTCATCGTTCTTATTGCATTACTCTGTTTTTCCATGAACTTAATACACTAGATGCATGCTGGATAGTGGTCGATGTGTGGAGTGATAGTAGTAGATGCAGGCAGGAGTCGGTCTAATAATCTTGGACGTGATGCCTATGTAATGATCATTGTCTGGATATCGTCATAATTATTTGAGGTTCTATCAATTGCCCAACAGTAATTTGTTCACCCACCGTTTGCTATTTTTCTCGAGAGAAGCCACTAGTGAAACCTACGGCCCCCAGGTCTTTCTTCTCATATATTTTCCTTTGCGATCTACTTTTCCTTTGCATTTATTTTCAGATCTATTAAACCAAAAATACAAAAATACCTTGCTGCATTTCATTTCTATTTATTTTATTTGGCATTCGATCTATCTAATTATTACAACTTATTCCCGTCCGCACGCCGTTTCTGGCGCCGTTACCCGAAAGGGATTGACAACCCCTTTAACATGTCGGGTTGCGAGGTGTTGTTATTTGTGTGTAGGGGTTGTTTACGTTGTGTTGCTTGGTTCTCCTACTGGTTCGATAACTTGGTTTCATATCTGAGGGAAATGCCTACCGCTGTTGTGCTGCATCATCCCTTCCTCTTTGGGGAAATACCGACGTAGCTTCAAGCGACATCAAATGCTGCAAATGAGTTAAGTTGATGAGAACCTAGAGATTCAGCAGTGGACATGTGTACCTATGAACGGAGTATAGGTGCGAGGAATTTGGAGAGGTCATATGCGTTCTCAGAAGTTCTTCAAAAGAAACAAGTTTGAGGAATTTGACCAGGAGTGCCTTGAGGAATTTTACTAAGTGGTCTTTGACCTAGGTTCCAGAGTTGTATAGATTGAAAATCCACACAATTGATGAATCTTGAAGAAAAACATTGATTAGAGAAACAAATCAAGAACATATGCATGTGTGGTGTTTAAGAGTGTGGAAGTTGAAGAATAAACACCTTTTGAAGATTTTGTGGAAATCATCAGAATCAACAAGGCCAGTAAAAATAGATTTTATTTACCATTGACGAAGAACACGACGAACTGGGAGTAGAAGTTGGGAAGTTCGTCCATTCAGATCTTCCACGCCCTAACTTGGCGGCGGAAGACAGCTACGGCGGCGGCGGAGTGAAGATTTCCGCGGCCGGCGTGAGTACGACGGCGACGAGGTAGAGGCAGTGAATCTCTTCCTCACCGGCGGTGATGGAAGTAGCGGCGGCGCTAGGTCAGAGAGCTCGAGCGAGGGGAGTGAGGTCGAGCAGGGTAAATGAGATCTAAGGAGGGTGAGGGGTATTTATAGCCAAGGTGAAAAACCGCTCGTTCAAGGAAAATGGACGAACGTGCCCCTGACCCTTCTCATCCTAGGGACACGTGTCACCCACATACTGTGAAGTGGAGATCGTGTGAGATCGTGGGTGAATAGAATAATCATATTGTGGGATGTGGAACGGTTTGAGCGGCAAAAGCCAAAAATTCAGATAAGAATATTTTAAAGTTTCGTTCGCAAATTCTTCAGCTGACAAGGACACAGTGAAGATTTTGAATGGGTTTCAAATAGAACGCACATGAAGAATTTGTGAACAGACTCGGTTCCGTTTAGCATAGAGGGGGACGGGTCTGATCACATTCACTTAGCAGAAAAGTCAACTTGAAGACTTAGCAATAAGTGGATGCTGTAGAGGACTGAAAACTCAAATATATATATATAGTCAATGAAGAACACAGTCGGAAGGAGTGAAGACTTGCAACGTTGAAGAATTTGAACAATTGAGGAATTTCAAAACTGAAGAAAAACTCAAATTGAAGATTTTCAACTTTTTTTGGTGGCATGACCCACCATATAATAATGATGATTTCAGACGCCGCGTACAATTGTCGTAGGGCTCTGAGAATCAAATTATTCATTAATTTCTTCACACATAGAGGGTTAGTCTTCATTGATTGAAGAAAAATGTTACTTCGTGTGTTGCACATCTAAGTCATCAATTTGCATAATGTTAGGATGTGTGTCCTTTTCAGAGGACATTCGAAGATTCTAAGATATTTAGCTCACACCGCAACTTGCTAAATCTCTTCTCATCCAAGGGCTTTGTGAAGATATCGGCTAGCTATTCTTCAGTCTTCACGTGCTCGATAGAGATGTCGCCCTTCGACACATGATCTCAAAGAAAATGATGATGAATCTGGATGTGCTTTGTCTTCGAGTGCTGAACTGGGTTATGAGCAATCTTGATGGCACTCTCATTGTCACAGAAGAGTGGCACATTCTTCACATTGATGTCGTAGTCCTTGAGGGTTTGCTTCATCCATAGCAATTGAGCACAGCACGAACCAGCAGCAATGTACTCAGCTTCAGCAGTAGAGAGTGATACATAGTTCTACTTCTTCAAGGACCAACATACCAAGGATCGTCCGAGGAAATGGCATGTGCCTGATGTTGACTTGCGGTCCACACGATCACCAGCATAGTCAGAGTCAGAATATCCAATGAGATCAAAAGCCGAGCCCTTGGGATACCATAATCCAAGTGTTGGAGTGTGAGCTAGATATCGAAGAATATGCTTCACATCCTTATGGTGTGATTCCTTCGGTGTAGCTTGAAAACGGGCACACATGCAAACACTAAGCATAATATTTGGCCTAGATGCACATAGATACAATAAAGAGCCGATCATGGAGCGGTATACCTTTTGATCGAAGTCAATACCATTTTCATCAGTGCATAGATGGCCATTTGTGGGCATAGGGATTTTGACGTCTTTCCAATCTTGCATGCCGAATTTCCTCAATACATCCTTGAGGTATTTCTCTTGAGATATGAAGATGTCGTTGCGCTGTTAACGAATTTGAAGACCTAAGAAGAATTTCAATTCTCCCATCATAGACATTTGATATTCCTCACTCATCATATAGGCAAATTCGTCACTGTAACGTTGGTTAGTACAGCTAAAGATAATATCATCAACATATATTTGGCACACGAATAATTCATCATCATAGGTTTTGGTGAAAAGAGTTGGGTCAAGTGAACCGGGTTTGAAGCCTTTCTTCATGAGGAATTCCTTCAAAGTATCATACCACGCCTGAGGGGCCATCTTGAGGCCATAGAGGGCCTTGTTGAGTCTGAAGACTTTGTCAGGATGCTTTGGATCTTCAAAACCTGGGGGGTGAGCAACATATACTTCTTCCTCAAGCTTACCATTGAGGAATGCACTTTTCACATCCATTTGATATAAGATGATATTATGATGGTTAGCATAAGAAAGCAATATGCAAATAGCCTCAATCTAGCAACAGGTGCAAAAGTTTCATCGAAATCAGTTCCTTCAACCTGTGTGTAGCCTTAAGCTACAAGCCGTGCCTTATTCCTCACTACAAGACCATTTTCATCTTGCTTTTTCTGGTAGATCCATTTGGTGCCGATGGTATTGTGCTTGTGTGGGTCTGGACGCTTGACGAGTTCCCAGACATTGTTGAGCTCGAACTGATGTAATTCCTCTTGCATCGCTTGAATCCACTCAGGCTCCAGAAATGCCTCATCTACTTTGGTGGGCCCTCTGATAGAGACAAAAGCAAAGTGCCCACAAAAGTTAGACAAATGTGAAGCCTTTGAGCGTGTGAGAGGACCTGGTGCGTTGATGTCGCTGATGATTTTCTCGATCTGCACTACATTTGCACGAGAGGATGAGCGGGTTGACGACGTTGAGTTAGCTCAGCATTTTCTTCAGAGCCTTTTTCCTCAGGTGCACCAGCATGATGTTCTTCACGTTCTGGAATGACTTCTTCAGCAGATTCTTCGGTAGGAATGACATCCTCAGTAGCCTTGAACTTGATGGATTCCTCAGGTGACATTTCATCTAGCACAGGAGGTAGGTGCTCTCTTTGCGAGCCATTAGTTTCATCGAAACGCACATCTGCAGTTTCAACAACCTTGTGGTGAACAGTGTTGAAGACTCTGTAGGTGTGCGAGTCCTTTCCATAACCAAGCATAAAACCTTCATGTGCTTTCGGTGCAAATTTAGAATTGTGATGAGGATCTCTAATCCAACATTTAGCACCGAAGACTTTGAAATAACTCACATTGGGTTTCTTGTCAGTGAGGAGTTCATATGAGGTCTTTTTGAAGAATTTGTGAAGATATACCCTGTTGATGATGTGGCACGCAGTATCAATTGCCTCGGGCCAGAAATGACGAGGCATCTTGTATTCAGCAAGCATAGTGCGAGCCATCTCAACAAGAGTCATGTTCTTACACTCCACGACGCCATTCTGCTGAGGAGTATAAGGAGCAGATAACTCGTGAGTAATACCAAGTTCATGAAGATAGTCATCAAGACTAGTATTCTTGAACTCGGTTCCATTGTCACTTCTAATGTGCTTGATCTTCACTCCGAAGTTTGTTGAAGCCCTCGAGGAAAATCGTTTGAAGACTTCCTGCACTTCAGTTTTGTAAGTGATGATATGCACCCATGTGTAACGAGAATAGTCATCAACAATAACAAAGCCATATAGAGATGCAACATTTGTGAATGCGGCATAATGAGTAGGGCCAAAGAGATCCATGTGAAGCAATTCAAATGGACGAGTGGTAGTCATGATAGTCTTTGAGGGATGCTTGGCCTTGGTCATCTTTCCAGCTTCACAAGCTCCACACAGGTGATCCTTGAGGAATTTGACACCCTCGATGCCAATGACATGCTTCTTCTTTGTGAGCGTGTGCAAGTTCCTCATGCCTGCATGACCAAGTCATCGATGCCATAGCCAACCTTCTGAAGCTTTTGCAAGTAGACATGTAGCAGGTTGTGGTCCTGTAGAGAAATCAACAATATACAAGTCTCCTCTCCTAAAGCCTTCGGAGACTTTGGAATGGTCAGCTTCCATGATCACAACACAATGATACTTGCCAAAGACAACAACCATATCAGGATCACAAAGCATTGAGACAGACATGAGGTTGAATCCTAAGGACTCGACAAGCATGACTTTGTCCATGTGTCGATCCTTTGAGATCGCAACCCTACCTAGACCCAATACCTTATCTTTGCCTTTTGTCAACGTAGATGATATGCTTCAAATGCGATGGAGATAAAGCAGTGTCCATCAATAAGTTCCTGTCACCAGTCATGTGATTTGTACATCCACTGTCGAGGACCCACTCAGTAGGTCTGGGTTGATCATCCTTGGCACCCTTTGCCATGAAGCAATAGGTGGGAGCGTAGTCATCATCGCCGTCATCAGCAGTGTTGGGGAAGTCATTTTCCTCAGAGTTGAAGATGGACTTGCTGACAAAAGCAGTAGCGAGGGCTAGGCTCGCCACACCAGATTCTAACTCCTCATATGCCTCCTCTTCCTCATTTTCCTCAGATTCGGCTTCAGAGTCCATTTCCTTGCCAATGAATGCCCGAGCCTTTTTGGAGCTGCTCTTCTTGTGAGATGAGGACTTCGAAGATTTTGACGATGAAGACTTTGAAGATTTCTTCTTCTTTTTGCGCCATCAGAATTGTAATCCTTGTATTTCTTATTCTTTGATTCCTTCTTCCACTGAGGACAATCAGTAATGTAGTGACCAGGTTTCTTGCATTTGTGGAAAGTTCTCTTCTTGTAGTCATAGGATGAGGAATCTGATCTCATGTCATCACTTCTTGAGGATTTACCAAAGCGACCACGCCTTGAGAACTTCTGGAATTTCCTCACGAGCATTGCTAACTCCTGGCTCAGTTCTTCGGGATCACCAAGGCTGCTACCAGAATCCTCACCTTCAGATTCAAAGACTACCTTGGCCTTTAGAGTGCGTGATCTGCCATAGCTCGGACCATAGAGTTCTCTCTTCTCAGCAAGTTGGAACTCATGAGTGTTTAGCCTCTCGAGGATATCAGCGGGATCAAGTTACTTGTAGTCTCCACGTTCTTGTATCATCAGTGCAAGAGTGTCAAATGAGGAATCAAGCGATCTCAACAATTTCTTAACCACCTCATGGTCGGCGATGTCAGTGGCACCAAGTTCTTGAAGCTCATTTGAGATATCAGCGAGACGATCGAAGGTTTGCTAAACGTTTTCATTGTCGAGTCTTTTGAAGCGGTTGAAGAGATTGCGAAGAACGTCAACTCGAGATTCACATTGAGTTGAGACTCCTTCGTTGACCTTTGACAGCCTGTCCCAGATGAGCTTAGTTGTCTCCAAAGCACTCACTCTGCCATACTGCCCTTTGCTCAGATGGCCACAAATGATATTCTTCGCTTGAGAGTCAAGTTGCTTGAATCTCTTCACATCAGCAGCGTTAATGGTGGGAGTGATGGAGGGAATGCCATTTTCCACAACGTACCAGAGATCGTTGTCAATTACCTCAAAATGCATTCGCATCTTATTCTTCTAGTAGGGGTAGTCTGTCCCATCGAAGGTAGGACACCCAGCAGAGACCTTGATCATACTTGCACTCGACATAACTAAAACTCCAGGCGTTTAAACCAAAAACACACAGAACAAGGGAGTACCTTGCTCTGATACCAATTGAAAGTGCGTTATATAGACTAGAGGGGGGTGAATAGGCAATTTTTACAAATTCGTCACTGAGGAATTTCAAGGTGAGGAAATTCCTAAGTCACGAACAACTGGCAGCGGAATAAGTACTAAGGTGCAAGCATAACAGAGCAGTAGCACAGTCAGCATGATGAAATGAAAACAAGCACAGAGTACAAGTAGCGTAAACACAGGATAAGCAAGCTGAAGACAAATTGGCTGAACAAATAGGATTGAGGAAATTGAGAAATTCTTCAGTCGGAGTCTTCAAACAGTAATGATCAAGTACAACAGTATATGAATGAGGAAATGGAAGGGTTGAGGAAATATAACCAGTAGCTCAGTGAAGACAGTGATTTCGTAGACCAGTTCCAACTGTTGTGACAGTCTAATACGTCCCCAACGTATCTATAATTTATGAAGTATTCATGCCATGTTTACAATAGTTTTTGATTTGATTAGAACTAACCCGGACTGACGTTGTTTTCAGCTGAACTACCGTGGTGTTGTTTTTGTGCAGAAATAAAAGTTCTCGGAACGCGCTGAAAATCAACGGAGATTTTTTCTGAAAAATATGAAAAATACTGGAACAAAATTCTACCGGAGGGGAGTCCAGTGGGCCCCACGAGGGTGGGGGCGCGCCCCCTGCCTCGTGGACTCCCCGAGGGCCCCCCTGACGTGAAATCAACGCCAACTCCTCCTATAAATACAGAAACCTTCGGGAAATAACCTAGATCGGAAGTTCCGCCGCCGCAAGCCTCTGTAGCCACGAAAAATCAATCTAGGCCCACTGCACCCTGCCGGAGGGGGCCATCATCACCGGAGGCCATGGAGGAGGATCCCGGAGGGGCCATATCGCCATGAAGGCCAAGGACCAGAGGGAGAACCTCTCCCCATCTAAGGGGGAGGCCATGGAGGAGGAAGCACAAGGGGGAGAACCTCTCCTCCTCTCTCTCGGTGGCGCCGGAGTGCCATCGGGAGAGGAATCATCGCCGTGGTGATCGTCTTCATCAACATCACCACCATCATCACCATCCTCATCTCTTTTACGCGGTCCACTCTCCCGCACCCCGCTGCAATCCCTACTTGAACATGGTGCTTTATGCCACATATTATGATCCAATGATGTGTTGCCATCCTATGATGTTTTGAGTAGATATCCTTTGTCTTTGGGTTGATTGATGATCTAGATTGGTATGAGCTGTATGTTTTATTTTGGTGTTGTCCTATTGTGCCCTCCGTGTCGCGCAAGCGTGAGGGATTCCCGCTGTAGGATGTTGCAATACGTTTATGATTCGCTTATAGTGGGTTGCTTGAGTGACAGAAGCATAAACCCGAGTAAGGGGGTTGTTGCGTATGGGATAAAGGGGACTTGATGCTTTAATGCTATGGTTGGGTTTTACCTTAATGATCTTTAGTAGTTGCAGATGCTTGATAGAGTTCCAATCATAAGTGCATATGATCCAAGAAGAGAAAGTATGTTAGCTTATGCCTCTCCCTCATATGAAATTGCAATAGTGATTACCGGTCTTGTTAACAATTGCCTAGGATAATTCCGCACACCGACCCATCATTATTCCACACTCGCTATTTATAATATATAGTAATATATTCTAACTTAATGATAACAGCACCTACTTTTATGTTTTAGTTCTCCGATATCATGCAAAGTTATCCTCTTCATACCCACAACGTAGTTTTATTTCTCGTTTCTAGTTGGAAGCAAACGTTCGGTGTACGTACAGTCGTATCAGTGGCAGATAGGACTTGAGAGGATATTGATCTTACCTTTAGCTCCTTTTGGGTTCGACACTCCATACTTATCACTTCCACCTTTGGGAATTGCTACGATGATTCCCTGCACTTGGTGATTATCAAGCTCTTTTCTGGCGCCGTTGCCGGGGAGCAATAGCGTGGGTTGATATTCTAGTGTGTGCTTGTTTGCTTTTTCTTCACTAAGTAGATTTTGTTTTTCCTTTTTGTTTCCGTTTAGTTGTGGGTGAAACATATAAAAAAATTAAAGAATGAAAATAAAAAAAATTACTTGCCTCTCATGCCTAATTTTTTTTTCAAAAAAGAGAAGTTATTGGAAAGTTATGCATTGAAGAAGTGAAGGTCGACCTTGAGCACTTGTGTTCATGCTCATGGAAACAATAAGCGGCATCGTCCTGATTCAAGCTATTGATCAACCTTCACTTTCACTTTCCGAAGGGCGTTCAAAGCATAGAATTTTTCATGGAAGTTTCTCTGTGAATAATTATCCCCTTGTATATATCCATTGTATTATAAAAATAATGTGCCAAGTTTTGGTTTTAGGATGATTAGATTGCTTGTTTACTATGTGCAGAACAAAAACAGAAACTTTGGCTGTAGCGCGTGATTTTACATTTTTTACTGGAAAGTCAAATGGGTCTGAAACTTTTTGCACATTACTTCTGTACAAAGTTTTAAAATTTTAAAATTTATTTCATAATTTATGGAGTTACAGAAGTTTGCTAAACCTCCAGATTACTACAGACTGTCCTGTTTTTGACAGATTCTGTTTTGCGTGTGTTGTTTGCTTATTTTGATGAATCTATGGCTAGTATCGGGGGGTATGAACCATACAGAAGTTGGAATACAGTAGGTTTAACACCAATATAAATAAAGAATGAGTTCATTACGGTATCTAAAGGTAGTGATTTGCTTTATTACACTAACGGATCTCACAAGTTTTTGTTAAAGTTTTGTGTGGATGAAGTGTTCGAAGATCGAGGGGCTATCAATATGAGAAGAATAAAGAGAGGCAAGATTTCAAGCTTGGGGATGCCCAAGGCACCCCAAGTAAATATTTCAAAGGATACTCAAGCATCTAAGCTTCGGCTGCCCCGGTTGGCATCCCATCTTTCTTCTTCAACAAATATCGGTATACCTCGGTTTTTGTTTTGTTCACATGATTTGTGTCCTTTGTGTTTTTGTTTTCCCTTTAAGAACCATGCTAGTATGAGATATCCCTTCATTGATTTATATAATACTTCATGTGCTTCACTTATATCTTTTAAGTATGATCTTATAGAATTGCTCTTTGTGCTTCACTTAAATCATTTGAGTATGGTTTTATAGAATGCTTCGTGTGCTTCACTTATATATTTTGAGCTTGGATATTGGTTAGTCTATATTAATTGTAGAATTCTCCATGAAATTCACTTATATATTTTGGATTATGAATAATACTATCATCTAAAGCGGGTTAGGAAGAGTGTCAACTTTAGGAATTAGTGATCCCAGTATTCCGAATGAGAAGGACTTTGCTTATGTGGAGAGTAGAAAAATTTCTATGCTTGTAGATCATGAAAAGAATGCTTTATGTGATGGTTATATTGTTGAATGCATTCATGATTCTAATGAAAGTTATTATGAGGGAGGAATATATGCTTGTAGGAGTTACAATAATATCAAGTTCCCTCTCTATGTGCTTAAAGTTTTGAAGTTATACTTGTTTTGCCTTCCTATGCTAGTTGATTCTTGTTCCTATAAATTATGTGTTCACAAAATCCCTAGGCATAGGAAGTGGGTTAGATTTAAAGGTGCTAGTCATATTCTTCATGATGCTCTCTTTATGTTTCAAATCTTATCTTTTATGTGAGCATCATTGAAATCATCATGCCTAGCTAAAAGGCATTAAAGAAAAGCGCTTGTTGGGAGACAACCCAATATTTAACCTTACTGTTTTTGTGTGTTTACATGATTAAACTACTGTAGTAATCATGTTTTATAGCTTTTGTTTCAGTAAAGTGCCAAGTAAGACCTTTGGGAAGACTTGGGTGTAAGTTAATATGATCTTGCTGTAAAAAACAGAAACTTTGCGCTCACGAGATTAGCTGCCATTTTTTACAGAAGAGTGCTTTTGAGTTGATTATTTTTGCAGAAGATTAATAGATAAATCTCACGTCCACCAATTTATTTCATAATTTTTGGAGTAGAAGAAGTATGGTTGCTGTTCAGATCATTACAGACTGTTCTGTTTTTGACAGATTCTGTTTTCATTGCATAGTTTGCTTGTTTTCTAGTTTCTATGGCTTATATTTCTCAATATAAATTGTAGAAATGATATGGTCCAGTATGCATTGTGTGAGAAAAATTATGAACCTTGTCTTTAACAGTACCAAAGTGAATGGTTTACTCTTTATCATACTAACCTATCTCACGAAGTTCCGTTAAGTTTTGTGTGATTGAAGTTTTCAAGCTTTGGGTGAGATATCGATATGACGAGAATAAGGAGTGGAAAGACCCTAAGCTTGGGGATGCCCAAGGCACCCCAAGGTAATATTCAAGGAAGACTCGAGCGCCTAAGCTTGGGGATGCCCCGGAAGGCATCCCCTCTTTCGTCTTCAAAACTATCGGTATACCTTACTC
Source organism: Triticum aestivum (assembly GCF_018294505.1). NCBI lineage: Eukaryota > Viridiplantae > Streptophyta > Magnoliopsida > Poales > Poaceae > Triticum > Triticum aestivum. Next base: position 51,116,489 of record NC_057811.1, read on the forward strand.
GAAGCTATATTTTTATTCGTCACATGATATGTGTTTTGCTTGGAGCGTATTTTCAATTTTACTTGTTGTTGAATAAAATCATTGGATCTGAAATCTTGAATGAAAAAGAATCCTCCCATGGCTAGTTAATTATTTGACTACTCAGTGTTCTTCACTTATATCTTTTTGGAGTAGTTTGTCATTTACTCACGTGCTTCATGTATATCCTATGAGTAAATGGTTGAATGAATTGAATATCATAAATCTGAATTTATATACGTTTCATATGCTTATACCATGGGGAGTAATGACTTCACACATAATAAGTATAGGTAGTAAACTTATTGAAAGTTAGCAAACGCAGAATTGGTCACTTGAACAATTCATGAAAGAATATTGAAGGAAGAGAGATTTCACATATAAATATACTATCTTGGACATCTTTTGTGATTGTAAGCACTCATTAAAATATGACATGCTAAAAGGTTGATGTTGGACAAGGAAGACAACATAATGGGTTATGTTTTCTTATATCCGAAATAAAGTATATTGTCATGGATCATCCAACATGCTGAGCTTGCCTTTCCCCCTCATGCTAGCCAAATTCTTTGCACCAAGTAGAGATACTACTTGTGCTTCCGAATATCCTTAAACCCGGTTTGGCCATGAGAGTCTACCATATCTACCTATGGATTGAGTAAGATCCATCAAGTAAGTTGTCATCGGTACATGCAATAAAAATTGCTCTCTAAATATGTATGATCTATTAGTGTGGAGAAAATAAGCTTTATACGATCTTGTGATATGGAAGCAATAAAAACGACGGACTGCATAATAAAGGTCCCTATCACAAGTGCCAATATAAAGTGACGTTCTTTGCATTAAGATTTTGTGCATCCAACCTTAAAATCGCATGAGAACCTCTGCTTCCCTCTGCGAAGGGCCTTTATTTTAATTTTATCTTCTACCTTATGCAAGAGTCATGGTGATCTTCACCTTTCCTTTTTACATTTTATCCTATCCAATTGGATGTAAGTTATCATGAACTATTATTGTTGACATTACCCTTGAGGTAAAAGGTTGGGAGGCGAATCTATAAGCCCCTATCTTTCTCTATGTCTGATTAAAACTTTGAACCCATAAATATCACGTGAGTTTTAGCAATTGTGAAAGATTGAATGATAATTGAGTATGTTTAGTTTGCTAAATCAAAGCTCTGACATAGACCCTTCCTGAAAATAAGATGAATTGCAATTGTTTGGTGACTGAGAATTTAGTTTGTTAGTTTCAAGAAAGTTTATGATCTATACTTTAACATGTGAATAGCTTGTTACTTGATCATGAAAAATTTTATGAGTTGAGCTACTGTTATGATATATAATGATGCTAGAAAAGGTGATTGAAATTATCATTGATCAAACTTGTGCACTAGCTAGCATTCACACTTCATAAATTATTTCTTTTATCATTTACCTACTCGAGGACGAGCAGGAATTAAGCTTGGGGATGCTGATACGTCTCCAACGTATCTATAATTTATGAAGTATTCATGCCATGTTTACAATAGTTTTATATGATTTTGGTATGATTTGATTAGAACTAACCCGGACTGACGTTGTTTTCAGCAGAACTACCGTGGTGTTGTTTCTGTGCAGAAATAAAAGTTCTTGGAACGCGCTGAAAATCAACGGAGATTTTTTCTGGAAAATATGAAAAATACTGGAACAAAATTCTACCGGAGGGGAGTCTCGTGGGCCCCACGAGGGTGGGGGGCGCGCCCCCTGCCTCGTGGACTCCCCGAGGGCCCCCTGACGTGAAATCAACGCCAACTCCTCCTATAAATACAGAAACCTTCGGGAAATAACCTAGATTGAAAGTTCCGCCGCCACAAGCCTCTGTAGCCACGAGAAATCAATCTAGGCCCTCTGCACCCTGCCGGAGGGGGCCATCATCACCAGAGGCCATCGAGGAGGATCCCGGAGGGTCCATCATCGCCATGAAGGCCAAGGACCAGAGGGAGAACCTCTCCCCATCTAACGGGGAGGCCATGGAGGAGGAAGCACAAGGGGGAGAACCTCTCCTCCTCTCTCTCGGTGGCGCCGGAGTGCCATCGGGAGGGGAATCATCGCCGCGGTGATCGTCTTCATCAACATCATCACCATCATTACCATCCTCATCTCTTTTACGCGGTCCACTCTCCCGCACCCCGCTGTAATCCCTACTTGAACATGGTGCTTTATGCCACATATTATGATCCAATGATGTGTTGCCATCCTATGATGTTTTGAGTAGATATCCTTTGTCTTTGGGTTGATTGATGATCTAGATTGGTATGAGCTGTATGTTTTATTTTGGTGTTGTCCTATTGTGCCCTCCGTGTCGCGCAAGCGTGAGGGATTCCCGCTGTAGGATGTTGCAATACGTTTATGATTTGCTTATAGTGGGTTGCTCGAGTGACAGAAGCATAAACCCGAGTAAGGGGGTTGTTGCGTATGGGATAAAGGGGACTTGATGTTTTAATGCCATGGTTGAGTTTTACCTTAATGATCTTTAGTAGTTGCGGATGCTTGCTAGAGTTCCAATCCTAAGTGCATATGATCCAAGAAGAGAAAGTATGTTAGCTTATGCCTCTCCCTCATATGAAATTGCAATAGTGATTACCGGTCTTGTTAACAGTTGCCTAGGATAATTCCACACACTGACCGATCATTATTCCACACTCGCTATTTATAATATTTAGTAATATATTCTAACTTAATGATAACAGCACCTACTTTTATGTTTTAGCTCTCCGATATCATGCAAAGTTATCCTCTTCATACCCACAACGTAGTTTTATTTCTCGTTTCTAGTTGGAAGCAAACGTTCGGTGTACGTAGAGTCGTATCAGTGGCAGATAGGACTTGAGAGAATATTGATCTTACCTTTAGCTCCTTGTGGATTCGACACTCCATACTTATCACTTCCACCATTGGGAATTGCTACGATGATTCCCTGCACTTGGGGATTATCACAGTCGTATGTCTGGTTGGAGCGGCTAGGTATTTAAACCTGAGGACACACAGTCCTCAATGTATTCTCCTTGAGCTAAGGTCACAGAGACCTCGCCCAATCACTCGTGGTAGTCTTCAGGTGACTTCCAAACCTTCACAGACTCGGTCACTCGGCGATCCACAATTTCCTCTTGGATGCTCTAGACCATGACGCCTAACCGTCTGGAGGATGCAAAGTCCTCAAAGGTAACAAGCGTCGGTTCCACATAGGAACAGTCTCTTCAAAGATGCTCAATCACTTTGGGTTTGTAAGTGTTTGGGTTTGGGTTTTCCTCACTTGATGATTTTCGCTCAAAGTCCTCGGAGGATGGGATGCTCTCAATGACAAGTGTCAGTTTCTGTCGGAGCAGCCAACCAACTAGTAGTTGTAGGGGGCGGCTATTTATAGCCTAGGGATCAGCCCGACATGATAAGACATAAATGCCCTTCAATGATATGACCGTTAGGTGGGTAGATATTTTGGGACAGCTGGCGCATAGCACAGCAACGTCGGAAATTTGAGTATCAAATTCCTCAGGGCTATCATATTCCTCACTTGTAGGCAATCCGCACTGACGAATTCCTAACTCCTCAATCAGAACAAATTTCTCAGAGACCAGAAGATCTTCGTCTCTGTCACTGAAGAAATTGACTGAACTGTATGAGATTTACAATGGCTTCACACGAAAGGATTGGTTGGTGTAGGATTTTGAGATGAGCATCACTTGGAAACTTTTCCTTAGTTTTACCTCGACCCCCTTTAACAGTACGGTGTTTCCTATGACTCAAGAAAGAGAAAATGAAACAACGAAAACAAAAGTCTTCACGCTTTATGTTCCTCGCATGAATACCAAGTCTTCAGGGTCACACCAATTTCTTCACTTTCAAAGTCTTCAGCTGAATACATACATTTTTAGGGGTCGACTTTCATCGGAAATATCAAACTCCTCATAGACTTATAGACATTTGTACACTCACAAACGCATTAGTCGCTTAACCTATAAGTCTTCAATACACCAAAATCACTAAGGGGCACTAGATGCACTTACATTAAGGTACTGGCACTACATCCTGAAAGCTCGGCGATGGATATTGTGGAAGGCACCAAGGTACAGATGAGGCATGATCATGTATCATTATGTGTAGCGCATGGGCTGTTTGGATAGAAAGGAACGCACGGATGCACGGAGAGAGCACTAGATCGATGGTCCATTCAGTGAAGTGGGTTGCTGACGTAGCCTATGACCTTAACGAATCCGGGAAGCAGAGCTTGATGGTAAAACCCAAAGAGAAACACAACTGGGTGACGCTAGGTCAGACCTACCCAAAGATAAACGTTGACGCGGCGTTTGATGATGATACACGTCAGGGAGGTACAGGTTTAGGTGTCCATGACCACGATGGCAAGCTGCTGCAAGCTCAAGCAATATGGTATGAGCACGGTCTATCTGCCATGGCCATGGAATCATTTGCAATCAAAGATGGTGTCCAGTTAGCTTGGATCTGGGGTATAGGAAGGTGATTGTTGAAACTTATGCCCAAATGGTAGTTGGAATTCTCCTGATTTGGATCGCTTAGAGATTGCTACCAGAATTAAAGAAATTCAAGAGCTTTGCGGGAATTTTGAGGAGTTTCGCTTGTCTTTCGTTCTGAGAGAGGCGAATGAGTTAGCACATCTTTGCGCTAAACAGTGTAGTTCCTCTAGGAGACGATGTCTACGGATAAATTATGTTCCAACCTTCCTGTGTGATGAAGGAATGTATTCCTGCTGATTAAATCGATAAAGCTCTTGATTATATTAAAAAAAGACTCTAAAGATGAGATCCCCTAGGGCGCGCCTATGTCTTGCTTAAAGCGACATGTAGGCAGCCTCGCCCGCGCAAGCGCTAGACTGGACGGCCCAGAGCGCGAGACGCTACAAGGAATAGCCTTTTTTTATTATTTTTTCACCTTTTTCCTTTATTATTAACTTTTCTTTATACTTCCAAATATTTTAAATATATATATTACAAAAAAACACACTACATAATATATTTGAAAATGTTAATCAAGCATTCAAAAAATGTTAAATATGTATAGAGAAAAGTTTCCGTGTATACCGAAAATATATACAAAATATATATAGTGTGTATGAAAAAGTTGATCGGGTATTTTTAAAAATATTAATCAAGTAGTATTTTCAAGGACTACAAAATGTTAAATGTGTATAGAAAAATGTTTCTCATTACATTGGAAATTTTTACAAAAAACATACAGGGTGTATGTATTTTTTTATCATGTATAAATGTTAAACGTCTATGAAAGATGTTAAACATGTATATAAAACGGTAGACATTAATTAAAAAAATGATCGCGTGTTGAACATTTTTTAATGTAATGAAAAAATATCCCCACACAATCCAGATTTTTCATATAGATTAAAAACATTTTTATATACATGTTTAACATTTTTAAAAACAAAATGATCTTCTTAGTATGTTTTATGACGTCTACATTTATTTAGTACACATTGTGCATTTTTCGTTTAAACCAGGTTGATTATTTTATAGCATTTAATTTCTTAAAAACAACATGATACCATTTGTACAGATAAACAAAATATAAATGAAGAGAAAACGAAAACCTAAAAAGGTACAACGGAAACCAAAGAAAAAGGGAACTAAAAATCTAAAGAAAATCGCATCAATAAAATGTAAAATAGTGAAAACCAAGAATGAAAAAATGCGAAGAAAATCGATGAAATCCAAAAAGAAATAGAAAGAAAACAGAAGAAAAAGAAGAAGAAAAAAGAAAGGGAAAACCCACTGAAACAACAAGGAAAAAAAATCAAAGAAAACAAAGAAAAGAAAAAACCCAATGAAAAGCTCATCAAGAAACATAGAAAACCGACGAAATACAAAGAAACCAGAGAATATCAGAGAAGAAACAAAATACAAAAAACAAAGATAAACCGTACTCAAACACATATCTAGCAAAGAAACGAGCACCGAGGAATGGACCTGTCCAGTAATGTACGGGCGGAAAAACCTTCAGGCGAGGCGGTAGTAACTCTTGCATTAAGCGAGATATAAGTTCTCACGCTCCCAGCGCCTTAAGCGGCATAGATCCAACCGGCGCCCGCGCTGTCGTTAACCGACCACAACCAATCCTCTTTACTCCCAATTAGCGCTTCTAGCGTCACTTATATGCCTCTTTTGCAAATGGTTCGCACCCTCCCAACACACCTACATAAAAATGAGTTGGCCCATTTGATTCTTTTTTCTTTTGATACCGCGTCAACTGTGCTTAGCATGTGCAGGTTTCGCGAGACACTGGTGTATTACGATTTTGAAACCTTCTAGATGCTTCACTCAGGTTTTCTTCTTTCCTTTTTTGTCTTTTCTGTTTTCATAACCGATATTTTCCTTTTTATTATATGTTTTTCTTTTCTTTTCTTCTTTCGTAGTTACATTTTTCATTCTTCTCAATATTTTTAATCTGACACCTTTATGTCAAATTCATGAATTTTTTAAAATTGATGAACTCTTTTGAAATTCACGAACATTTTTTCAAATCTGTGAACTTTTTGAATTTATGAACCTTTTCTTTATCAATGAACTTTATTCATGATTTTTTTTCTGATACAGGAACTTTTTCTAATTAATGATTTTTTTTATTGAACCAACAGTTTTTTTTAATTCATGAACTTTTTGAAATTCGTGAATGGTTTTACAAACGGAAACACTAACACCCACATGTGTGGGCGTTCCCCAACTCGCCCACACGTCTGGATCATCGTTCACTGTCTTTTGCACAAATCTTGACATAAAAAAGTGAATTTGATGTGTCACGTAGGACGGGGCTGGTGTGTGGGCGTTGGAGAGTTTGCCCACACGCCTGCACCACGCTGTTTGCCAGCTGCGCTGTGTGGGCGAACTAGTTTCTGCCCACACAGCCACCACCTAGGTCATGCGAGTGTGGGCGAACTGCTTTTCGCCCACACGACACTCCTACGTTGTGGATGGCAACTGCAGTTACGCGAACGTAGTAACTCGGTACACACACATGGCAACTGTGATTCTTTGCTAGACGACAACTACAGTTGCGTGTACGTGGCAACCAGATAAACACACATGGCAACTGTGATTAACAATACATGGCAACTATGGTTGGACCACATGCGGCAACTAGGTAAACACACATGGCAACTACTGTTTGACCATACGAGGCAAGTAGTTAATCACACACGGCAACTATGGTTTTATTACACGCGGCAACTACCATAAATTAGACATGACAACTATAGTTAACCAAAACAGATAGAGTTGCCATGCTTTTACAACTACACTTGCCATCCCGGATAACTACATCTGCCAACCAGGATGGCAACTAAATCGTCATCCCGCGGGGTATTTAACATAGCTGCGCCAGGACGTATGGGCATTTTTGCTTCGTGCCACACGTGCGGGGTGGAGATGACTAGTACTTATTGGGCATGTGGCACGAAGTAGCCGCGCCTACACGTGTGGGCAATTCTAATGTCCGCCCATACACAACCTCCTGCTGACACCATACACCGTATGTGGGCGCATGTCGAATATACCACACGGGTGGTAGATATCGGCATCCTTTACAAATCATGAACTTTTGAAATACTGCATTGAATTCCATCGAGACATGGATACAATCGTTTTGCAAGAGAGAGTTGTATCGAAATCGATCTTGGAATCAAAACAGCGATCATACGAGCCCTAGAAGGCTAGAACACGTCGGGGCCACGGTAGGCCGCCGGGAAGCGGCTGGCCTCGGCGTCGCGCAGCCGGAGTCCCAGCGCGTAGTTGGCCATCTCCAGCTCGGCCACCTTCTTCTTCGTCGCCGCCGCGGCCCGCTCCGTCTCCTCGTACCGCCTCTGCTGCACCATGACGCCGCGCTTAAGCACGGACCCGTCGCGCTCCGCCGCCGCCGCACGCTGCACCAGCGCCTTGTTCTCCTCGCGCAGCGTCGCCCCCTCCATGGCGCCGCGCTCTGCCTGCTCCCTCAGCGCGGCGTTCTCCTCGCGCAGCCTTGCCAGCTCCGTCGCGGCCTCCCGCACGGCGCGCTCTGCTCCGGCGTTCCTGATCACCCCCAGCATCCAAGTCGCCCGGTTCTTGGCGTCGGGCACGTCGGCCGCCGTCGCCATCTGCTCCAAGAGCAAGCCGGCGCAGCACTCGTCGTCGTCCACCACGTGCGCTAGGCGAGAGGCCAGCGCGTCCCTGGCCTCATGGGCGTGGTACGCCTGCACGGTGGCGTGCAGGTCGCGGCCGGAGGCGGCGAAGCAGGCCTCCAGGCCCCTCGGGTCGGCCTGCGGGAATACGTGGCGGAGGGCGTCGAGCGGGTCGAACACCAGAGACGTGGGCGGTGCCGGGGCCATGGAGCCAGCGCATGGCGTGACGCGGCCGCGCTTGGCGAGGTGGGGCGGCGCCGGGGACGGCTCGTCGAGGAACGCGGCGGCGCAACGCTTGCGCGTCTCCACGATGGCGGCCATGGTGTTGGTCTGTTGGATCGCAAGTCGTGAGCGTGCCCAGCGGTGTCCCGGTCCTGCTACTTATGACGCGCGTGGCGGACGAGCCTGAAACGGATCAGAAGTTGCGTCACGCGTGAAGTTTACGTCGGTCGGCGCGTCTTGATCGCGTGTACGGAGGGAGTACATGACACGGTACAACTAGTTATGATAGGAATCACTGTCTCAATTGGCTGGATCAAGATACAGGTAGCTAGGGTTCATAGCAAGAATGGGGATAATGAGAAAGCCAAGGGTGGGAGAGGAGAACGCCAAAGGCGGCCGGTTCTAGTCTGATCGTAATCGATGCCTCACTCACTACCCACGCACACCTTCATATACTCAGTTGGTCCACATCGGCCCTTGGTAGCGTGAGTTGGCATGTCTCTTCCTCCCAGGCCGGCTGGGCTCGGCCTGGGCCTTGGAGTAATCACGGCCTTTGTCCATTCCCGTGACATTTCCCCACCGTTTAGCTTTGGCTTGCCCCCAAGCCAATGCCCGGGAAAAACGCATCCGAAGAGGTACCAGGTCTTCTCAGATGGCCAAGGACGCCGGAAACCCGGACCACTGGATCTTGCCCTGCTCCACTTGACGATGTCCATGTTGCAGCAGCCGTTTCTCGAGGATCGCTGTAGGAACTTGAAGTGGAAGTAGGTCCTCATCCAAGACGGGCAACTCTGGCATAACTTCAGTCGACGGAGGAAGAGCCACACGCAATTGAGAAACATGAATCACCGGGTGAATCTTGGCGTACTCCGGCAGAGCCAATTTGTAGGCGACCTCCCCCACCTTTTGTAGCACCTGAAAGGGACCAAAGAAATGGAACGCCAACTTATGATTAGCCCGGCCTGCCACCGAGGTTTGTACGTATGGTTGCAGCTTCAGATAGACCCAATCTCCTTCCACAAAAACCCGATCTGAACGCTTCTTGTCAGCTTTCTCTTTCATACATTGGCGAGCTCGGTTGAGGTGTTGACGCAACAGCGCTAGAACAGTGGCTCGGTCCTTTGTCCATTTCGCCAAATCAGTCACAGCTGCATCTGCCATGTTGTGAATGCCGAAGAACCGTGGATGATGTCCATACAACACCTCAAATGGCGTAGCTTTGAGAGTGGAGTGATAGGACGTGTTGTACCAGAATTCTGCCAGCGAAAGCCACTCTTGCCAGCGTCAGGGACAGTTGTGCACAAAGCAACGCAAATAGATCTCCATGCATTGATTCACCCTCTCTGTGGTTCCATCTGTCTGGGGATGTCGGCAGAAGAGATGTGAAGAGTAGTGTGAGTCAGACAGCGGAGCTCTCTCCACACTTTGCTGGTAAAAAATTTGTCCCGGTCCGAGAGCAAGGCATCAGGAGGCCTCTGCAACTTGAAGACAAAATTCATATATGCTTTTGCCATGTCCATAGTAGTGAAGGGGTGCTTCAAAGGAATGAAGTGTGCGTACCGAGTAAGCTTGTCCACCACCACCAGAATTGAGTCATATCCATGAGACTTGGGTAATCCCTCAACAAAATCAAGAGTCACCATTTGCCAAGCTTGCTCTGGTACCGGCAGAGGCTGCAGCAATCCGGGGTATCTAACGTGCTCAGGTTTTGCTTGCTTGCATACCTCACAGCGAGCCAAGAACTGCTTCACGGTATGTTTCAATCGAGGCCGGGCAAACAACTTGATCAGGCGACTGTATGTGGCCTGCACTCCTGAATGACCGCCAAGTGCACTCGAATGAAATTCAGTTAAGAGACGTTGCTGCACTTCATTGTTATGGCCGGTCCAAACGCGCCCTTTGTAGCGAATGAGTCCATCTCGCACAGTGAAAGGTGATTCCACATATGCCTGAACAGCAGAAGCAGCAAGGATACGAGTGCACTGGGGGTCATTGGCATACCCAGCTTTGACTTCTTGCAACCAGGTAGGCACGCAAACAGAGGCTCCCAGAAGCTGGTCTGTATGCTCTCCGAGGCGCGAAAGCGCATCTGCAGCTTGATTTGTGGAGCCACGGCGGTATTCAATGGTATACTGAAGACCAAGGAGCTTGGTCAATGCTTTATGTTGCCACGGTGTTGTCAAACGCTGCTCATCTAAACAGGACAGGCTACGATGATCAGTCCGGATGGTGAAAGGCGAGAGCAATAAATATGATCGCCAGCGATCCACAGCCATCAGAATTGCCAAGCACTCCTTCTCATAGGTAGACAGCGCCCTTAGCTTGGGGCCCAGAGCCTTGCTCAAATAGGCAATGGGGTGATGCCCTTGCATCAAGACTGCTCCAATCCCAGCTTCGGATGCATCAGTTTCGAGAACGAAGGGCTTCGAGAAATTTGGTAGAGCCAATACAGGTGATGTCGTGAGAGCGTGCTTGAGATTGTGAAAAGCCTTGTCATGAAGAGATGTCCAAACAAACACCGTCTTTCTCTTCAATAAATCTGTCAACGGCCTGCTGATAACCCCATAATTGCGAACGAACTTGCGATAATATCCCGCAAGCCCCAAGAACCGACGAACCTCTTTCACTATTGATGGTTGTGGCCAATCACGAACTTTCTCGACTATAGCAGGATCTGTGTACACTCCTTCCTTGCTGATCACATGACCAAGATACTTGAGCTGAGGCTGAGCAAAGGCACACTTGTTGTACTTGACTTTCAGAGAGTACTTGTCAAGTAATTGAAATACCGAACGCAGCAACAAGATATGCTTCTCCAGAGTGCTGCTATAAACCAATATGTCGTCGATAAAAACCAATACTCCTTTCCGCAACAGTGGCCCCAAGACAATACAAATGCCGTTTTGGAAACTAGATGGACCACCAGTCACCCCATTAGGCATAACTTTGAACTCATAGTGTCCATGGTGTGTTTGGAAGGCAGTCTTGGCCTCATCCTCTGGCCTCATTCGAATCTGGTGGTAGCCTGAACGCAGGTCAAGACTAGTGAACCACGCAGCTCCAGTCAGCTCATCCAACAACTCATCGATGATTGGCATAGGGAACCGGCTCTTGATGGTAATAGCATTCAAATGGCGATAATCGACGCAGAACCGCCATTCTCCATCTTTTTTGAGAACCAACAACACGGGGGACGCGAACGGGCTCTTGCTTGGTTGTATAATCCCTTGAGCTAGCATTTCTGCCACAATAGCCTCAATCTCATCTTTTTGGACAGGATTATATCGGTAGGGTCGAAGATTGACCGGCTTAGCTCCTGGAAGCAGCTCGATAACATGATCAAATTCCCGCTGAGGAGGCAAACCACGGGGCTCCTCAAACACAGAGGCAAACTGTTTCAACAAGTCATCAATCTCAGCTAGCACCTCTTATGTTTCAGGTGCACTCTTGACCATACAAAGTTGCAGAACATGAACTACATCATCTTGTGCTTGTAGCAACTGTAGCTTACCGGGAGACAAAACTTGCCGATTTTTAGTGATTGGCACAATCCCTTGCAACTGAATAGACACACCATGGTGCAGGAAGGACATACATTTGGCTCCCCAGTCGACTGCCATCAGACCACGAGCCTCCAACCAGTCCATACCAAGGTGTCGGGGAACGTAGTAATTTCAAAATTTTCCCTACGCACACGCAAGATCATGGTGATGCATAGAAACGAGAGGGGAGAGTGTCGTCCACGTACCCTCGTAGACCGTTAAGCGGAAGCGTTATAACAACGTGGTTGATGTAGTCGTACATCTTCACGATCAACCAATCCTCAGTACTGAACGTACGACACCTCCGCATTCAGCACACGTTCAGCTCGGTGACGTCCCGCGAACTCACGATCCAGTAGAGCTCGAGGGAGAGTTTCGTCAGCACGACGACGTGGTGACGATGTTGATGAAGCTACCGACGCAGGGCTTCGCCTAAGCACCGCTATGATATGACCGAGGAGGATTATGGTGGAGGGGGGCACCGCACACGGTTGGGAGAGATCAATGATCAACTTGTGTGTTCTAGGGTGCCCCCCTGCCCCCGTATATAAAGGAGCAAGGGGGAGGTCGGCCGGCCCTGTAGGGCGCGCCAGGAGGAGGAGTCCTCCTCCTAGTAGGAGTAGGACTCCCCTCTTTCCTACTCCTACTAGGAGGGGAAAAGGAAGGGGGAGAAGGAGAAGGAAAGGGGGGCGCCGCCCCCCCCCCCTTTCCTAGTCCAATTCGGACCAAAGGGGGAGGGGGCGTGCGGCCTGCCCTGGACGGCCCCTCTCTCTCTCCACTAATGCCCAACAAGGCCCATTAACCCCCGGGGGGTTCCGGTAACCCCTCCGGCACTCCGGTAAAATCCCGATTTCACCCAGAACTCTTCCGATGTCCAAATGTAGGCTTCCAATATATCAATCTTTATGTCTCGACCATTTCGAGACTCCTTGTCATGTCCGTGATCATATCCGGGACTGCGAACTACCTTTGGTACATCAAAACATATAAACTCATAATACCGATCGTCACAGAACTTTAAGCGTGCGGACCATACGGGTTCGAGAACTATGTAGACATGACCGAGACACGTCTCCGGTCAATAACCAATAGCGGAACCTGGATGCTCATGTTGGTTCCTACATATTCTATGAAGATCTTTATCGGTCAAACCGCATAACAACATACGTTGTTCCCTTTGTCATCGGTATGTTACTTGCCCGAGATTCGATCGCCGGTATCTCAATACCTAGCTCAATCTCGTTACCAGCAAATCTCTTTACTCGTTCCGTAATGCATCATCCCGCAACTAACTCATTAGTCACATTGCTTGCAAGGCTTATAGTGATGTGCATTACCGAGAGGGCCCTGAGATACCTCTCCGACAATCGGAGTGACGAATCCTATTCTCGATTTATGCCAACTTAACGAACACCATCGGAGACACCTGTAGAGCACCTTTATAATCACCCAGTTACGTTGTGACGTTTGGTAGCACACAAAGTGTTCCTCCGGTATTCGGGAGTTGCATAATCTCATAGTCATAGGAACATGTATAAGTCATGAAGAAAGCAATAGCAACATACTAAACGATCAAGTGCTAAGCTAACGGAATGGGTCAAGTCAATCACATCATTCTCTAATTTTGTGATCCCATTAATCAAATGACAACTCATGTCTTTGGCTAGGAAACTTAACCATCTTTGATTGAACGAGCTAGTCAAGTAGAGGCATACTAGTGACACTCTGTTTGCCTATTTATTCACACTTGTATCAAGTTTCCGGTTAATACAATTCTAGCATGAATAATAAACATTTATCATGAAATAAGGAAATAAATACTAACTTTATTATTGTCTCTAGGGCATATTTCCTTCAGTCTCCCACTTGCACTAGAGTCAATAATCTAGTTCACATCGCCATGTGATTAACACCAATAGTTCACATCACCATGTGATTAACACCCATAGTTCACATCCTCATGTGACCAACACCAAAAGGGTTTACTAGAGTCAATAATCTAGTTCACATCGCTATGTGATTAACACCCAAAGAGTACTAAGGTGTGATCATGTTTTGCTTGTGAGAGAAGTTTAGTCAACGGGTCTGCCACATTCAGATCCGTATGTATTTTGCAAATTTCTATGTCAACAATATGTATCCAGATTGAGACTTAGAGTCATCTGGATCAGTGTCAAAACATGCATCGACGTAACCCTTTACGTCGAACCTTTTGTCACCTCCATAATCGAGAAACATATCTTTATTCCACTAAGGATAATTTTGACCGCTGTCCAGTGATCTACTCCTAGATCACTATTGTTCTCCCTTGCTAAACTCAGTGTAGGGTATACAATAGATTTGGTACACAGCATGGCATACTTTATAGAACCTATGGGTAAGGCATAGGGAATGACTTTCATTCTCTTTCTATCTTCTGCCGTGGTCGGGCTTTGAGTCTTACTCAATTTCACACCTTGTAACACAGGCAAGAACTCTTTCTATCACTGTTTCATTTTGAACTATTTTAAAATCTTGTCAAGGTATGTACTCATTGAAAAAACTTATCAAACGTCTTGATCTATCTCTATAGATCTTGATGCTCAATATGTAAGCAGCTTCACCGAGGTCTTTCTTTGAAAAACTCCTTTCAAATACTCCTTTATGCTTTCCAGAAAATTCTACATTATTTCCGATCAACAATATGTTATTCACATATATTTATCAGAAATGTTGTAGTGCCCCCACTCACTTTCTTGTAAATACAGGCTTCACCGCAAGTCTGTATAAAACTATATGCTTTGATCAACTCATCAAAGCATATATTCCAACTCCGAGATGCTTGCACCAGTCCATAGATGGATCGCTGGAGCTTGCACATTTTGTTAGCACCTTTAGGATCGACAAAACCTTCTGGTTGAATCATATACAACTCTTCTTTAAGAAATCCATTAAGGAATGTAGTTTTGACATCCATTTGCCAGATTTCATAAAATGTGGCAATTTGCTAACATGATTCGGACAGACTTAAGCATGGCTACGAGTGAGAAAATCTCATCGTAGTCAGCACTTTGAACTTTGTCAAAAACCTTTTTTCGACAAGTCTAGCTTTGTAGATAGTAACACTACTATCAACGTTTGTCTTCCTCTTGAAGATCCATTTATTTTCTATGGCTTGCCGATCATCGGGCAAGTCAACCAAAGTCCACACTTTGTTCTCATACATGGATCCCATCTCAGATTTCATGGCCTCAAGCCATTTCGCGGAATCTGGGTTCATCGTCGTTTCCTCATAGTTCGTAGGTTCATCATGGTCAAGTAACATGACCTCCAGAACAGGATTACCGTACCACTCTGGTGCGGATCTCACTCTGGTTGACCTACGAGGTTCGGTAGTAATTTGGTCTGAAGTTACATGATCATCATCATTAGCTTCCTCACTAATTGGTGTAGGAGTCAAAGGAACAGATTTCTGTGATGAACTACTTTCCAATAAGGGAGCAGGTACAGTTACCTCATCAAGTTCTACTTTCCTCCCACTCACTTCTTTCGAGAGAAACTCCTTCTCTAGAAAGGATCCATTCTTAGCAATGAATGTCTTGCCTTCTGATCTGTGATAGAAGGTGTACCCAACTGTCTCCTTTGGGTATCCTATGAAGACACATTTCTCCGATTTGGGTTTGAGCTTATCAGGATGAAATTTTTTCACATAAGCATCGCAACCCCAAACTTTAAGAAACGACAACTTTGGTTTCTTGCCAAACCACAGGTCATATGGTGTCGTCTCAACGGATTTAGATGGTGCCCTATTTAACGTGAATGCAGATGTCTCTAATGCATAACCCCAAAACGATAGTGGTAAATCGGTAAGAGACATCATAGATTGCACCATATCTAATAAAGTACGGTTACGATGTTCGGACACACCATTACACTATGGTGTTCCAGGTGGCGTGAGTTGCGAAACTATTCCGCATTGTTTCAAATGAAGACCAAACTCGTAACTCAAATATTCTCCTCCACGATTAGATCGTAGAAACTTTATTTTCTTGTTACGATGATTTTCCACTTCACTCTGAAATTATATGAACTTTTCAAATGTTTCAGACTTATGTTTCATCAAGTAGATATAGCCATATCTGTTCAAATCATCTGTGAAGGTGAGAAAATAACAATACCTGCCGCGAGCCTCAACACTTATTGGATCGCATACATTAGTATGTATTATTTCCACAAGTCAGTTGCTTGCTCCATTGTTCCGGAGAACGGAGTTTTAGTCATCTTGCCCATAAGGCATGGTTCGCAAGCATCAAATGATTCATAATCAAGTGATTCCAAAAGTCCATCAGCATGGAGTTTCTTCATGCGCTTTACACCAATATGACCTAAACGGCAGTGCCACAAATAAGCCGCACTATCATTATTAACTTTGCATCTTTTTGGCTTCAATATTATGAATATGTGTATCACTATGATCGAGATCCAACAAACCATTTTCATTGGGTGTATGACCATAGAAGGTTTTATTCATGTAAACAGAACAACAATTATTCTCTAACTTAAATGAATAATTGTATTGCAATAAACATGATCAAATCATATTCATGCTCAACGCAAACACCAAATAACACTTATTTAGGTTCAACACTAATCCCGAAAGTATAGGGAGTGTGCGATGATGATCATATCAATCTTGGAACTACTTCCAACACACATCGTCACCTCGCCATTAACTAGTTTCTGTTCATTCTGCAACTCCCGTTTCGAGTTATTACTCTTAGCAACTGAACCAGTATCAAATGCCGAGGGGTTGCTATAAACACTAGTAAAGTACACATCAATAACATGTATATCCAATATACCTTTGTTCACTCTGCCATCCTTCTTATCCGCCAAGTATCTAGGGCGGTTCCACTTCCAGTGACCATTTCCTTTGCAGTAGAAGCACTCAGTTTCAGGCTTAAGTCTAGCTTTGGGTTTCTTCACGGGAGTGACAACGTGCTTGTCATTTTTCTTGAAGTTCCCTTTCTATCCCTTTGCCCTTTTCTTGAAACTAGTGGTCTTGTTAACCATCAACACTTGATGCTCTTTTCTGATTTCTACCTTCGTCGATTTCAGCATCACGAAGAGCTTGGGAATCGTTTCCGTTACCCCTTGCATATTATAGTTCATCACGAAGTTCTAGTAACTTGGTGATAGTGACTAGAGAACTCTGTCAATCACTATCTTATCTGGAAGATTAACTCCCACTTGATTCAAGTGATTGTAGTACTCAGACATTCTGAGCACATGCTCACTACCTGAGCTATTCTCCTCCATCTTGTAGGCAAAGTTCTGTCAAAGGTCTCATACCTCTCGACACGGGCATGAGTATGAAATACCAATTTCAAATCTTGGAACACTTCATATGCTCCATGTCGTTCAAAACATTTTTGAAGTCCCGGTTCTAAGCCGTAAAGCATGGTACACTAAACTATCAAGTAGTCATCATACTGAGCATTGTCAAATGTTCATAACGTCTGCATCTGCTCCTGCAATAGGTCTGTCACCTAGTGGTGCATCAAGGACATAATACTTCTGTACAGCAATAAGGATAATCCTCAGATCACGGACCAAGTCCGCATCATTGCTACTAATATCTTTCAACATAATTTTTCTCTAGGAACATATCAAAATAAACGGGGAGCAAAACGCGAGCTATAGATCTACAACATAGATATGCTAATACTACCAGGACTAAGTTCATGATAAATTAAAGTTCAATTAAACAAATTATTTAAGAACTCCCACTTAGATAGACATCCCTCTAATCATCTAAGTGATCACGTGATCCATATCAACTAAACCATAACCGATCATCACGTCAGATGGAGTAGTTTTCAATGGTGAACATCACTATGTTGATCATATCTACTATATGATTCTCGCTCGACCTTTCGGCCTCAGTGTTCCGAGGCCATATCTGCATATGCTAGGCTCGTCAAGTTTAACCTGAGTATTCTGCGTGTGCAAAACTGTCCTACACCCGTTGTAGATGAACGTTGAGCTTATCACACCCGATCATCATGTGGTGTCTCGGCACGAAGAACTTTGGCAACGGTGCATACTCAGGGAGAACACTTTTACCTTGAAATTTAGTGAGAGATCATTTTATAATGCTACCGTCAAACAAAGCAGAATAAGATGCATAAAGGATAAACATCACATGCAATCAATATAAGTGATATGATATGGCCATCATCATTTTGTGCCTTTGATCTCCATCTCCAAAGCACCGTCATGATCACCATCATCACCGGCGCGACACCTTGATCTCCATCGTAGCATCGTTGTCGTCTCGCCAACTATTGCTTCTACGACTATCGCTACCGCTTAGTGATAAAGTAAAGCAATTACAGTGCGATTGCATTGCATACAATAAAGCGACAACCATATGGCTCCTGCCAGTTGCCGATAACTCCGTTACAAAACATGATCATCTCATACAATAAATATAGCATCATGCTTTGACCATATCACATCACAACATGCCCTGTAAAAACAAGTTAGACGTCCTCTACGTTGTTGTTGCAAGTTTTACGTGGCTGCTACGGGCTGAGCAAGAACCGTTCTTACCTACGCATCAAAACCACAACGATATTTCGTCAAGTTAGTGTTGTTTTAACCTTCACAAGGATCGGGCTTAGCCACACTCGGTTCAACTAAAGTTGGAGAAACTGACACCCGCCAGCCACCTGTGTGCAAAGCACGTCGGTAGAACCAGTCTCACCTAAGCGTACGCGTAATGTCGGTCCGGGCTGCTTCATCCAACAATACCGCCGAACCAAAGTATGACATGCTGGTAAGCAGTATGACTTGTATCGCCCACAACTCACTTGTGTTCTACTCGTGCATATAACATCTACGCATAAACCTGGCTCGGATGCCACTGTTGGGGAACGTAGTAATTTCAAAATTTTCCGTACGCACACGCAAGATCATGGTGATGCATAGCAACGAGAGGGGAGAGTGTCGTCCACGTACCCTCGTAGACCGTTAAGCGGAAGCGTTATGACAACGCGGTTGATGTAGTCCTACGTCTTCACGATCGACCGATCCTCAGTACCGAACGTACGTCACCTCCGCGTTCAGCACACTTTCAGCTCGGTGATGTCCCGCGAACTCACGATCTAGTAGAGCTCGAGGGAGAGTTTCGTCAGCATGACGGCGTGGTGACGATGTTGATGAAGCTACCGACGCAGGCCTTCGCCTAAGCACTGCTACGATATGACCGACGTGGATTATGGTGGAGGGGGGCACCGCACACGGTTGGGAGAGATCAATGATCAACTTGTGTGTTCTAGGGTGCCCCCTGCCCCCGTATATAAAGGATCAAGGGGGAAGGCCGGCCGGCCCTTTAGGGCGCGCCAGGAGGAGTCCTCCTCCTAGTAGCAGTAGGACTCCCCTCTTTCCTACTCCTACTAGGAGGGGAAAAGGAAGGGGGAGAAGGAGAAGGAAAGGGGGGCGCCCCCCCCCCCTTCCTAGTCCAATTCGGACCAGAGGGGGAGGGGGCGCGCGGCCTGCCCTGGCCGGCCCCTCTCTCTCTCCACTAGGGCCCAACAAGGCCCATTAACCCCCGGGGGGTTCCGTTAACCCCTCCGGCACTCCGGTAAAATCCCGATTTCACCCGGAACTCTTCCGATGTCCAAATGTAGGCTTCCAATATATCAATCTTTATGTCTCGACCATTTCGAGACTCCTCGTCATGTCCGTGATCATATCCGGGACTCCAAACTACCTTCGGTACATCAAAACCTATAAACTCATAATACCGATCGTCACAGAACTTTAAGCGAGCGGAGCCTACCAGTTCGAGAACTATGTAGACATGACCGAGACACGTCTCCGGTCAATAACCAATAGCGGAACCTAGATGCTCATATTGGTTCCTACATATTCTACGAAGATCTTTATAGGTCAAACCGCATAACAACATACGTTGTTCCCTTTGTCATTGGTATGTTACTTGCCCGAGATTCGATCGTCGGTATCTCAATACCTAGCTCAATGTCGGTGTCAAAACCGGCGGATCTCGGGTAGGGGGTCCCGAACTGTGCGTCTAAGGCGGATGGTAACAGGAGGCGGGGGACATGATGTTTACCCAGGTTCGGGCCCTCTCGATGGAGGTAATACCCTACTTCCTGCTTGATTGATCTTGATGATATGAGTATTACAAGAGTTGATCTACCACGAGATCGTAGAGGCTAAACCCTAGAAGCTAGCCTATGGTATGATTGTTGTCGTCCTACGGACTAAACCCTCCAGTTTATATAGACACCGGAGGGGGCTAGGGTTGCACAGAGTCGGTTACAAGGGAGGAGATCTACATATCCGTATTGCCAAGCTTGCCTTCCACGCCAAGGAGAGTCCCATCCGGACACGGGTCGAAGTCTTCAATCTTGTATCTTCATAGTCCAACAGTCCGGCCAAAGGATATAGTCCGGCTGTCCGAGGACCCCCTAATCCAGGACTCCCTCAGTAGCCCCTGAACCAGGCTTCAATGACGATGGGTCCGGCGCGCAGATTGTCTTCGGCATTGCAAGGCGGGTTCTTCCTCCGAATACTCCATAGAAGATTTTGAACACAAGGATAGTGTCCGGCTCTCCAAAACAAATTCCACATACCACCGTAGAGAGAATAATATTTCCACAAATCTAATCAGCTGACACATTCTGCAGCATGACATCACACCACGGCCCGGTCATTATTGGAACCGTTTTTCACAACCAGCCACTGCACATATTGCGAGGCGATATTCTTGGCACGTCTTGTCGAAGCAAAGATCATGTCCCCTTATCACGGGATTCTCATCAATACAGGTGTGGGTAACCCAACCGTGCCATCAATTGCGGTGCTTGGGGAATAAGCGAGTTTACCAGGTAGGTGGGGAGGCGCATAGCTTCTTCCGCCCTTATAAAGGGACAAGGATTCACCCTTTTCACCCACGCCTTCTTCCTCCTTGCTCATCCATTCTTGCGCACTCGAGCTCCAGCACCCAAGTTCGCGTTTTTTCCTCAAACCACTCCAAGCATGTCCGGAGCGGGAGGCAAGTGGATGGTCTCCTCCGTTACGGAGGAGAACATCACAAAGCTGCGGGGAGCCGGATATCTGGCTGCGGATATCGCACACCGGCTGCCAGATGCGGGGCAGATCATTCCTACTCCAGAACCCCATGAGAGGGTGGTTTTTCTTACCCACTTCGTCCGCGGACTGGGATTTCCCCTCCACCCGTTTGTCTGCGGGCTCATGTTCTACTACGGGCTGGACTTTCACGATCTGGCCCCCAATTTCATCCTCAACATCTCGGCGTTTATCGTCGTGTGCGAGGCCTTCCTCCACATCAAGCCCCACTTCGGCCTGTGGCTGAAGACCTTCAATGTTAAACCGAAGGTGGTGGTCGGCCAGCAAGCAGAGTGTGGAGGCGCCATGGTGGGCAAAATGCCCAATGTCACCTGGCTCGAAGGCTCCTATGTGGAGACCATAAAGGGGTGGCAATCGGGGTGGTTCTACATCACCGAGCCACGCGACACCAACTGGGTGGCGGCCCTCGAATTTCGATCCGGAATCCCCATGCGGCTCACCTCCTGGAAAGAGAAGGGCCTGTCCTGGGGTTCCTCGGTAGAGCTGACCGGACTCCAGACATGCATCAAAAACATGATGAGCAAGAAAATCAAGCTCGTCAACGTGGTCCAAGTCATGCTCTTCCGCCGGATCCTCCCGTGTCAAAGATGGGCATTCAATTTGTGGGAGTTCGACCCGGCCGAGCACCAGACGCTGCGAGAGCTCTTCGACACGACGTACAAGGACGTATGGAGGGTGCTGTTCAAGGGCGCCGAGGTACATCCTCCCCTCACCGAGGACCGTGGACTCAGCGCAAAGTTCCCTGCCAATCCAGTAAGTATTTTACATCTCATAAGATGTTCTTTTCCCCAGTATAACCACGCGTGGGATCTAAGCCTCCATGCCATTTAACAGGACTGGGTAGCGCCAGCGGAGCAAATCGATTGTCTGGCTCCCCTGCCTGAAGATCCAGCAGATGCTCTCCTAACGGAGATGCTGGTTCCAGCGCCTTATGAGGTGCCGGAGAAGAAGGCCAAGAAGAAGGCCACGGGGACCAGGAAGGGTCTCCGCGCAAGGTTATATCGGACTCATCGTCCGAAAACACCGAGGCGCACTCCTCCCACGAAAACGAGGAGGAGGAAGAGGAAAGTCCCCCCCCCCAGCCGGGGGAGACAAGAAAAGGAAGGCCGCCTCGGCTGGGGCGGCCGAAGGGTCCAAGAAGGGAAGGACCCTCCTTCCGGACAACTCCACAACCGCCGCCTACAGCGACGACGAGTGGCTGCCCAGGGATAATCCCCTGGCGAAGTCGTAAGTATCCGGATACCATAGTAATTTTGGTATGTTTCGTTTTGTTGCTTCTTATCATGCCGAACATGATCATGCAGCCCATCCCGAGCCCACATCGACGTATCTTCGTCGGATGATTCTCTGGGCCCGTCGGATATGAACAGTGATTCACTCCCGACCGCCTCCTCCCCCCGCCCTACGGACGACGCCGAGGTGTTGTCTCAAAGGGGGCTGAACCAAGGGGAGACAGTTCCGGAGGCGCTTCAAGGCGACATTCCAGGCTGGGCGCAGGAGGGGCAAGACTCCTCTGGGCCCTAACGCCGGGGGCAGCAAGTCTAGCCCCAAGCCGAATATGGCGCCGGAACTTCCAATGGTTCCGGATTCTGTCAGGCAACCCCTCGCTAAGGGGGGCAAGCCGTCTGTGCCGATGGCCTCTGTTCATCCAGAGGCATCGGACAACTTGCTGGAAGTGCTACGCGGCGCTTCCATTGACGAAGAGCACCGCACCATTATGAGTGCGGTGGTCAAGAAGGTTCAGTCCGCCAAGAGCGGACTGACTGAAGCCTGTGCCAGCCTCCTAACAGGCTTTGAGGTAAGTAACCAGATTATAAGAGAATGTTACCGCATAGACAGTAGCCCCTGATGCTATGTTTGGCGTTCGCGAGGAAAGGCCGAATAGAGGATCAAATAATAACCGCAGGAGTCTAATCGGAATATGTCTATGTGCATATGCAGGCTTCACTGCTGGCCGCTGTCGCACGTACTACGGAGGTCGCCCCACTGAAGCGGGACCTTGAGCGGTGCAGGAAGAGCTCGGCCTTACCAAGAGGCAGCTCGAAGAGAACAAAGGTAAGTGATACCCCGTCCGCATATTAAAAAAATTGGTTTTAGAATAATAGGATAGTCATGAATTTTGCTAGGGGCCACGACCGAAGTGGCGGCCCTGCAGAAGGCGCTACCCGAGGCTGAAGAGAAAGTGGCCAAGGAGCGCATCGAGCGAGAAAAGCAAGAAGCCCGAGTAGGCGAGGTGCAGCAAGAGCTCCAGGCTCTCGCCAAAAAATACGAGTCCTTGGAGTGTGACTCTAAGACGCAAGGGTCCGAGCTTGCGAAGGCCCTCAAAAGCGCACAACATGCCAAGGCCGAAGCCCAAAAGGCCCTCCGGGAAATTGAGGCGGTTAAGAAGATAGCGGCGGGTAAGGCATTCATTATGCAAAGCAAGCATGTGAAGGAAACTTTCTTTTTACTTACCAGAGTTCGGAGCTCTCCAGGAACGTTCACAGATCTACCCCGCAGTGTGTCGGATGCCGCGGAGTTCTACCGGGCTGAGGAGGGGAGCTCGACGGAGAAGTTGTTCTGGTCTCAGTATACTGGGACCGAACACCCAATGCCCTTGAGCGACCAGCTGAAGCAACTGGTCGAGCTCCACAAGGCGGCCGAACAGGCCATGAAGGGTCTTATAGTCCAGATGTGGCCTGGCGAGCCCCTACCTGATAGCTACTTCGGTCTTGTGAGGCGGCTTGTGAATGCTGCCCACGGCTTGAAGTCATAAAGTGGTCCGTGTGCATCGAGGGTGCGCGCAGGGCTTTTGCCCGGGCGAAGGTGCACTGGGCGAAGCTGGACGCCGAAAAGCTGGTGAAGGAGGGGCCGCCGGAGGGCAAGGAGCATCGCCACCCCGAAAAGTATTATGAAAGTGTCCTGAAGGGTGCTCGCCTTGTGGCGGAGGAATGTGCTGAGGATGTAATATTTGAATAAAGGTACTCATGTGATCCTGTAATGTGAAACGAGTTCATTTGCGCTATGCAACGCTTGTGAATTTAAAATATTACCTTCTGTGCGGCCGTTTATAAAATCTGAGAGTTGGCCAGTCGTCGGCTTCTGCCCCCATGTAACTAGTACTGAGGTGTTCGGGATAAATCTGAGCATTCTTTATCCCAATTTTGGGTCCTTCAAGGGAGGTGTTCAACGCAACGAACCAGGCAATCGGACTATAAGGCTTTATCACTCTCACTTAGCCATAGAAGTCTACAATTTTAAATTTTGGCGAAGCCCCTAGTATTCGGAAGGCCGAATTTGGGGCGCTATATACGCCTAAGTCGGGCAAGGCCGACTCCTGCCAGAAGCGGAAAAAGTCTTTAAGGACTTGAGACCTCTCGAACAGCGACCAGCTCTCGCCTTATCATGACAGTCAGTTTTCGGCTTTCTCTACTGAGGTGCTCGTCCGGAAGAACCGGGACACAATTGCAGTAGTTCTCCCGGTGCTACCTTAGCCGATATTGCGGAATGTAAGGTACCAAAACATGGGAGCCGGGCAAACCCAACTATTGACCCAAGACATGATTCGGAGCTGGTGCATATAATGCTATAAGTTCGGGGTGCTGCACTGTCGAAAGTGTTCGGACTTCTCACGCCGTATTTATGGGGTATACTGAAGCCCCTGGCGTACTGGTTGTACCAGAATGTACGGGTGCAATTTGTTGTAAATAAACAGACAATAGAAAAAAAGAAAGGGTAATGCAATAATAGACTAACGCTATGCATTGTTATTTAAATAATACATCAAAGTGTACTGATACAAGTAGTGCAATAAGCAAAAAAAATAGGACTGTTTGACATGTCCTATCCAAGGGCAAGCTGCGTATGGGTATTTAAAACAGGTATTTCGATCGTTATCAGAGACCACCTGGGGATTCCCTTGTACGTCTTAGCTTCTTGCCTCCTTGGTATTTCCTTCCCGTAATGCGTCCAGCAATCAGACTGCCGAGAAGGGCTTCCAGAGAGTAAGGTCCTGAAAGAGAGAAAATGATAAATGTATACAGCCCCTGGGGCGGTTGAGCCGCATCGTGGGACGTGTCCTGGCCATGCCCCACCTATGCCCATGGTATTTTTAGTGCGTAATTATGTACGCGCGGCACCGATTTCGTCGCTTGACTGGGACTAGGGCGGAGGCCGAATTGCTAGGCGAGCTCTGAACATGCCAGGCGATCCTGTTGCAGGTTACTCCGGGCTCGCTTGAAGGTGTCCGGGGGCTTTATCGCCGAATTGGCGGTTTGCCTTAAAAGGCTGCTTTGTGCCTCTGCTGCGAGGGCTGCAGTGTGCTCCTCCGTGCGAAGTGAGCGTTCTGTGTTTCCATTGACTGTTATAACCCTACGAGGTCCTGGCATTTTGAGCTTGAGGCATGCATAATGCGGTACCGCATTGAATCTGGCGAATGCAGTTCGTCCGAGCAGTGCGTGATAGCCACTGCGGAACGGAACGATATCGAAGATTAACTCCTTGCTTCGGAAGTTGTCCGGAGATCCGAAGACCACTTCCAGTGTGATTGAGCCCGTGCAACGGGCCTCTACACCTGGGATGACACCTTTAAAGGTGGTTTTAGTGGGTTTGATCCTCGAGGGGTCTATACCCATTTTGCGCACTGTATCCTGATAAAGCAGGTTCAGGCTGCTGCCCCCGTCCATAAGGACTCGGGTGAGGTGAAATCCGTCAATGATGGGATCAAGGACCAATGCGGCAGAACCGCCATGACAGATACTAGTGGGGTGGTCCCTACGATCGAAGGTGATCGGACAAGAAGACCATGGGTTGAACTTTGGGGCGACTGGCTCCATCGCATAGACGTCCCTTAGTGCATGCTTCCGTTCCCTCTTGGGAATATGGGTTGCGTATATCATATTCACCGTTTTCACTTGGGGAGGAAATTTCTTCTGTCCTCCTGTGTTCGGCGGCCGGGACTCCTCCATCGTCGCTATGCAACCCCTTTTCCTTGTTTTTGGTATTCAACTTGCCGGCCTGCTTGAACACCCAGCATTCTCTGTTGGTGTGATTGGCTGGCTTATCGGGGGTGCCGTGAATTTGACATGAGCGATCGAGTATGCGGTCCAAACTGGACGGGCCCGGGTTGCTTCTTTTGAACGGCTTCTTCCGCTGACCGGATTTAGAGCCACTGAATCCGGCATTGACTGCCGTGTCTTCGGCATTGTCACCGTTATTGCGGCGCTTGTGTCTGTTGCGACGTGGTCTGCCGTTACTATCTTTGGCATCTGAATTGCCATGACTTCTTGATGTGTTGTTGCTGCGAGCTAGCCAGCTATCCTCACCCATGCAAAAGCGGGTCATGAGTGTCGTGAGGGCTGCCATAGACTTCGGCTTCTCCTGGCCGAGGTGCCGGGCGAGCCACTCGTCACGGATGTTATGCTTAAATGCCGCTAAGGCCTCTGCATCCGGACAGTCGACAATTTGGTTTTTCTTAGTTAGGAACCGGGTCCAGAATTTCCTGGCCGATTCCCCTGGCTGCTGAGTTATATGGCTCAAGTCATCAGCATCCGGTGGTCGCACATAAGTGCCCTGGAAGTTGTCAAGGAATGCATCTTCCAAATCCTTCCAACTGCCAATGGAGTCTGCTGGCAAGCTATTCAGCCAATGTCGAGCTGGTCCTTTGAGTTTTAGTGGGAGGTACTTGATGGCATGTAGATCATCACCGCGAGCCATGTGGATGTGGAGGAGGAAGTCCTCGATCCATACCGCGGGATCTGTTGTACCATCATATGATTCAATGTTTACGGGTTTAAAACCCTCTAGGAATTCGTGATCCATTACTTCATCAGTGAAGCATAGGGGGTGTGCGGCACCTCTGTGCCGGGCTAGATCACGACACAGTTCATACGAGTCTTGTCTGCTGTATTCGGCCCGGCCGGATATGCTTTTAGTATATCCGGCGTGACGGTCATCATCCCGCGTTGGGGCGCGCCCCCGTGATCCGTAGATCGATCTTGCATGTTTTGCTTTGTTTTCCAATACGTCTCGCAGGTCCCGCGTGTTGCCCCGGGCCTTGGTATTTTTGTTTGAATGGCGGCGGGGTGCGGGCTGGACTTCGGGCTGATATGCCTCTCTGTCTCGGCCACGAGGTGGCCGATCAGCCGCATCATACGCTGGTGATGTAGGTTTCAATGCTTCCTCCTCGAGTTGGGGTGGCAACCTGCGCTTTGGGTAACTCTTGGTTGGGCGTTCGAGTTCGTATTCCTCGGCCGCAAGGACTTCAGTCCATTTATCCGCTAGCAGATCTTGATCAGCTCGAAGTTGTTGTTGCTTTTTCTTCGGGCTGTTTGTTGTGGCTATAAGCCGGCGCTTGAAGCGCTCCTGCTCGACGGGATCCTCAGGCATGATAAATTCTTCGTCGCCGAGGCTCACCTCGTCTTCGGAGAGAGGCATGTAATTGTCATCCTATGATTCTCTGTCTGCTGCCTGTTCCGGAGGGCTAGCTTGTTCATCCTCCCGCTCGAGGTCTGGCTGGAGGGGATTATCGTCGTCTTTGGCACTAATCCGGAGCGTTATTGTCTCTTGTGCCGGTATCGCTACTTTTGCTATGGCGGGACTTAGAGCGGCACCGCTGACGTCGGTGCTTGGATTGCTTCTTGGAGGGGTTATCCTCCGTTGCCTTATCGCCATCCCCTTCTTTGGGGGTGTCCACCATGTATATGTCATACGATGAGGTGGCAGTCCAGCGCCCTGTGGGAGGTGGTTCTTGTTCGTCTCCTGCATCGTCATCCATACCGTCGATGTCTTCGGAGCCGAAGTCGAGCATGTCGGTTAAATCGTCGACAGTGGCTACTAAGTGGGTGGTGGGTGGGCAGCGAATTTCTTCGTCGTCCGCATCCCATTCTAGCTGGACATAGCTCGGCCAAGGGTCTCCTGACAAGGAGAGAGACCTCAATGAGTTTAGCACGTCGCCCAGTGGTGAGTGCTGAAAGATATCCGCGAAGGAAAACTCCATGATCGGTGCCCAATCAGATTCGATAGGCACGGACGCAGGCGGTTCGGAGCCCGTGGCCGGGGACGAATCCAAATGTCCGGCAACACGGGTCTCATAAGGGGTGAAGTCAGTATTCGGCTCTATCGCCGCTAAGTGTGCGGCCTCCGTGGTGGGGTCCATCCACCCGTCCTCGAACGGCGTGATCTGCTCCGGATCGAGGGCCGGAGTAGCTGCAGGTGGGATCTCCCGAACACGGTCCGTCGGCAGAGCTAAGTCATGCCTGTCGTGATTGTGCGGCGCACCTGACATGGGCTCGAATCCGTCGAAGATCAAGTCTCCGCGGATGTCGGCAGTATAGTTCAAGATTCCAAACCTGGCCTGATGGCCAGGGGCGTAGCTCTCGATCTGCTCCAGATGGCCAAGCGAGTTGGCCCGTAGTACGAAGCCGCCGAATACGAAGATCTGTCCGGGGAGGAAAACCTCACCCTGGATCGCATCGTTGCCGATGATCGAAGGAGCCATCTAGCCTTACGGTGACGGCACAGTGGAACTCTCAATGAAAGCACCAATGTCGGTGTCAAAACCGGCGGATCTCGGGTAGGGGGTCCCGAACTGTGCGTCTAAGGCGGATGGTAACAGGAGGCGGGGGACACGATGTTTACCCAGGTTCGGGCCCTCTCGATGGAGGTAATACCCTACTTCCTGCTTGATTGATCTTGATGATATGAGTATTACAAGAGTTGATCTACCACGAGATCGTAGAGGCTAAACCCTAGAAGCTATCCTATGGTATGATTGTTGTCGTCCTACGGACTAAACCCTCCGGTTTATATAGACACCGGAGGGGGCTAGGGTTACACAGAGTCGGTTACAAGGGAGGAGATCTACATATCCGTATTGCCAAGCTTGCCTTCCACGCCAAGGAGAGTCCCATCCGGACACGGGTCGAAGTCTTCAATCTTGTATCTTCATAGTCCAACAGTCCGGCCAAAGGATATAGTCCGGCTGTCCGAGGACCCCCTAATCCAGGACTCCCTCACTCAATCTCGTTACCGGCAAGTCTCTTTACTCGTTCCGTAATGCATCATCCCGCAACTAACTCATTAGTCACATTGCTTGCAAGGCTTATAGTGATGTGCATTACCGAGAGGGCCCAGAGATACCTCTCCGACAATCGGAGCGACAAATCCTATTCTCGATTTATGCCAACTCAATGAACACCATCGGAGACACCTGTAGAGCACCTTTATAATCACCCAGTTACATTGTGACGTTTGGTAGCACACAAAGTGTTCCTCCGGTATTCGGGAGTTGCATAATCTCATAGTCATAGGAACATGTATAAGTCATGAAGAAAGCAATAGCAACATACTAAACGATCAAGTGCTAAGCTAACGGAATGGGTCAAGTCAATCACATCATTCTCTAATGATGTGATCCCGTTAATCAAATGACAACTCATGTCTATGGCTAGGAAACTTAACCATCTTTGATTCAACGAGCTAGTCAAGTAGAGGCATACTAGTGACACTCTGTTTGTCTATTTATTCACACATGTATCAAGTTTCCGATTAATACAATTCTAGCATGAATAATGAACATTTATCATGAAATAAGGAAATAAATAATAACTTTATTATTGTCTCTAGGGCATATTTCCTTCACAAGGACCATGTCGTACGAACCCAAGGGAAACAATTTCAGAGGGAATAGAAGCTATGCCCTTGAATAAGATAGTTGCACCCCGCCACTTCCTGTGTGCATCCTACAATTGCTCCATCAGCCACTTTCACCTGCAACGGCTGTTAGAGAGGACAAACAGACGGCCAACCAGATGCAATATCAGAGTTGATGAAGCTGTGCGAGCTTCCAGAGTCGACTAGTATCAGCAAAGAATGGTTCTGGATATGCCCAAGCAATCGGAACGCCTTCGAAGCTTCCGTTCCCGTCGCCGCAGCGGCAGAGAGCATGCATATCTCCTCATCTGCAGACTCAGACAATGAAGGAGGAGATTCAGGTGAGGGTGGTGCCGCCAGCATACTGACCAATTCCTCAACCACATGCAGCTGAATGGTGGCATTGCAAACGTGATTGTTGATACGTCTCCAACGTATCTATATTTTTTTATTGCTCCATGCTATATTATATTCTGTTTTGGACATTATTGGAATTATTATACACTTTTATATTATTTTTGGGACTAACCTATTAACCGGAGGCCCAGCCCAGAATTGCTGTTTTTTGCCTATTTCAGAGTTTCGCAGAAAAAGAATATCAAACGGAGTCCAAACGGAATGAAACCTTCGGGAACGTGATTTTCGGAACGAACGTGATCCAGGGGACTTGGACCCTACGTCAAGACATCAACCAGGAGGGCACGAGGTAGGGGGTGCGCCTACCCCCCCCCCAGGCGCGCCCTCCACCCTCGTGGGCCCCCTGTTGCTCCACCGACGTACTCCTTCCTCCTATATATACCTACGTACCCCCGAACTACCAGATACGGAGCAAAAAACCTAATTCCACCGCCGCAACCTTCTGTACCCGTGAGATCCCATCTTGGGGCCTTTTTCGGAGCTCCACCGGAGGGGGCATCGATCGCGGAGGGCTTCTACATCAACACCATAGCCTCTCCGATGATGTGTGAGTAGTTTACCTCAGACCTTCGGGTCCATAGTTATTAGCTAGATGGCTTCTTCTCTCTTTTTGGATCTCAATACAATGTTCTCCCCCTCTCTCATGGAGATCTATTCGATGTAACCTCCTTTTGCGGTGTGTTTGTTGAGACCGATGAATTGTCGGTTTATGATCAAGTTTATCTATGAACAATATTTGAATCTTCTCTGAATTCTTTTATGTATGATTGGTTATCTTTGCAAGTCTCTTCGAATTATCAGTTTGGTTTGGCCTACTAGATTGATCTTCTTGCAATGGGAGAAGTGCTTAGCTTTGGGTTCAATCTTGCGGTGTCCTTTCTCAGTGACAGTAGGGGCAGCAAGGCACGTATTGTATTGTTGCCATCGAGGATAACAAGATGGGGTTTATATCATATTGCATGAGTTTATCCCTCTACATCATGTCATCTTGCTTAAAGCGTTACTCTGTTCTTATGAACTTAATACTCTAGATGCATGCTGGATAGCGGTCGATGTGTGGAATAATAGTAGTAGGTGCAGGCAGGAGTCGGTCTACTTGTCTCGGACGTGATGCCTATATACATGGTCATACCTAGATATTCTCATAACTATGCTCAATTATGTCAATTGCTCAACAGTAATTTGTTCACCCACCGTAAATACTTATGCTCTTGAGAGAAGCCACTAGTGAAACCTATGGCCCCCGGGTCTATTTTCCATCATATTAATCTCCCGACAACAAGCTATTTCTGGCGCCGTATTTATTTTACTTTCTTTACTTTGCATATTTATCATAAAAATACCAAAAATATTATCTTATCATATCTATCAGATATCACTCTCGTAAGTGACCGTGTAGGGATTGACAACCCCTTATCGCGTTGGTTGCGAGGATTTATTTGTTTGTGTAGGTGCGAGGGACTCGTGCGTTGCCTCCTACTGGATTGATACCTTGGTTCTCAAAAACTGAGGGAAATACTTACGCTACTTTGCTGCATCACCCTTTCCTCTTCAAGGGAAAACCAACGCAATGCTCAAGAGGTAGCAAGAAGGATTTCTGGCGCCGTTGCCGGGGAGTCTACGCAAAAGTCAGCATACCAAGTACCCATCACAAACCCTTATCTCCCGCATTACATTATTTGCCATTTTCCTCTTGTTTTGCTCTCCCCCACTTCACCCTTGCCGTTTTATTCACCCTCTCTTTCTCGCTCGCCTTCCTTCGCCATGTCGGAACCAAAAAGAGTTGGGTTTCTCTTCCGAGCTTTAGTGCTTTGGACAATCCTTCTATTCTATCTAAACTCATAAATAATACTATGGAAAAACCTACCGGAGTTATTAATGAAAGTCCTAATAATTTTGATGAAGATGACTCTAGAATTTTTCGTTATTTGCTCGATGAATCTTTGAAAGATGCTTGGGATAGGCTGTTAAGGATCCGGGCTAGCTATGTACCCCAATATCAAATTGAGGTTTATCTAAAAAGCTTTTATGTTGGGTTGCCCACTTCGTTCAAACAAGTTTTAGATTCTATTTTTGAAGAGGGTTTTCTTGAAGGGGACCCCATAGATACCTATGAAAAGATGAAAACTATATTTGGGCATCCCATGAATGAGAAAGCTGAATCCACGTCTCTTTTGCTCTCCTACCAAAACGAGTCTATTAAAGAGATAAAAGCTAGCCTAGATGCAAATTTCCGCAACATGCTTAATCTTTCTTCTACCATCAATAGCCATGTGCTTTATCAAAATAGAAAGATTAATTCCATAGATAACAAGTTTGCTCTTTTCTTCCCTAAAACCAAAGATGGCAATACCTAGATCTATCCTTGCTTTTATGCCTAGCTAGGGGCGTTAAACGATAGCGCTTGTTGGGAGGCAACCCAATTTTATTTTTAGTTTTTTGCATTTTGCTTCTGTTTAGGAATAAATCTTTGATCTAGCCTCTGGTTATATGTGTTTTTATGTTTTAATTAGTGGTTGTGCCAAGTTAAACCAATAGGATCTTCTTGGATGATAGTTATTTGATCTTGCTGTAAATTCCAGAAACTTTCTGTTCACGAAAAAAATTGTTAAAAATCACCAGAAGGTGATAAAATATTGGTTCCAATTGCTGCTGATCAATAAACAAATTGTCTAAGTCTTCCTATTTTGGCTGAATTTTTGGAGTTCCAGAATTTTGCGTTAGTTACAGATTACTATAGACTGTTCTGTTTTTGACAGATTCTGTTTTTCATGTGTTGCTTGCTTATTTTGATGAATCTATGGCTAGTAAAATAGTTTATAAACCATGGATAAGTTGGAATACAGTAGGTTTAACACCAATATAAATA
This sequence comes from Triticum aestivum, assembly GCF_018294505.1. NCBI lineage: Eukaryota > Viridiplantae > Streptophyta > Magnoliopsida > Poales > Poaceae > Triticum > Triticum aestivum. The sequence goes on from NC_057811.1 coordinate 51,149,522, forward strand.
AAGAATGAGTTCATTACAGTACCTTTAAGTGGTGTTTTGTTTTCTTTCGCTAACGGAGCTCACGAGATTTTCTGTTAAAGTTTTGTGTTGTGAAGTTTTCAAGTTTTGGGTAAAATATTTGATGGATTATGGAACAAGGAGTGGCAAGAGCTTAAGCTTGAGTATTCCCATGGCACCCCCAAGATAATATAAGGACACCTAAAAGCCAAAGCTTGGGGATGCCCCGGAAGGCATCCCCTCTTTCGTCTACTTCCATCGGTAACTTTACTTGGAGCTATATTTTTATTCACCACATGATATGTGTTTTGCTTGGCGCGTCTTGTATGATTTGAGTCTTTGCTTTTTAGTTTACCACAATCATCTTTGCTGTACACACCTTTTGAGAGAGACACACATGATTCGGAAATTATAAGAATACTATATGTGCTTCACTTATATCTTTTGAGTTATATAGTTTTTGCTCTAGTGCTTCACTTATATCTTTTAGAGCACGGTGGTGGATTTGTTTTATAGAAACTATTGATCTCTCATGCTTCACTCAGATTATTTTGAGAGTCTTAAACAGCATGGTAATTTGCTTAAATAATCCTAATATGCTAGGTATTCAAGATTAGTAAAAACTTTCTTATGAGTGTGTTGAATACTAAGAGAAGTTTGATGCTTGATGATTGTTTTGAGACATGGAGGTAGTGATATCAAAGTTGTGCTAGTTGAGTAGTTGTGAATTTGAGAAATACTTGTGTTGAAGCTTGCAAGTCCCGTAGCATGCACGTATGGTAAATGTTATGTAACAAATTTGAAACATGAGGTGTTCTTTGATTGTCCTCCTTATGAGTGGCGGTCGGGGACGAGCGATGGTCTTTTCCTACCAATCTATCCCCCTAGGAGCATGCGCGTAGTGCTTGGTTTTTGATGACTTGTATATTTTTGCAATAAGTATGTGAGTTCTTTATGACTAAATGTTGAGTCCATGGATTATACGCACTCTCACCTTTCCATCATTGCTAGCCTCTTCGGTACCATGCATTGCCCTTTCTCACATTAAGAGTTGGTGCAAACTTCGCCGGTGCATCCAAACCCCGTGATATGATACGCTCTTTCACACATAAACCTCCTTATATCTTCATCAAAACAGCCACCATACCTACCTATTATGGCATTTCCATAGCCATTCCGAGATATATTGCCATGCAACTTTCCACCATTCCGTTTATCATGACACGTTCATCATTGTCATGTTGCTTTGCATGATCATGTAGTTGACATAGTATTTGTGGCAAAGCCACCATTCATAATTCTTTCATACATGTCACTCTTGGTTTATTGCATATCCCGGTACACCGCCGGAGGCATTCATATAGAGTCATACTTTGTTCTAGTATCGAGTTGTAATCATTGAGTTGTAAATAAATAGAAGTGTGATGATCATCATTTTCTAGAGCATTGTCCCAAGTGAGGAATAAAAAAAAGAGAAAGGCCATAAAAGAAATAAGAAGGCCCAAAAAATGAGAGAAAAAGAGAGAAGGAACAATGTTACTATCCTTTTTACCACACTTGTGCTTCAAAGTAGCACCATGATCTTCATGATAGAGAGTCTCTTGTTTTGTCACTTTCATATACTAGTGAGAATTTTTCATTATAGAACTTGGCTTGTATATTCCAATGATGGGCTTCCTCAAAATGCCCTAGGTCTTCGTGAGCAAGCGAGTTGGATGCACACCCACTTAAGTTTCTTTTGTTGAGCTTTCATATACTTATAGCTCTAGTGCATCCGTTGCATGGCAATCCCTACTCACTCACATTGATATCTATTGATGGGCATCTCCATAGCCCGTTGATACGCCTAGTTGATGTGAGACTATCTTCTCCTTTTTGTCTTCTCCACAACCACCATTTTATTCCACATATAGTGCTATGTCCATGGCTCACGCTCATGTATTGCGTGAAGATTGAAAAAGTTTGAGAACGTCAAAAGTATGAAACAATTGCTTGGCTTGTCATCGGGGTTGTGCATGATTTAAATATTTTGTGTGGTGAAGATAGAGCATAGCCAGACTATATGATTTTGTAGGGATAACTTTCTTTGGCCATGCTATTTTGAGAAGACATAATTGCTTATTTAGTATGCTTGAAGTATTATTATTTTTATGTCAATATTAAAATTTTGTCTTGAATCTTTCGGATCTGAATATTCATACCACAATTAAGAAGAATTACATTGAAATTATGCCAAGTAGCATTCCACATCAAAAATTCTGTTTTTATCATTTACCTACTCGAGGACGAGCAGGAATTAAGCTTGGGGATGCTTGATACGTCTCCAACGTATCTATAATTTTTTATTGCTCCATGCTATATTATATTCTATTTTGGAAATTATTGGGCTTTATTATACACTTTTATTATTTTTGGGACTAACCTATTAACCGGAGGCCCAGCCCAGAATTGCTGTTTTTTGCCTATTTCAGAGTTTCGCAGAAAAAGAATATCAAACGGAATGAAACCTTCGCGAACGTGATTTTCGGAACGAACGTGATCCAGGGGACTTGGACCCTACGTCAAGACATCAACCAGGAGGGCACGAGGTAGGGGGCGCGCCTACCCCCCTCCCCCCAGGCGCGCCCTCCACCCTCGTGGGCCCCCGGTTGCTCCACCGACGTACTCCTTCCTCCTATATATACCTACGTACCCCCGAACTACCAGATACGGAGCCAAAAACCTAATTCCACCGCCGCAACCTTCTGTACCCGTGAGATCCATCTTGGGGCCTTTTCCGGAGCTCCGCCGGAGGGGGCATCGATCACGGAGGGCTTCTACATCAACACCATAGCCTCTCCGATGATGTGTGAGTAGTTTACCTCAGACCTTCGGGTCCATAGTTATTAGCTAGATGGCTTCTTCTCTCTTTTTGGATCTCAATACAATGTTCTCCCCCTCTCTCGTGGAGATCTATTCGATGTAACCTTCTTTTGCGGTGTGTTTGTTGAGACCGAGGAATTGTGGGTTTATGATCAAGTTTATCTATGAACAATATTTGAATCTTCTCTGAATTCTTTTATGTATGATTGGTTATCTTTGCAAGTCTCTTCGAATTATCAGTTTGGTTTGGCCTACTAGATTGATCTTTCTTGCAATGGGAGAAGTGCTTAGCTTTGGGTTCAATCTTGCGGTGTCCTTTCTCAATGACAGTAGGGGCAGCAAGGCACGTATTGTATTGTTGCCATCGAGGATAACAAGATGGGGTTTATATCATATTGCATGAGTTTATCCCTCTACATCATGTCATCTTGCTTAAAGCGTTACTCTGTTCTTATGAACTTAATACTCTAGATGCATGCTGGATAGCGGTCGATGTGTGGAGTAATAGTAGTAGATGCAGGCAGGAGTTGGTCTACTTGTCTCGGACGTGATGCCTATATACATGATCATACCTAGATATTCTCATAACTATGCTCAGTTCTGTCAGTTGCTCAACAGTAATTTGTTCACCCACCGTAAATACTTATGCTCTTGAGAGAAGCCACTAGTGAAACCTATGGCCCCCGGGTCTATTTTCCATCATATTAATCTCCCGACAACAAGCTATTTCTGGCGCCGTATTTATTTTACTTTCTTTACTTTGCATCTTTATCATAAAAATACCAAAAATATTATCTTATCATATCTATTAGATCTCACTCTCGTAAGTGACCGTGTAGGGATTGACAACCCCTTATCGCGTTGGTTGAGAGGATTTATTTGTTTGTGTAGGTGCGAGGGACTCGTGCGTGGCCTCCTACTGGATTGATACCTTGGTTCTCAAAAACTGAGGGAAATACTTACGCTACTTTGCTGCATCACCCTTTCCTCTTCAAGGGAAAACCAACGCAGTGCTCAAAAGGTAGCAATTGTGCCCCCACTTTTCTCCATAAGTGAAACACAACCCGCGAGACCGGCGGTAAGCTCGCAGCGCCTTGAGCTTGTCATCGGTGGAAGAAGATGCAGACCCCCCCCCCTTTGCTAGGATCCGGGCTGCGATGCCCCTCCACTGCCATAGGACTAGGCAGGGATGAGCCGCTAGTCTTGTTAGTCACCGCGGGCATGGCCATGGCAGCAAAAATGGCGGTCGGGAAGAAAATCGTTGCCCCTTGTTCGCCATGCTCGCCGCTTGTGTGTTCTTGCTGGAGCATAGCCACCGCCTCTTCCTGCAATTCAGCAAGAGCAACAACAGTTTCGAGGTCTTGTAGACGATGTAACATAACAGCAGCTTTGATGTCATATTGCAAACCATCAAGGAATTGGGTGGTGAAAAACAGAGGATCCCAAGAGCTATGATGAGCTAGTAAACTATGCATGACCAAATTGAATTGCTCTGCATATTCTAACACCATCCCCGTCTGTTTTAAACAAGAAAATTTCCTAAGCATTTGTTGGAATTCAGATTTGCAAAATTTTCCAAAACAACAGCAACAAAATACTCCCACTGCGGAAACCTGATATGAGTCTTAGACCACTCGAGCCACAAAGCGGCAGCACCGATAAAATGAAATACTGCGGTATCAACCCATGCCTCCTGCTCAATCGAACACACACGGAAATAAGCCTCACATTTGATGCGCCAACCAGTGGGATTATCACCATCGAACTCAAGACAGTCTAAATGAGAGGAAGCTGCTCGATTAAGAACACTAGAGCCCCCACTGTCACCAGGACCGAGCAAAGGCACAGTAGGGAACGGGGTTTGATGAAGGAAATATGCCCTAGAGGCAATAATAAAGTTATTATTTATTTCCTTATATCATGATAAATGTTTATTATTCATGCTAGAATTGTATTAACCGGAAACATAATACATGTGTGAATACATAGACAAACATAGTGTCACTGGTGTGCCTCTACTTGACTAGCTCGTTGATCAAAGATGGTTATGTTTCCTAGCCATAGACATGAGTTGTCATTTGATTAACGGGATCACATCATTAGGAGAATGATGTGATTGACTAGACCCATTCTGTTAGCTTAGCACACGATCGTTTAGTATTCTGCTATTGCTTTCTTCATGACTTATACATGTTCCTATGACTATGAGATTATGCAACTCCCGTTTACCAGAGGAACACTTTGTGTGCTACCAAACGTCACAACGTAACTGGGTGATTATAAAGGTGCTCTACAGGTGTCTCCGAAGGTACTTGTTGGGTTGGCGTATTTCGAGATTAGGACTTGTCACTCCGATTGTCGGAGAGGTATCTCTGGGCCCACTCGGTAATGCACATCACTATAAGCCTTGCAAGCATTGCAACTAATGAGTTAGTTGCGGGATGATGTATTACGGAATGAGTAAAGAGACTTGCCGATAACGAGATTGAACTAGGTATTGAGATACCGACGATCGAATCTCGGCCAAGTAACATACCGATGACAAAGGGAACAACGTATGTTGTTATGCGGTCTGACCGATAAAGATCTTCGTAGAATATGTGGGAGCCAATATGAGCATCCAGGTTCCGCTATTGGTTATTGACCGGAGACATGTCTCGGTCATGTATACATAGTTCTCGAACCCGTAGGGTCCGCACGCTTAACATTTCGATGACAGTTATATTATGAGTTTATATGTTTTGATGTACCGAAGGTTGTTCGGAGTCCCGGATGTGATCACGGACATGACGAGGAGTCTCGAAATGGTCGAGACATGAAGATTGATATATTGGAAGCCTATATTTGGATATCGGAAGTGTTCCGGGTGAAATCGGGATTTTACTGGAGTACCGGAGGGGTTACCGGAACCCCCCGGGGATTAATGGGCCATAGTGGGCCTTAGTGGAGATGAGGAGAGGCGGCCAGGGCAAGGGCCGCGCGCCCCTCCCCCTATTCTGAATAGGACAAGGAGAGGGGGGCGGCGCCCCCCCCCCTTTCCTTCCTCTCCTCCACCTCTTTCCCCCTTCTCCTATTCCAACAAGGAAGGGAGGGAGTCCTACTCCCGGTGGGAGTAGGACTCCTCCTGGCGCGCCTCCTCCCTGGCCGGCCGCACCTCCCCCCCTTGCTCCTTTATATACGGGGGCAGGGGGCACCCCAAGGACACAACAATTGATCATTTGATCTTTTAGCCGTGTGCGGTGCCCCCTCCACCATAGTCCACCTCAATAATACTGTAGCGGTGCTTAGGCGAAGCCCTGCGTCGGTAGAACATCATCATCGTCACCACGCCGTCGTGCTGACGAAACTCTCCCTCAACACTCGGCTGGATCGGAGTTCGAGGGACGTCATCGGGCTGAACGTGTGCTGAACTCGGAGGTGTCGTGCGTTCGGTACTTGATCGGTCGGATCGTGAAGACGTACGACTACATCAACCGTGTTGTGCTAACGCTTCCGCTTTCGGTCTACGAGGGTACGTGGACAACACTCTCCCCTCTCGTTGCTATGCATCACCATGATCTTGCGTGTGCGTAGGAATTTTTTTGAAATTACTACGTTCCCCAACAGTGGCATTCGAGCCTGGTTTTATGCGTTGATGTTATATGCGCGAGTAGAACACAAGTGAGTTGTGGGCGATATAAGTCATACTGCTTACCAGCATGTCATACTTTGGTTCGGCGGTATTGTTGGATGAAGCGGCTCGGACCGACATTACGCGTACGCTTACGCGAGACTGGTTTTACCGACGTGCTTTGCACACAGGTGGCTAGCGGGTGTCAGTTTCTCCAACTTTAGTTGAACTGAGTGTGGCTACGCCCGGTCCTTGCGAAGTTTAAAACAGCACCAACTTGACAAACTATCGTTGTGGTTTTGATGCGTAGGTAAGAACGGTTCTTGCTAAGCCCGTGGCAGCCACGTAAAATTTGCAACAACAAAGTAGGGGACGTCTAACTTGTTTTTGCAGGGCATGTTGTGATGTGATATGGTCAAGACATGATGCTAAATTTTATTGTATGAGATGACCATGTTTTGTAACCGAGTTATCGGCAACTGGCAGGAGCCATATGGTTGTTGCTTTATTGTATACAATGCAATCGCCCTGTAATGCTTTACTTTATCACTAAGCGGTAGCGATAGTCATAGAAGCATAAGATTGGCGAGACGACAACGATGCTACGATGAATATCAAGGTGTCGCGCCGGCGACGATGGTGATCATGACGGTGCTTCAGAGATGGAGATCACAAGCACAAGATGATGATGGCCATATCATATCACTTATATTGATTGCATGTGATGTTTATCTTTTATGCATCTTATCTTGCTTTCATTGACGGTAGCATTATAAGATGATCCCTCACTAAATTATCAAAGTATAAGTGTTCTCCCTGAGTATGCACCGTTGCGAAAGTTCTTCGTGCTGAGACACCACGTGATGATCGGGTGTGATAGGCTCTACGTTCAAATACAACGGGTGCAAAACAGTTGCACACGCGGAATACTCAGGTTAAGCTTGACGAGCCTAGCATATAACAGATATGGCCTCGGAACACGGAGACCGAAAGGTCGAGCGTGAATCATATAGTAGATATGATCAACATAGTGATGTTCACTATTGAAACTACTCCATCTCACGTGATGATCGGACATGGTTTAGTTGATTTGGATCACGTGATCACTTAGAGGATTAGAGGGATGTCTATCTAAGTGGGAGTTCTTTAAGTAATATGATTGATTGAACTTTAGTTTATCATGAACTTAGTCCTGGTAGTATTAGCATATCTATGTTGTAGATCAATAGCTCGCGTTTAGCTCCCCTGTTTTATTTTTGATATGTTCTAGAGAAAACTCAGTTGAAAGATGTTAGTAGCAATGATGCGGATTGGATCCGTGATCTGAGGTTTATCCTCATTGCTGCACAGAAGAATTATGTCCTTGATGCACCGTTAGGTGACAAACCTATTGCAGGAGCAGATACAGATGTTATGAACGTTTTGACAAAAGCTCGGTATGATGACTACTTGATAGTTAAGTGCATCATGCTTTACGGCTTAGAACCGGGACTTCAAAAATGTTTTGAACGCCACGGAGCATATAAGATGTTCCAAGAGTTGAAATTGGTATTTCATACTCATGCCCGTGTCGAGAGGTATGAGACCTCTGACAGTACTTTGCCTACAAGATGGAGGAGAATAGCTCAAGCAGTGAGCATGTGCTCAGATTGTCTGGGTACTACAATCGCTTGAATCAAGTGGGGATAAGATAGTGATTGATAGAATTCTCTAGTCACCATCACCAAGTTAGTAGAACTTCGTGATGAACTATAATATGCAAGGGATAACGGAAGTAATTCCCAAGCTCTTCGCGATGCTAAAATCAGCGAAGGTAGAAATCATGAAAAAACATCAAGTGTTGATGGTTGATAAGACCACTAGTTTCAAGAGAAAGGACAAAGGGAAGAAGGAGAACTTCAAGAAGAACAGCAAGCAAGTTGCTGCTCAAGTGAAGAAGCCCAAGTCTGGACCTAAGCCTGAGACTAAGTGCTTCTACTGCAAAGGGACAGGTCACTAGAAGCATAACCACCCCAAGTATTTGGCGGATAAGAAGGATGGCAAAGTGAACAAGCTATATTTGATATACATTATTGATGTGTATTTTACTAGTGTTCGTAGCAACCCCTCGGTATTTGATACTGGTTCAGTTGCTAAGAGTAGTAACTCGAAACGGGAATTGCAGAATGAACAGAAACTAGTTAAGGGCGAGGTGACGATGTGTGTTGGAAGTAGTTCCAAGATTGATATGATCATCATCGCACACTCCCTGTACTTTCGAGATTGGTGTTGAACCTAAATAAGTGTTATTTGGTGTTTGCGTTGAGCATGAATATGATTTGATCATGTTTATTGCAACACGGTTATTCATTTAAGTTAGAGAATAACTGTTGTTCTGTTTACATGAATAAAACCTTCTATGGTCATACACCCAATGAAAATGGTTTGTTGGATCTCAATCGTAGTGATACACATATTCATAATATTGAAGTCAAAAGATGCAAAGTTAATAATGATAGTGCAACTCATTTGTGGCACTGCCGTTTAGGTCATATTGGTGTAAAGCGCATGAAGAAACTCCATGATGATGGGATTTTGGAATCACTTGATTATGAATCACTTGATGCTTGCGAACCATGCCTTATGGGCAACATGACTAAAGACTCCGTTCTCCGGAACAATGGAGCGAGCAACAGACTTGTTGGAAATAATACATACTGATGTATGCAGTTCGATGAGTGTCGAGGATCGCGGCAGGTATCGTTATTTTCTGACCTTCACAGATGATTTGAGCAGATATGGGTATATCTACTTGATGAAACATAAGTCTGAAATATTTGAAAAAGTTCAAAGAATTTCAGAGTGAAGTGGAAAATCATCGTAACAAGAAAAATAAAGTTTCCACGATCTGATCGCGGAGACGAATATTTGAGTTACGAGTCTGATCTTCAATTAAAACAATGTGGAATAGTTTCACAAACTCATGCCACCTGGAACACCACAGCGTAATGGTGTGTCCGAACATCGTAACCGTACTTTATTTGATATGGTGCGATCTATGATGTCTCTTACCGATTTAATACTATCATTTTGGGGTTATGCATTAGAGACAACTGCATTCACGTTAAATTGGGCACCATCTAAATCCGTTGAGATGACACCGGATGAACTGTGGTTTGGCAAGAAATCAAAGTTGTCGTTTCTTAAAGTTTGGGGTTGCGATGCTTATGTGAAAAAGTTTCATCCTGGTAAGCTCAAACCCAAGTCAGAGAATTGTGTCTTCATAGGATACCCAGAGGAGACTGTTGGGTACACCTTCTATCACAGATCCGAAGGCAAGACTTTTGTTGCTAAATTTGGATCCTTTCTAGAGAAGGAGTTTCTCTCGAAAGAAGTGAGTGGGAGGAAAGTATAACTTGATGAGGTAACTGTACCTGCTCCCTTATTGGAAAGTAGTTCATCACAGAAATCTGTTCCTGTGACTACTACACCAATTAGTGAGGAAGCTAATGATGATGATCATGTAACTTTAGATCAAGTTACTACCGAACCTCGTAGGTAAACCAGAGTGAGATCCGCACCAGAGTGGTACGGTAATCCTGTTCTGGAGGTCATGTTTCTTGACCATGACGAACCTACGAACTATGAGGAAGCGATGATGAGCCCAGATTCCGCGAAATGGCTTGAGGCCATGAAATCTGGGATGAGATCCATGTATGAGAATAAAGTATGGACTTTGATAGACTTGCCCAATGATCGGCGACCCATTGAGATTATATGGATCTTCAAGAGGAAGACGGAAGCTGATAGTAGTGTTACTATCTACAAAGCTAGAATTGTCGCAAAAGGTTTTCGACAAGTTCAAGGTGTTGACTACGATGAAAGTTTCTCACTCGTATCTATGCTTAAGTCTGTCTGAATCATGTTAGCAATTGCCGCATTTTATGAAATCTGGCAAATGGATAAACAAAACTGCATTCCTTAATGGATTTATTAAAGAAGAGTTGTATATGATGCAACCAGAAGGTTTTGTCAATCCTAAAGGTGCTAACAAAATATGCAAGCTCCAGCGATCCATCTATGGACTGGTGCAAGCATCTCGGAGTTGGAATATACACTTTGATGAGTTGATCAAAGCATATAATTTTATACAGACTTGCGGTGAAGCCTGTATTTACAAGAAAGTGAGTGGAAGCACTACAGCATTTCTGATAAGTATACGTGAATGACATATTGTTGATCGGAAATGATGTAGAATTATTCTGATAAGCATAAAGGAGTATTTGAAAGGAGTTTTTCAAAGAAAGACCTCGGTGAAGCTGCTTACATATTGAGCATCAAGATCTATAAAGATAGATCAAGACGCTTGATAAGTTTTTCAATGAGTACATACCTTGACAAGATTTTGAAGTAGTTCAAAATGGAACAGTCAAAGAAAGAGTTCTTGCCTGTGTTACAAGGTGTGAAATTGAGTAAGACTCAAAGCCCGACCACGGCAGAAGATAGAAAGAGAATGAAAGTCATTCCCTATGCCTTGGCCATAGGTTCTATAAAGTATGCCATGCTGTGTACCAGATCTATTGTATACCCTACACTGATTTTGGCAAGGGAGTACAATAGTGATCTAGGAGTAGATCACTGGACAACGGTCAAAATTATCCTTAGTGGAATAAGGATATGTTTCTCGATTATGGAGGTGACAAAAAGGGTTGTCGTAAAGGGTTACGTCGATGCAAATTTTGACACTGATCCAGATGACTCTAAGTCTCAATTTGGATACATATTGAAAGTGGGAGCAATTAGCTAGAGTAGCTCTGTGCAGAGCATTGTAGACATAGAAATTTGCAAAATACTTACGGATCTGAATGTGACAGACCCGTTGACTAAAATTATCTCACAAGCAAAACATGATCACACCTTAGTACTCTTTGGGTGTTAATCACATAGCGATGTGAACTAGATTATTGACTCTAGTAAACCCTTTGGGTGTTGGTCACATGACGATGTGAACTATGGGTGTTAATCACATGGTGATGTGAACTATTGATGTTAAATCACATGGCGATGTGATCTAGATTATTGACTCTAGTGCAAGTGGGAGACTGAAGGAAATATGCCCTAGAGGCAATAATAAAGTTATTATTTATTTCTTTATATCATGATAAATGTTTATTATTCATGCTAGAATTGTATTAACCGGAAACATAATACATGTGTGAATACATAGACAAACATAGTGTCACTAGTATGCCTCTACTTGACTAGCTCGTTGATCAAAGATGGTTATGTTTCCTAGCCATAGACATGAGTTGTCATTTGATTAACGGGATCACATCATTAGGAGAATGATGTGATTGACTTGACCCATTCCGTTAGCTTAGCACACGATCGTTTAGTATTCTGCTATTGCTTTCTTCATGACTTATACATGTTCCTATGACTATGAGATTATGCAACTCCCGTTTACCAGAGGAACACTTTGTGTGCTAGCAAACGTCACAACGTAACTGGGTGATTATAAAGGTGCTCTACAGGTGTCTCCGAAGGTACTTGTTGGGTTGGCGTATTTCGAGATTAGGATTTGTCACTCCGATTGTGGGAGAGGTATCTCTGGGCCCACTCGGTAATGCACATCACTATAAGCCTTGCAAGCATTGCAACTAATGAGTTAGTTGCGGGATGATGTATTACGGAACGAGTAAAGAGACTTGCCGATAACGAGATTGAACTAGGTATTGAGATACCGACGATTGAATCTCGGGCAAGTAACATACCGATGACAAAGGGAACAACGTATGTTGTTATGCGGTCTGACCGATAAAGATCTTCGTAGAATATGTGGGAGCCAATATGAGCATCCAGGTTCCGCTATTGGTTATTGACCGGAGACGTGTCTCGGTCATGTCTACATAGTTCTCGAACCCGTAGGATCCGCACGCTTAACGTTTCGATGACAGTTATATTATGAGTTTATATGTTTTGATGTACCAAAGGTTTTTCGGAGTCCCGGATGTGATCACGGACATGACGAGGAGTCTCGAAATGGTCGAGACATGAAGATTGATATATTGGAAGCCTATATTTGGATATCGGAAGTGTTCCGGGTGAAATCAGGATTTTACCGGAGTACCGGAGGGGTTACCGGAACCCCCCGGGGTTAATGGGCCATAGTGGGCCTTAGTGGAGATGAGGAGAGGCGGCCAGGGCAAGGGTCGCGCGCCCCTCCCCCCTAGTCCGAATAGGACAAGGAGAGGGGGGGCGGCGCCCCCCCTTTCCTTCCTCTCCTCCACCTCTTTCCCCCTTCTCCTATTCCAACAAGGAAGGGAGGCGGGAGTAGGACTCCTCCTGGCGCGCCTCCTCCCTGGCCGGCCGCACCTCCCCCCCCCTTGCTCCTTTATATACAGGGGCAGGGGGCACCCCAAGGACACAACAATTGATCGTTTGATCTTTTAGCCGTGTGCGGTGCCCCCCTCCACCATAGTCCACCTCGATAATACTGTAGCGGTGCTTAGGCGAAGCCCTGCGTCGGTAGAACATCATCATCATCACCACGCCGTCGTGCTGACGAAACTCTCCCTCAACACTCGGCTGGATCGGAGTTCGAGGGACGTCATTGGGCTGAACGTGTGCTGAACTCGAAGGTGTCGTGCGTTCGGTACTTGATCGGTCGGATCGTGAAGATGTACGACTACATCAACCGCGTTGTGCTAACGCTTCCGCTTTCGGTCTACGAGGGTACGTGGACAACACTCTCCCCTCTCGTTGCTATGCATCACCATGATCTTGCGTGTGCGTAGGAATTTTTTTGAAATTACTACGTTCCCCAACATTTGAAACGCACCGTTGGCCGGGATCGGCGTCGGGGGCACTAGGCCCCCAAAAACTGAACCCCGTGTCGTCGCTAGAACGCCGTGGCCAGCGGGCCCGTGTCCGTCGCCACCCAGAGCTGAAGAGAGTGGCGGCGTGTTCGCCATGAGAGGTTGCTTGCCACCAGGGGGTTGGTGAGGAAGGGGCTGGCCGCGATCTTCGCGAGCTCTGCACAGATCTCGCCCAGATCGCCAAGCCGTCAGCTCGTTGACCGTGGGCTCGAGGGACGCGAGCACTGGCTCCATTCGTGTCACCGTAGGCTCCATCTTGTCCAGGGATTTCTGGATCGCTTGCAGCGCCGCGGCGATGCCGCCCCGCTCCACGGCCTCCTCCGCCATCTGCTTCTGCAGATCGAGATCCGCCATTACTGCCTTGAGACTTTTTGTGCGCACCGGGGCCAGGATGTGGGAAGCGAGGAAGAGACCGGCAATCTGATACCAAATGACACGGTACAACTAGTTATGATAGGAATCATTGTCTCAATTTGCTGGATCAAGATACGGGTAGCTAGGGTTCATAGCAAGAATGGGGATAAAGAGAAGAGCCAAGGGTGGGAGCGCCACAGGCGGCCGGTTCCAGTCTGATCGTAATCGATGCCTCACCCACTACCCACGCACACCTTCATATACTCAGTTGGTCCACATCGGCCCTTGGTAGCGTGAGTTGGCCTGTCTCTTCCTCCCAGGCCGGCTGGGCTCGGTCTGGGCCTTGGAGTAATCAGGGCCTTTGTCCATTCCCGTGACACTACACTTGATCTTAGCCAAAAGGCGACCGAGAAAGGTATACGAACCAAAGAACCTGTCGTGGAAAGAATTAGGAAGCTGCTTTGTGCCTGTGTCTCCAAATCTCCTGCTTTCGGACGTATTGCATGCATTATTATTTTTCCAGGAATATAATATTGCCATGCATACGTGCACGAATATCTAGTCTGATCCAACATTTTAAATACTTTTTAGGAACAGAAGCTGACTTGTTCTTAGTTTCTGGGTCGCGCATACCCTCTCACTGTGCTCGCGTAATTCTTGTTCATACCCTCGCCCGCACGTTCTATTCCTTCTATCAATACAATGATACGCAAGTCTTTTGCGTATTCGCGAAAAGGAACAGAAGCTGACTTCTTTTTCGTAAGAAAGAACAAAAGCCGACTCTAAAGACGAGATCCCCTGGGGCGCGCCTATGTCTTGCTTAAAGCGAGATGTAAGCCAGCCTCGCCTGCACTAGCGCTAGACTGGCCGGCCCAGGTTGCAAGAGGCTATAGGGAATAGCATCGTTTCTTCTTTTTCTTTTTCTTTTTATTTTTTATACTTCCAATATTTTAAATATATATATGTTACAAAAAACACATTACATAATATATTTAAAATGTTAATCAAGCACTTAAAAAATGTTAAACATGTGTCCAAAAAAAATTGTGTATACTAAAAATGTACACAAAAAATATATAATCTGTATGCAAAAATTGATCCGGTGTTTCAAAAATATTAGTCAGGCATTTCAAAAATATTAATCAAATAGTATTTCATTCATTTTAATCAAGGACTAACAATGTTAAATGTGTCTATAAAAATGTTTCTCATTACATTAAAAATATATACAAAAAACATAACAGGTGTATGAATTTTTTTAATCATGTATAAATGTTAAACGTCTATGAAAGATGGGGAACATGTATATAATAAAGGCAAACATTAATACAAAAAATTAATCACGTCATGACCATTTTTTAATTGTAGTGAACATTTTGCACACCCAATGAAGATTTGTCGTATACATCAAAAACATTTTTATATGGATGTTTAACATTTTTTACAAAATGATATTTTAATATATTTTATGATTCTACATTTATTTAATATACATTGTGCATTTTTCATATAAACCAGGTTGATTATTTTATATGCTTTAAATTATTTTTAAACAACATGATACCACTCGTTCAGATAAAAAAATATAAATGAAGTAAAAACAAAAAAAAAACACTGGAAACCAAAGAAAAAGGGATTTAAAAAGCTAAAGAAAATCACATCAATAAAATGTAAAACAGTGGAAACCAAGAATGAAAAAAAACGCAGAAATCCAAAAGGAAACAGAAGAAAAAGAATAAGAGAAAAGAAATGGAAAACCCACTGAAAACCCAAGAAAAACAAAAAAATTCAATGAAACAAAGAAAAAGAAAAAGAAAAGAAAAGAAAAAACCCAATGAAAACCTCATCAAGGAACATAGAAAACCGACGAAAGACAAAGAAACCAGAGAAAATCGAAGAAGAAACAAAGAAACAAAAAACAAAGATAAACCGTACTCAAACACATATCTAGCAAACAAACGAGCACTGAGGAATGGACCGGTCCAGTACTGTATGGACGGAAAAACCTTAAAGCGAGGCAGTAGGAACTGCCGCTATAAGCGATATATAGTTCTCACACTCCCAGCGCCTTAAGCGGCATAGATCCAACCGGCGCTCGCGCTGTCACTAACCGACCATAACCAATCATATTTACTCCTATTTAGCGCTTTTGGCGACATTTATATGCCCCTTTTGCAAATGGTTCGCACCCTCCCAAGACAGCTACATCGAAAATAAGGTGGTCCATTTGATTCTTCTTTCTTTTAATACCGCGTCAACTGTGCTTAGCAGGTGTAGGTTTCGCGAGCCAGTGGTGTATTATGATTTTTGAAAGCTTCTAGATGCTTTACTCAGGTTTTCTTCTGTTCTTTTTTGTCTTTTCTGTTTTCTTTCCCAATATTTTCCTTTTTATTATGTTTTTTCTTTTCTTTTCTTCTTTCGTTGTTACATTTTTTCATTCTTCTCAATATTTTTAATCTGCCAACTTTCTACAAAATTCATGAATTTTTTAAAATTGGTGAACTTTTTTCAAATTCATGAATATTTTTTTAAATTCATGAACTTTTTGAAATGCACAAACTTTTTCAAATTTTGTGAACCTTTTCTTTATCATTGAACTTTTCTGAAATTCATGAAATTTTCTGATGCAAATTTTTCTAATTCATGATTCTTTTCGAACCAACGATTTTTTTAAAATTCATAAACTTTTTGAAATTTGTGAACTTTTATAAATTTGTGAATGTTTTTACAAGTCATGAACTTTTGAAATACTGCATTGAATTCCAACGAGACATGGATACAATCGTTTTACAAGAGAGAGTTGAATCTAAATCGATCTTGGAATCAAAACAGCGATCATACGAGCCCTAGAAGGCTAGAACACGTCGGGGCCACGGTAGGCCGCCGGGAAGCGGCTGGCCTCGGCGTCGCGCAGCCGGACTACGAGCGCGTAGTTGGCCATCTCCAGCTCGGCCACCTTCTTCTTCGTCGCCACCGCGGCCCGCTCCGTCTCCTCGTACCGCCTCTGCTGCACCATGACGCCGCGCTTAAGCACGGACCCGTCGCGCTCTGCCGCCGCCGCACGCTGCGCCAGCGCCTTGTTCTCCTCGCGCAGCGTCGCCCCCTCCATTGCGCCGCGCTCCGCCTGCTCCCTCAGCGCGGCGTTCTCCTCGCGCAGCCTTGCCAGCTCCGTCGCGGCCTCCCGCACGGCGCGCTCTGCTCCGGCGTTCCTGATCACCCCCAGCATCCAAGTCGCCCGGTTCTTGGCGTCGGGCACGTCGGCCGCCGTCGCCATCTGCTCCAAGAGCAAGCCGGCGCAGCACTCGTCGTCGTCCACCACGTGCGCGAGGCGGGAGGCCAGCTCGTCCTTGGCCAGATGGGCGTGGTACGCCTGCACGGTGGCGTGCAGGTCGCGGCCGGAGGCGGCGAAGCAGGCCTCCAGGCCCCTCGGGTCGGCCTGCGGGAAAACGTGGCGGAGGGCGTCGAGCGGGTCGAACACCAGAGACGTGGGCGGCGCCGGGGCCATGGAGCCCTCGCATGGCGTGACGCGGCCGCGCTTGCAGAGGTGGGCCGGCGCCGGGGACGGCTCGTCGAGGAACGCGGCGGCGCAGCGCTTGCGCGTCTCCACGATGGCGGCCATGGTGTTGGATCGCAAGTCGTGAGCGTGATCAGCGGTGCCCCGGCCCCGGTACTTATGGCCCGGGCGCGCGTGCTAGACCAGCCTGAAACGGATCCGAAGTCGCGTCACGCGTCAAGTTTACGTCGGTCGGCGCGTTTTGATCTCGGACACGAACGAAAGATCGTGCCGTGGAAAGAACTACTCCAGGAAGCTTACCTATACGTGCACGTGAATATCTAATCCAAGATTTTAAAATACTCTAATGTTAGGAAAATATTCCCTTTTCCTTTTCAGTAACAGCAGCCGACTTTGCCAAACGGACGCGTCATTTTAGGGATAAGTATATTTTTCCCCGAATTCTGAATCGCGCAGCTGCGCTGGATTGTTGTCTCGAGCGCACGCGCTACCGGACAAAAGCCTCACGTACCTTCGTCGCTGAAAAAAACACCGCTACTCATCCACTATCTCTCTCCAGAAAAGAACGCCTTATCCTAATCCCCTTTCCTCGTCTCAACCCGGTGGTGGCGAAGAACCAGAGGACCACAGCCGCTGCCGGTGTCGTAGCCCGGGGTGTCGAGGGAGAGGCGACGGACTGGAGGAACCAGGCGAGCTAGTCGGCGGGTAACCGGAGCAGCAGCGCCATCGTCTCCTCCCCTCGTCTTTCTTCTAGCTGGAGCGGGGTCGGCCAGCTGCCGCATCCCCGTCGAGGAAGGGGCCACGGAGCTCACGCCGAAGAGCGGCCTAGTGCTTAGGTAAGGCTGCAGCCGCGCCGTCGTGTGGTCTGCTGACACCAAGGGCTGGACCATCGCCGGGGCGTGCATCAGCAGCGACGACGACCTAGTCAGACTGTCTCCGTCGTGCGATTTGCCTTCTCCTCAACGCTGGCCTTGCCCGTGAGGTTTTCGACCCCGCCGCTGGGGGGTGGGGGGGCGCCTGAGACGGAGAGGATGGCAATGGAAACATTGAATCTGCGTTGGTTAGAGGAGATGGTTCCAGCAGCAGCTCAAGACTGTGTAGATGCAAGCCATCTAACGCTGCTACAATGCTTGTAAGTTTTGTACATTATCATCTCAGATTTCCTGAAAACTATAGGAAGAGTTCTTGCCTCAGTAGTTACTAAATGAACTAGTATAGTTGCACATTTGATCATGTACGAGGGTATGATTATTGACCTCTCAGAATTATCTCTCATCTCTGCCAGTAAACTCAGTAGCGTATTAACATATGAAACTTAGAAGCTACATGGTTGCAAAAAACTACTAGTTTACACTGTATTTGTGTGACCTTTTTTAACATGGCAAGCTTATCAAATCTTGAGGTCAGTACTTCTTGTTCTTGAGCCCAAGTAGCTCCTGCTGCAGCAATGATTTTTGGGGACTAGTATGTTGGTTTGGATAATTAGGACTGGTTGCTTATTTGTGTGTGTACTGCAGTTGCTTTGTTTTGCTGGGGCAGCAAAATAGTCCCCAAAAATAAGCAACAATTACTAAGCAGACTAGTCCCCAAAAATAAGCAACAACTACTAATAAGCAACCAATGATTTTTGAGCAACTGCCCCAACAAAACTAAGCAACTGCGGTACACAAGGATGCAGAATAGGAGTAACTGAACAATGATATTATTAGGATCAGGAAGTACGCATACACATGGATATTAGCAAGAGGAGCTTACTTTGGTAGCGCACACTCAAGTTTCATGAAATATAGCTAGAATCAAGAAACCATGAGTTCCATGAGTCCCAGTACATCAAAAAATTGCTTGAGACCAACATTACAGTTGCCTGGTTTTATCACCCATTAGAAAATATAGTTTTTTCTTTGCCCTTTGTTCCATTGCATCACAATTTTCTGCCTGCAATCAAACACATAATTTGCCTACAAATCATATAATTTTTGCCTCAATCAACTATGTACCTTGCCGACAAAAAACTAATTTCCAAGGACTTATTCTGATTTTTTTGGTTGCACTTTTCTTTTAGAATTTAGGTTTTGTTTTACCACAAAAACGTCAGCTGCAAAAGCTTTATGTACTTGCCGACATCTCAACACAATCTTTATTATGAACTAGTTGCAAATAGTTGCTCAAGTTTTTAATATGGGTTGCCTAGAATTAAACGGAAGGTTGCTTTAATTTTTACTAAATCCATAGGGCCTGGAAACAAGGGAGAGGTGCGGATTTTGTACTCCTCTGAGTGGCTTCTCTTGTGACGGCGTATTTTTACTAAATCCATAGGGCCTGGAAACAAGAGAGAGGTGTGGATTTTGTACTCCTCTGAGTGGCTTCTCTTGTGACGGTGTCACACCTGATATGGGGATTTGAAGGGGGTTGGGCAGCAATTGGATTCGGAAGGCGACTTTTCACTATAAGGATAGAGTAGTTACTTGGATTTCATTAAAAGAGTTGCATTTTGTGTGTGTACCGCAGTTGCTTAGTTTTGTTGGGGCAGTTGCTCGGATTCATTTTTGAACATTTTGTTGCATTTCTGCCTTTTGTAATGCAGTTGCTTAGATTTCCTAGGACTGTTGCTTCCTCTGTACTAGAACAGTTTTGCATTTTGTGTTTTTAATTGAGTTGTTTGGATTTTTTGCTAGGCCAGATGAGAAGTTGCATGGGGAGGGGTTCAGATAGTTTCCCACAAAGGTTATTCAAGTTTCTCACACGTTTTTTTTTCTGCCTAAAGTAGTAGATAATCTAAGTAGTAATGCTAGGGACAGTTACTTGTTTTTGGCAGGATTTCTGTTCCGAGTTGCTTGGATTGTTTGCTTGTAAGTTTTTTAGATTATCATCTCAGATTTGAATACACATACGGACTGAGAAGATACATCTAGGAAGTAGTTCCTGATGGCCCTAGAACTGATGTGATGATTAATTTGCATGGTTATTTTGACCGAAGGGTGCAGAATATGAGTAAACTGACCATGATAGTTTTAGGATCAGAAAGTCGGCATACACGTTGGTATTAGCAAGAGTAGTAGCTTAGTTCGGTAGTGCACACTCAATTTTCAAGAAATATAGCTAGAAAACCAATATGGATAACACACAAGCTTCTACTCTTGATGTGGGGTTGTTTGCTGGAATGTGTGCACATTTTGCAACCTCTGGCATTAGTAGTTGTTGCACATCTGCAAAGAGTTGCTCAAACTCAATCATGGGAAATCCATGTATAAGTGTAGTTTTCTTTAGCCTCTCTTCTCAGTCAAGCTAACAGATAGGTGTTTTTTTGTGAGATGATTGATGGACTAATTCATAGATAAGTTGTACACGACAACAGTCAATGCACACCATGCCTTATTGAAATTGGAAAGGAACTTCTTAAGATTTCTTGATGGAATAAGCTCTTCTTGATTGGATAGGTTGGTTCTAACAAGTGTTCTTTTTGGCCCTGCTATTCCTGGTTGCATGTGTTAGTTAAGAATTTCCTGCTATTCCTGGTTGCATGTGTTAGTTAAGAATTTCCCATAGTTGCCCATAATCAACCGTACAGTTGTCCAAAACCATGTATCTAGTTGCCCACAATCAACTATACACTTTTCTAAAACCATGTATCCAGTTGCCCAATCCTCATGAACAGTAACATTACCAAGATCATAATTTGGCTAATATGCAAAGGTTTTAGATACCTTTCAAGTTTGTGTCATAGAGATGTGTCAAGAATTTATCTCCTCGGGATGGGATCCCTTTGGTATGATCGTAAATACTTGGCGAATAATCATACAGGGGGAGCAAGGTGGAGTTGGTCATGGGGACGTAACTAAAACCATGATCCTTCTCCTCCCAGTCCTGCTCCTCCTCCTCCCAGCTACACGGCTATTGCCCCGATCCTCCTCCCGTCGACGCGCTCCGTGCGAAGCACACCACCGCCCCACCCTTGTGACGCCCGGATAATTAAGCTACCGTAAACCTCTGTTAACGATGCCACGTCACCATGATTACTGTTATTAATCTGGTGTTAGTCCGAAACCGATTATAATTCAAAATTCAAAATCAAGCAAACAATAAAAGTTTTCAAATATTAAAACTAAAATGTTCAATAAATAGTAGATAAATCAGAGGCTATGATAAAATTGTAAACAACATTATTAAAATTTGATAAGTGACTTAAACAACCTCAAACAGTGGATGAAAACATTATTTAATAACCTTTTATTAATACAAAAGAAATATGAAATGATATTTACCCCAAACTAGTTTTTGGTGGTAGGATATATTGGGCTGTGAATTGTGGGCCAGCTCTCATATTTTACAAAACTCATTTGATGCCCAAACAATTAGCCAAGACAGAAAAGAAATAGAATAAAAATAATAATAATAAAACAGAAAACAAAACAATACAAAAAAAGGAAAAAGATGAGAAACCCCCCGGGCCAACCGGCCCAGCTCACACGCTGGCCAGCCCAACTGGGCAAAGGCCCAACCGGCCAACCCCCCCACTCTCCCATAACCCCCCACCCCGGTCGAACCCTAACCGCACACCCCACCCCCCACTCCCCACGTCTCTCATCTCCCCTTCCCGATCCGATCTGGATCAGGGACGAGCCCACTTTCCCCCCACCTCGCGACGCCTGCGCCCCGACCCCGTCGCCTGACGCCCCCATCGCCTCGACGCCCGCGTCGACCCCCCTCCCCCGCGCCCCGTCGCTGGTGCTGCCCTTCGCCGGACCTCGACCGCCTCCTCGCCGGACCTCGCGTCCTCGTCCTCTTCCTCGCCGGCCGCCAGCAAGCCTCGGCGCCCCCTCCTCTCGGTCTGGATCGGGAGCATGCCGTCGCCGTCGCCACAGCAACCGACGCCACCGCATGGAACGTCGCCTCGCCGTCCCCCTCCTTGACCCCCTCGCTGGAGCTGCTCCACCGAACTCCATCGTCGACGTTGTCTCCGTCAACGAGCCTTCCCCGTCCTCCTCCTCACGCCCCGCTACCTAGTCCCTACGGCCCCCGCGGTGAGGAACCCCGGCCATCCTTCCCCTGCTCTGACCCCGCACGAATGCGCCCGATCGTGCCTCCGCTCGCACGCATCTCGCTTCCTCCCCTTCACGCCGCTCGGGGCCGCGCCGAGCACCCCCTGCACGCGCCTGTGATGCGCACCCGCAGCCGCCCGCGGCGCCCGTGCCCGCCGGACGGCGCCCCGCTTCTGCCCCCCACCCCTTGCGCCAGCGACGCCGCCGTGCCCGCGGCCACCTCCGGCGCTCCGGCGCCCGCGCCCTGTTCCTGCCCCTTGCCCCGCCCTGCCGCGATGGCCTCACCCCACCGCGCCTCGGCGACCGTCGCCCGCATGCCCGGGGTCTGCCACGTCGGGCTCATGGCGCCGTCCGCCCTGCAACCCGTTGCGCCCGTTAAACCCCCTTGTGCCTATGACATGGGGGCCCCACGCCCCAAGAACGTTTTAATAATAAAAAAATAAAATAAAATAAAATAAAAATGAATTAATAAAATTAATTAATTAATTAGTAAATTAATTAAGTTAACTAATCCTGATTAAATTAATCTAATTAGTTAATTTAATTAAACAGTAATTAGTTTAGCTAAACCCTAATTAACCTAAACAGAGAATGCCAGGTGGGTCCCGCTGGACCCACATGTCAGTTTGACTTAGTCAACCCCTGTTGACTGCTGATGTCAGCATGACATCATGCTCATGTCATAAATCCAATTTTGAATTAAATTAAATGATTAATTAAATTACAGAAATTAGTAAATCTTTAGAAAATCATATCTTTTAAACCGGAGCTCAGATGAAAATACTTTCTACATGAAAGTTGCTCAGAACGACGAGACGGATCCGGATACGCAGCCCGTTCGACCATCTCACATCCCTAGCATAGCAAACACGCAACTTTCCCCCTCCGTTTCATCTGTCCGAAAACGCGAAACACCGGGGATACTTTCCCGGATGTTTCCCCCTTTCGTCGGTATCTCCTCCTACCGCGTTAGGGCACACCTAACACCGTTGTTTGCTTTGTCATGCATCGTTACGCATCTGTTTGCATTGTATTCATTGTTTCTTCCCCCTCTTCTCTCCGGTAGACTACGAGACCGACGCCGCTGCTGGTGCCCCGACCGACTACATTGTTGACGACCCCTCCTACTTGCCAGAGCAACCAGGCAAGCCCCCCCTTGATCACCAGATATCGCCTACTCTTCTCTATACTGCTTGCATTAGAATAGTGTAGCAATTGTTACTGCTTCCGTTAATCCTATTCTGATGCATAGCCTGTCCTTGCTCGTACTGTTGTTACCTTTACCTGCAATCCTACTTGCCTAGTATAGGATGCTAGTATTTCATCAGTGGCCCTACATACTTGTCTGTCTGCCATGCTATACTATCGGGTCGTGATCACTAGGGAGGTGATCACGGGTATATACTATATACCTTATACATGATACATGTGATGACTAAAGTCGGGTCGGCTCGTAGGAGTACCCGCAAGTGATTCTGATGAGGGGGCTGAAAGGACAGGTGGCTCCATCCCGGTAGAGGTGGGCCTGGGTTCCTGACGGCCCCCGACTGTTACTTTATGGTGGAGCGACAGGGCAGGTTGAGACCACCCAGGAGAGAGGTGGGCCTGGCCCTGGTCGGCGTTCACGGTTACTTCAAATAACACGCTTAACGAGTTCTGGTTATTTGATCTGAGTCTGGCCATTTGGTCTATACGCACTAACCATCTACGCGGGAGTGGTTATGGGTATCCCGGCGTCGTGGTATCAGCCGAAGCCTTCGTGACGTCAGCGACTGAGTGGCGCGCGCCGCATTGGACCGTAAGCTCGCGCTTGTATTAAGGGGGCTAGGTCTGCTTCCGGCCGCGTACGCAACGTGCAGGTGTGCAATGGGCGATGGGCCCAGACCCCTGCGCGCATAGGGTTTAGACCGGCATGCTGACCTCTCTGTTGTGCCTAGGTAGGGCTACGACGTGTTGATCTTACGAGGCCGGGCATGACCCAGAAAAGTGTGTCCGGCCAAATGGGATCGAGCGTGTTGGGTTATGTGGTGCACCCCTGCAGGGAAGTTTATCTATTCGAATAGCCGTGTCCCTCGGTAAAAGGACGACCCGGAGTTGTACCTTGACCTTATGACAACTAGAACTGGATACTTAATAAAACACACCCTTCCAAGTGCGAGATACAACCCGGTGATCGCTCTCTAACAGGGCGACGAGGAGGGGATCGCCGGGTAGGATTATGCTATGTGATGCTAGTTGGTGAACTTACCATCCACTCTCTTCTACATGCTGCAAGATGGAGGTGGCCAGAAGCGTAGTCTTCGACAGGATTAGTTATCCCCCTCTTATTCTGGCATTCTGCAGTTCAGTCCACTGATATGGCCCTTTACACATATACCCATGCATATGTAGTGCAGCTCCTTGCTTGCGAGTACTTTGGATGAGTACTCACGGTTGCTTTTCCCCCTCTTTTCCGCCTTTCCCTTCTACCTGGTTGTCGCAACCAGATGCTGGAGTCCAGGAGCTAGAGATCCTGAGGAGTAGTTAGGAGGTCCCAGGCAGGAGGCCTTGCCTTTTCGATCGTTGCTACTTTTGTGCTAACCTTCTTAAGGCAAACTTGTTTAACTTATGTCTGTACTCAGATATTGTTGCTTCCGCTGACTCGTCTATGATCGAGCACTTGTATTCGAGCCCTCGAGGCCCCTGGCTTGTAATTATGATGCTTGTATGACTTATTTATGTTGTAGAGTTGTGTTGTGATATCTTCCCGTGAGACCCTGATCTTGATCGTACACATTTGCGTGCATGATTAGTGTACGGTCAAATCGGGGGCGTCACAAGTTGGTATCAGAGCCAACTGCCTGTAGGAATCCCCCTTTCCAACTCCTTGGCCGAAGTCGAGTCTAGTCATTGAAAAACTTTTACTAACATGGTTGTGTGGCTTACGGCCCACGTCGCCATTGGGTGGTATTAGGATCTTTTATTCCTCGTCTATACTCTGGGACTCTGAGCTCTCTTCTATTCGGGTAAATTGATTTTGCTAAAAACAAAACTAACTTTAGGTTCTCGAAAATACTTTCTCCCGGAGAGCCCCTTCAGTCCAGATGATCGCCGACTGCATCAGAAGATTTCGAAGATACTCTCCGATATTCTCTCGAGACCTTGTGCCTGTTGCCTTTGCAATTCCCTACCACCAAAATATCCCTATGGATAAATACTTACACCTATCATTCTTACTTTTATTCCCAGTCGATCTTGTTAATACAAAATACCCCGAGAATACTTTGTGCCTACTGCCTTGCAGTTCTTTGCCACCTGAATACCCCTACGAATAATTTCTCGCACTTATCGAGTATCCGCTCATCCAAAAATGATTCATGTATTACACAAAGTCTTCGAAATACCATTCGATCTTTCGAAAATCCTCAGCAACCTATTGCTCTTGAAATTCTTGTTTGCTTGCATTATGGTTAATCCCATAAGTCTCGTAATCTTATTAGCATCTCTTGTCATTATCATTTTGAGTCCGTTGATTCAATTTGTTGCGAATGCTCGCAATCCTCAATCAGATCCTAGTATTCATCCTTCCGGCTCAGACGTCATTTTAAACGTGAGTTGAATCTCGACCAATCAAATTTGCCATCGATTGTACCCCTAAGTCTACTCAACTTATCCATCCCTAATCAGAGCGTTTGCTTCTGATCCCTTGAATTTGAAATTATAATTCCTTTGCATTGAGCTTTGAGTTAGTCAGTTGTTTCTATAATCTGATCTCCTGGGCATTCTTTCTTCCTCTGGTTGAGTACTGATGCTCACATCAGATCCCTTGTGGACCACCAGACCCTTTTGTCAGATTTTATCCGACAATGTCCTTCATGTTAAATAAGCTTGTGAGCTTTTCCTTGGATACATGATGCCTTTGGTAAATTGTATCCTCTGCTTTGTGAACCATGCTCTACTTTCGAGCTTGTGTTAATTACTCCAAAAAAAATTGTGGTATATGTTCCTAAGATGCCTCGATGGGTTGAACCAATGCCTTACCTAATCTATGTGAGCCCGAAAGATTTCACGGGCCATACTCATCTGGTATTTCACTAGGTAAAACTTTCAACACTAATGCCTTTATCGAATGCGAGAAGTGAATGAAAGGGTATGCATTGGAGAAGTGGGAGTCGACCTTGAACTTTGTGTTCATGCCCATGGACACGATGTAGATCCTATCATAGAAGCTTCTTGTAATAATAACTATTTCCTTGATATGATATCGTCTAGTATCTGTGTATTGATCCTTTTGCAATCGTGGTTCCGACCATGTTCTCCTTTAAATACCATTTCTCGTGCAAGTTTAAGCACTTGTCCTCTGCAGAGCAATACCCCCGTCCAACCTCTACTTTGGTCTGTCGTCGAGTATTACCCACCTGGTATCTCGAGAATGCCAAGGAACTATAACTTCTTATGAGTTCTTCATCAACTAATATTCTTGCCGATTCCATTTTTCCAACGGGTTCTGAGTTGTTAGAACCCCTCAAAGACACCGATAAGTGAATCAATTCCGCACTCCGATTCAATAACTCTAAGTAATTTTTGTTGCTTATGAGTTTAATAATCCTTCAAGTCATTCCTAGCGTGCTCGGCTATGTCATTATCGTGCCGATTTAACTGTGCTACCTGGACCTTCCCAGCGCACAAATTTCGACAGTGAGCTAATCTTGCGTCGATCTTCCTCGTCATATCACTTCTCCTTGAACAGAAAACTTGATTTCGAGTTTGTCTCCTACCCGTGGTTCCAATAACCTTTCGCTTTCATCATTCCTTTGACTTGATGTCATCGTCGATCAATTACATCTTCTTGAAAACCTCTCGACAAATTTGTCGTGATCATTGTCAACAATTTGACTTCTTCCAAGTTGTGTGTCGAAATTCAGGATGAGAAATACCATCCTTGCCCCTCGATGAATTGTGTTATCATCGACAACATTCTTGCCTCCCCTCAACACAAACTTGTTTATATTTTGTGTTGTATCTTGATTTCCCTGCTATCCAACCTATGTTATGTTCTACCGTGGAGTATTACCATCTTTGATGTCAAGAATGTCGTGAGCATTACTCCACCTCTTAAGAATTCTTGGTACAGTGATACTTCTCACCATCACCATTCTTTCTTGGTCCCCGTGTTGTTTCTAAATGAAATACCAACAAATGAAATGTGCGGTGTAATTCCAAACTTCTAGCAACCCTATTGCTTGAAGTTAATGGTCGACAGTTCATTCTTAGACCATCAGTTATTGAAACACCATTATGACATCGTTCCTACCTAAGCCCATATCTCGGGTGCACCTTTCAACCAATGTTTAATTGTGTATGTTTCCTCGAACATACATCATTATATCAATTGATCTGACAAATATTATCTCCTTGTTCACATAATTGTGGAAATCCATCCTTTGAAATTCTCGATGAATTTTTGCTGAGTCTATCAGCCAACTCCTCACCTCTCCTTGATTTAATGATGAACTCTTGTTTCGGAACTCGCTTCCATAGTTCATTTCCCGGGAATCTTACAATGTCATCTCGTCAAATTGTGCCGCTCCTTTTCTTCTCAGGCATCCTAAGTCTAAGGTATCGTGACACCAATCAAATCTGAATCTTGGTTAGATGTGATGGTTGGAACATATTTCCAAGAGTTATAATGTTGGTCTTTATATGACCCGGTAAGGTTATGTCATGCATAGCGCACCTGGCCAGAGGCCCTATTGTTACAGATTCCTTTTCAGTAAGGTTATCCATTCTTCCATGAGGAAATTGTAAGACTTATTCTATAAGTTGTTTCTGATGGATCCTTATTGTTTCCAAAGTCTGATCTTCACCTATTGACCATGTCAATGCTATCTCGAAGCATGTCTATGGTACTCCGATTTTCAACAGGAACATTTGAAGCCCAATGCTAAATGTTTCCTGCTCAATTATCCAAACACCGTTGTATGGGTAATGTCATGAAATTCCACTCCCCTACCTAAAGAGTTTTCTACATTATATCCTGTCATGGATATCATGCTCAGCTTGTCCTTGGGAAGGATATACCCTTGAAATATGTGTTTAAACACATTTTCCTTTCCATTGTTCTGTTTAACCTGATGATCACCCTTTTCCTTTCCATTATTTATTTAATCTTTCTTGTGATCTATATGATCTAAGCAGTAATAATTCACTGCTTATGTAAACACCTCGGTGTACTACTCTGTCAATAAGACCCTGTTACTATTGTTGATGACATTCCGGTAGCCACCGATGGATGAGAACCTTGCCTATTGGTCCGCCTCGTTCAACGAGCAGGAAAATGGTTCTCTTCGTCCCTCGCCCTTGGTACCGACGATCTTGCTAACTTATAACTGATAGGCTACCCTCTGACATGCCTTGCTATCATGATCGTGCAAGAAGTCACCGCCCTTCCTACTTTTAAACCACATGGTGGGCCCATAACCCACAGTTCCACAGGATCAAAACCTGACTCTCTTGTACACCCCCTGTTCCCAAAGTTATTCCTCCCGCGTGGATTCGTATGCAATTCATGAGCCACCTTCCCAGTGATCTGTTCTGGTGTCAGATGCAATACTTAATCTCGATGCTCTGAACCCCTTTCACACACTTTTTCAGACATCGAACGATTGCCTATCTGCTTGAAACTTCTTATTGCACCTTCTTACCTTGCTCTCGATGACTTTCTTGAATTTCAACTCGAGAGATGCGTCTACGCCTCGTTCACTGAGATAGCCCCCGGGTACCTAGCATGTGTTGAGCTTCGTCCTTCCCGAGTCTTCCCCCTTAACCTTATCCGTAAGTACGATGGTGGCCCTGAAGAAAGGATGCCGGCTTCATCATGATGACTTCAAGCAGAGAAATGAAGACATCGACATAGTGGATCGACCTCTTCGAGAAGAGCAACCAAGACCGAGGAGAATCATTAGAATTTCGTAACCTAGTCTTTCCCCCTTACCCCCACCGCTTAAATCTCGGGACGAGATTTCTTGTAGTGGAGGAGAATTGTGACGCCCGGATAATTAAGCTACCGTAAACCTCTGTTAACGATGCCACGTCACCATGATTACTGTTATTAATCTGGTGTTAGTCCGAAACCGATTATAATTCAAAATTCAAAATCAAGCAAACAATAAAAGTTTTCAAATATTAAAACTAAAATGTTCAATAAATAGTAGATAAATCAGAGGCTATGATAAATTTGTAAACAACATTATTGAAATTTGATAAGTGACTTAAACAACCTCAAACAGTGGATGAAAACATTATTTAATAACCTTTTATTAATACAAAAGAAATATGAAATGATATTTACCCCAAACTAGTTTTTGGTGGTAGGATATATTGGGCTGTGAATTGTGGGCCAGCTCTCATATTTTACAAAACTCATTTGATGCCCAAACAATAATTAGCCAAAACAGAAAAGAAATAGAATAAAAATAATAAAAAACAGAAAACAAAACAATACAAAAAAAGGAAAAAGATGAGAAACCCCCCTGGGCCAACCGGCCCAGCTCACAGGCTGGCCAACCCAACTGGGCAAAGGCCCAACCGGCCAACCCCCCCCCCCCACTCTCCCATAACCCCCCACCCCGGTCGAACCCTAACCGCACACCCCCCCACTCCCCATGTCTCTCATCTCCCCTTCCCGATCCGATCTGGATCAGGGACGAGCCCACTTCCGTCGACCCCCCTCCCCCGCGCCCCATCGCTGGTGCTGCCCTTCGCCGGACCTCGACCGCCTCCTCGCCGGACCTCGCGTCCTCGTCCTCTTCCCCTCCGGCTGCCAGCAAGCCTCGGCGCCCCCTCCTCTCGGTCTGGATCGGGAGCGTGTCGTCGCCGTCGCCACAGTACCCGACGCCACCGCCTGGAACGTCGCCTCGCCGTCCCCCTCCTCGACCCCCTCGCTGGAGCTGCTCCATCGGACTCCATCGTCGACGTCGTCTCCGTCAACGAGGCCTTCCCCGTCCTCCTCCTCACGCCCCGCTGCCTAGTCCCTACGGCCCCCGCGGTGAGGAACCCCGGCCGTCCTTCCCCTGCTCTGACCCCGCACGAATGCGCCCGATCGTGCCTCCGCTCGCACGCATCTCGCTTCCTCCCCTTCACGCCGCTCGGGGCCGCGCCGAGCACCCCCTGCACGCGCCTGTGATGCGCACCCGCAGCCGCCCGCGGCGCCCGCGCCCGCCGGACGGCGCCCCGCTTCTGCCCCCACCCCTTGCGCCAGCGACGCCGCCGTGCCCGCGGCCACCTCCGGCGCTCCGGCGCCCGCGCCCTGTTCCTGCCCCTTGCCCCGCCCTGCCGCGATGGCCTCACCCCTCCGCGCCTCGGCGACCGTCGCCCGCATGCCCGGGGTCTGCCCCGTCGGGCTCATGGCGTCGTCCGCCCTGCAACCCGTTGAGCCCGTTAAACCCCCTTGTGCCTATGACATGGGGGCCCCACGCAACCAGAACGTTTTAATAAAAAAATTAAAATAAAAAAAATAAAAATGAATTAATAAAATTAATTAATTAATTAATTAGTAAATTAATTAAGTTAACTAATCCTGATTAAATTAATCTAATTAGTTAATTTAATTAAACAATAATTAGTTTAGCTAAACCCTAATTAACCTAAACAGAGAATGACAGGTGGGTCCCGCTGGACCCACATGTCAGTTTGACTTAGTCAACCCCTGTTGACTACTGATGTCAGCATGACATCATGCTGATGTCATAAATCCAATTTCGAATTAAATTAAATGATTAATTAAATTCCAGAAATTAGTAAATCTTTAGAAAATCATATCTTTTAAACCGTAGCTCAGATGAAAATACTTTCTACATGAAAGTTGCTCAGAACGACGAGACGAATCCGGATACGCGGCCCGTTCGACCATCTCACATCCGTAGCATAGCAAACACGCAACTTTCCCCTCTGTTTCATCTGTCTGAAAACGCGAAACACCGGGGATACTTTCCCGGATGTTTCCCCCTTTCGTCGGTATCTCCTCCTACCGCGTTAGGGCACACCTAACACCGCTGTTTGCTTTGTCATGCATCGTTACGCATCTGTTTGCATTGTATTCATTGTTTCTTCCCCCTCTTCTCTCCGGTAGACTACGAGACCGACGCCGCTGCTGGTGCCCCGACCGACTACATTGTTGACGACCCCTCCTACTTGCCAGGGCAACCAGGCAAGCCCCCCCTTGATCACCAGATATCGCCTACTCTTCTCTATACTGCTTGCATTAGAATAGTGTAGCAATTGTTACTGCTTCCGTTAATCCTATTCTGATGCATAGCCTGTCCTTGCTCCTACTGTTGTTACCTTTACCTGCAATCCTACTTGCCTAGTATAGGATGCTAGTATTTCATCAGTGGCCCTACATACTTGTCTGTCTGCCATGCTATACTATCGGGCCGTGATCACTAGGGAGGTGATCACGGGTATATACTATATACCTTATACATGATACATGTGATGACTAAAGTCGGGTCGGCTCGTAGGAGTACCCGCAAGTGATTCTGATGAGGGGGCTGAAAGGACAGGTGGCTCCATCCCGGTAGAGGTGGGCCTGGGTTCCTGACGGCCCCCGACTGTTACTTTATGGTGGAGCGACAGGGCAGGTTGAGACCACCCAGGAGAGAGGTGGGCCTGGCCCTGGTCGGCGTTCGCGGTTACTTCAAATAACACGCTTAACGAGTTCTGGTTATTTGATCTGAGTCTGGCCATTTGGTCTATACGCACTAACCATCTACGCGGGAGTGGTTATGGGTATCCCGGCGTCGTGGTATCAGCCGAAGCCTTCGTGACGTCAGCGACTGAGTGGCGCGCGCCGCATTGGACTGTAAGCTCGTGCTTGTATTAAGGGGGCTAGGTCTGCTTCCGGCCGCGTACACAACGTGCAGGTGTGCAATGGGCGATGGGCCCAGACCCCTGCGCGCATAGGGTTTAGACCGGCATGCTGACCTCTCTGTTGTGCCTAGGTAGGGCTGCGACGTGTTGATCTTACGAGGCCGGGCATGACCCAGAAAAGTGTGTCCGACCAAATGGGATCGAGCGTGTTGGGTTATGTGGTGCACCCCTGCAGGGAAGTTTATCTATTCGAATAGCCGTGTCCCTCGGTAAAAGGACGACCCGGAGTTGTACCTTGACCTTATGACAACTAGAACTGGATACTTAATAAAACACACCCTTCCAAGTGCCAGATACAACCCGGTGATCGCTCTCTAACAGGGCGACGAGGAGGGGATCGCCGGGTAGGATTATGCTATGTGATGCTAGTTGGTGAACTTACCATCCACTCTCTTCTACATGCTGCAAGATGGAGGTGGCCAGAAGCGTAGTCTTCGACAGGATTAGTTATCCCCCTCTTATTCTGGCATTCTGCAGTTCAGTCCACTGATATGGCCCTTTACACATATACCCATGCATATGTAGTGCAGCTCCTTGCTTGCGAGTACTTTGGATGAGTACTCACGGTTGCTTTTCCCCCTCTTTTCCGCCTTTCCCTTCTACCTGGTTGTCGCAACCAGATGCTGGAGTCCAGGAGCTAGAGATCCTGAGGAGTAGTTAGGAGGTCCTAGGCAGGAGGCCTTGCCTTTTCGATCGTTGCTACTTTTGTGCTAGCCTTCTTAAGGCAAACTTGTTTAACTTATGTCTGTACTCAGATATTGTTGCTTCCGCTGACTCGTCTATGATCGAGCACTTGTATTCGAGCCCTCGAGGCCCCTGGCTTGTAATTATGATGCTTGTATGACTTATTTATGTTGTAGAGTTGTGTTGTGATATCTTCCCGTGAGACCCTGATCTTGATCGTACACATTTGCGTGCATGATTAGTGTACGGTCAAATCGGGGGCGTCACAACCCTCCACCCTAAAGTAGATGCTAGGGGAGTTGCTTGATTTTTCTAGGACAATTGCTTGGTTTTTCTAGGGCAGTTGCTTTTTTTTTCTAGAACAGTTTTGCATTTTGTGTCCTTTTGTAGTTGAGTTTGGATTTTTGCTATAACAGATGAGAAGTTCATGGGGGAGGGGGGAGGGGGGTAAGATAGTTGTCCACAAAGGTTATTCAACTTGCTCATATGTTTTTTCTGCCTAAAATAGACAATCTAATTAGTAGTGCCAGGGACATTTGCTTGTTTATGCTCCAACAGCTTCCCAGTTTTTTGGTTTCTTTGTAATTGAGTTGCTTTTATCTTCTGCTACAACATATGAGAAGGTAGATGAGAGGGGGGGAGTAGATCAAATATTTGTCCATAAAAGGCTATTCAAGTTGCTCATACATTTTTTCCTCTGCCTAAAGTAGATGCTAGGGTAGTTGCTTGGTTTTTCTAGTACAATTGCTTGGTTTTGCTAGGGCAGTTGCTTGTTTTCTTTTGCTAGAACAATTTTGCATTTTTGTGTTTTATATTGAGTTACAAGCAAAAGGGGCTCTCAACCTGATGCTTCACAGGGCGAAATGGTAGATCAACAGGAGGTACATGTGGTTTTTTCAGATATTTTTTTGATGAAACGATGAAGATGAAGAAGGAAGGCAACCGAAACGGGCAAAGAGAGGTGGATAGGAAGTAATTCTAAAAAACACTGTATTAGTTGCATCACACGATAGAGGGAGTTACTCCTATTCTAAAAATACAGTATTAGTAGATTAAGTTGCATCGGAATATATATGGAGCTGATCAGTTCACATCAACAGATGCATAAAAATGCCTGGAAGACATTTTTGTTTTTTTAATAGTTTCCCATGAATCACACTATACTTGCCTATGTTAGAGAATATATATGCATTAGTGCCACCTATATATGTTGTCTCTACTTGTTGTTTTTGTGGTTCTTTTTCGTCACAAGGGTTGCCTGATATTACTGCAATGAGCTTATGGGGCAGCAACCCCTCTTTTAATGCATGACACTAGTTGCTTCAAATTTTACAAGAGTTGTCTGAAATCATAGCAAAGTTGTTGCATGTTTTTTTACTTTTGCATAGGGGATGCATGCTATTTTTTACTGCAAGGAACTCGTATGGGGCAATAGACCTTTTTTACATGCCTGATAGTAGTTGGACTCATTGGATGATTAAAAGTGTTAGAGAGGTCGATTCCGATATTTTGGGGCGTTTTGGTGAGCCACGTTGGAGTTGTCCTTATGGTAGGCGATTTAGAGGTGAAGCTAGTTAATTGATAGTCATGGTAACCAACTTATAAGGATCTTCCATTTGATAGGTAGTCATACTAGGGGGGAAAAGGAGTTGCTTTTATATAGCATTAAAGTTGCCTCTGTAGCACACAAAGTTGCTCGAAAAAAAAAGTTCGTCAAAACCTACTCATATGGGATCTAGTTTTGAAGAACTCACTGTGAGAAACCCAACGGTGAAAACGGATTTGAATTTTGAAATTCTAATCAAAAGTTACAAGTTTTTAAAGTTTTTGATCCTCTAATAAATGCAGATGGAATAGTTATGCGCGCACATACGGGTTCCTTTTTTGGTTGTCCTGGCTGGCACGTGGGAAGGTCCTTCTTTATATGGGAGAACGCTCGCTCCCGCGTATGAGCGCACGGGCGCCACCGAGTCGGTTCCATATTTTTCATCCTTAAATTCTTTTGAAAGTATAGAAAAACTCAGTCCCCGAACTAATCAAACCAGATAATTTTCGTCCCTCTTCAGGCGGTTTGAGTATGATGTGGACCTGGTTTTGACTAGCCCTGGCCACGTGGCCCAGTTTGACCGCCACGTCTCTTAAGCTTAGGTTTCGGGAGCTGATAGACGCCTGTAGCTGCTCCTTCATCGCACGAAGCTCAGCGCTTGGAAGCAGTCTGAGCTGGCGAGCGGCCATGGCCGAACCACCGAGTGCGCCGGTTGAAAGTGCTTGATCAACAAGCGCACGCCGGTTGAAAGTGCTTGATCAACAAGTACTGTGAGCGGCGTCGAGGCTATGCAGATTTTTGACCAGACGGCAGTGGTGGGGGTGTGGGGCAAGCCATAGCGCGCGGCGGCGAGGCCAACCAGGGCGCACGGCGGCGTTGCCAGCCTGGTGTCGCATGCGCGTTCCCTCCGGCCATGGCATTGGCTTGCTAAGGTTGGCCGAGGATGTGCGTGTGGTTGACTAGGAGAGCTTCCGGCTTGCTTGTGTTCGTGCAGCTGGCTAGCTGTGTTGTTGGCGTGCTTGCTGTGTTCGTGCGTACGGGTACGGCCTCCATGTGCATGGCTGGGCGTCGGCGGACTGCAAGAACGGCGATGGCGGCTAATGAATTCGGACGCGTCCCCGTGAGTTTCTTGCCGAGCTGGAGGTGCTCGGCAGCCTCGGCCAACGCAACCTCGCCCGCCTGCTAGCTCGAGCTCGGCCCCCGTGTGCGTTACCTCGAGCTCGGCCACGGGCCACCTTGCGTGCCACCTTGAGCTCGAACGAGACGGCGGCGGAGGTGGCATGGAGTGACACGCGTGGATGGGCACGCACAGGTCGACGAGCGGCGCCAAGGCCGGCTGCCAGCGAGGCACCTGGAACGACGCGAAGGCTCGGCTGTACCACGACAGCTTGACATCTCCGGGTACGGCGGCTGCCATCCCTGGCCGCCATACGCCTCACGGAGCAGACGGGCATGCTGAACGGGGTCGCGGCGCTCACGTACAGCCGGCATGGGGCCCCTGGCTGCGGACGAGCTGGCGCGCGCCGGCGTGGGAACACCTTCTCGCCCGTTTGTTACAGTGGCGTGGCGGTCAAACCGGGCCACGTGGCCAGTGCTAGTCAAAACCAGGTCCACATCAATACTCAAACAGCCGGAAGTGTTATCAGGGACGAAAATTATCCGATTTCATTAGTTCAAGGACTGAGTTTTACAGCCTTCGTAATTGAGGGACGGTTTCTATACTTTTGAAAGAATTCGAGTATGAAAAATAAACTTATCCCAAACATCAATGAACATCCGACCGGGCCCGGTCATCCAACTATGTCTCTCGAACCAGGCAGTCATGTTCCAATCCATTTTCTTTTGTATACTCCGAAATATTGATCAAGAATGCATCAGGAATCGAGAAATAAATATTCCAGTGAACAATATTTCAAATATAATAACTCAAATTTCAACTCTATTTGTTCTCACACATGTTCTAGTTGTACCTATGAACCGCTCACAAGTGCTCCACTGGATCATTCTGAAGTTGTGTATGAGTTGCTCGATTGCGAATTTGATGATGCATCTAGAGAATTTGTTCAAACGCCGCCGCATTCTGCTCTGGAAGCTGGATATGGTCACACATCTGTTCAATATTCAGAACTTGGTGAACTACTCATCCTCATCTTTCATAATCATGTTATGCATGATCACACAAGCTATCATCACCTCCCACAATGTCGCTCGATCCCATTGCTTAGTAGGTCCACAAACAATTGTAAAGAAGGTTTGCAGCACTCCAAATGCCACATTCACATTCTTGTATTGTAACAAAGTTAGTTTTTTGTTATCTATGGGATCGAAGATGGTCTTGACAAAGGTCAGATACCATCATAAAAATAGCACCCCATGTTGTGCTCATTCCAATTGATGGTATAGTTGTATGTAGGAGCTTCGCTTGCATACAACCGTACAAGCAAGTCCAAAGGTCTTGTGATACAACTACTTCAAGATTGATGGCGAACTTTTTATGATGGCCCTGGTATTGGCCTTGTTGAGCATATGGGTACTTCTTCCATTTTCAATGCATGTAATCCAGAGACCTGAGCATGCCTGGAAACCCTCTTGATTCTCCAAGTACCTTGAGCCTTGTTGTGTCTTTGGTACTTGGATCTCTCAAGTACTCCAATACAAACACCTTGACCACTACTGCAGCAAATCTGACCATGGTTTCGAGGCATGTGCTCTCAGACATGCAGAGATACTCATCTCACTGGTCTGTGGTTATGCCATACGTAAGCCTCCACATAGCAGTCGTTCACATCTGGAGACCAGAGAACCCAATGCGGCCAACGACATCCCTATTCAGCTTCAAGTAATCATCAGAGGCTCCGACACCTTCCATGATGTGCAAGAAGAATGGTCCATGCATCTGATATCGACATTGGAAATAGTGGTCGAATAGTGCATCGGGGGTAATGTACTCATCAGGGATATCAACATGCCCCCGTGTCTGACGCCGATTCAACACTCGATGTCCTTTTTTGAACCCTTGAAGTTGAGAACATGCTCCTCAGCACGCTCCATTTCTTCAAGAATCGCCATCATTGTCGCAATCCCATCCTCATCTTTGTCATCATGCGACAAAGACAAATCCATGAACTCGACATAGAAGTACTCCTTGTCTGAATCCATTGTGTTTGCTTCAAAGTAAACAACAAGAACATAAAAAAACTGCACTAGGGCATTTGTTCTGACAATTATCGGGCGTGGTGCTTTAGATGGCGTCAGTAGGGGCGGAGGGTACCTGGGTGGTGACCAGATCCGGGGTAGTACATCAGTGGCACCCAGGAAGGCCTGGGTGATGTCCCGGGGGTCCTGCAAGGCTTGACAGCATGGGGGGTCTATGGCGGCGGTGGCAGTCTTCATGAGCAGAGAATGAGAGTGGAGAAGGGCATGATTATGAAAAATGTGGCTCTGAGTGGGGTTTAGGTGGGACATGGGTGTCGAAGTCCGACGTGGTCGACGTCCAGAGTTCCCCGAAACTCCCACCAATTTGGGGCCTCGGGGATTTTGGATGTCTGGACTAGTCCGGCCCAATTTGGTGAGTCGCGTTGGATGCCTAGAAAGTTCTAGGATCATCCGGTCTGGACATTTGGGGGCGATTTGGTGAGTCCCCTTGGAGACGCCCTAAGTGGGCTATGGACTTGCTAATCCTCACTAATCCCCTCCCTGAATTTCAGGGTGTGAGCCTTCCATTCCCTTCTCTTTCGCATCAGATATTGCCACCTCATCATGTAACTTTTATTTTGTAGATTGGTCTCTAGCTGTAGGAAAGCTCTTATCCAAGTGAGTGGAGGCCCTTTTATTTATAGGATATAGTTTTCGAAATTCTGGCCATGTTACATCGGTGCCCTTGACTTTATTGAGTTTTTGACATGCCAGGGGAAGGGAGGAAAACTGCAAAGGCATCTAATCACCCTGTTATTGTTTCATGCGCTTGTTGTTCTTGCAAATTCTGTAGATGTGCTAGTTCAGTGTTCCATATGTGAACTTCCGCATATAAGATCAAGATCAATATGTCTACCACAGCTGTAAAGTAATTTATATCTGAATAAACGACATCAAAAATTGCTAATTAGTCTAACAGAGGCTACAACTATGTATAAGTAAATCAAATTAACGACGGGCAACCAGACATAAATCATGCTAGCTACTTCTCTACGTACGAAATCGACTATGAGAACGAATAATCCAGATCATTCCTTGCATATGGCCGTCCTTCTAGCTATCACTTCGATGATGAGAAGAGAAGATGCCGTCCAAGCTGATGCCCGTGCTACCGCTGGAGTTGAACATGACGTCGGCGAGGTCCAGCGCCGGGTAATCCGTGTCCCTCGCTGCGGTGGACACGCTCGTCTGCACGCCGGCGCCGGAGCCCGCTGCCACAACGCCCTGGAAGCTTGCCGGCATCCCGCCGACGCCGAGGTGCATTGATGTCGACACCGCCGCCTGGTCGGTCTGTGCCATGAAGTGGTCCGCAGGGGCGAGGCCGGAGCCTGTCGCGGCGGTCGGAGAGTTGGTAGCGGTGGCTGTGGCGGTGGCGGTGGCGGTGGGAAAGTTGAGCAGCGGGGTGGTGGAGGTGAGGCAGCTGTGGCTGCCGCAGTACGTGACCTCGTACATGAAGGGGTCGTCGTCCAGGCGCTGCACCTTCTTCTTGGCGTCGCACCCGTAATAGTTCTTGTGGGTGCACCGGTAGTAGCTCCTGTTGGTTACACCATGGACGCAGTTTGATCATCACAAACTCAGATTGTCACGTATACTATGCAAAGCCTATTAATTTGCAAATTGCAAACATGCACATAGTGTTTGCACGAATGTTGGGTTAAGTAATTAAGTACTCCTTTTTGGTCAAACTGAGAGCAAAATTTAAGTTGAAGTAGTGTGCTACTGAAATCTGCAGTCATAATTCTGGAAGTGTGTACTACACTGTACACTCTATTACGCTCCAGAAATGTCCAGTCTTCCATGAAATTACGGAGTTGCTGACTAATCAGGTAGTGAATATATTTACTGTAAAGCGGAAAATTATGGAACAAACTGATTTGAAATGTGAATCAGTAAATTGGCCCCCCATAGACGGAAGTTGATAAGTAGCCATTTTGTTACCTGGGGAACCTGGAGCCGAGGATGTCCTTCTGGCCGTACTTGCGCCACGTGTAGCCGTCGTCCGGTGGAAGCTCGGTGTTACCCATCCGGTGTGCCGGCACCAACATCGTCTCCCTGTGCCCGCTGTCCCTCCTAAAACATACAGTATTATTTAATTAATACTCCCTCCGTCTCGTAATATAAAAATGTTTTACACACTACACTAATATAAAAAACGTTCTTATATTATAGGACGGAGCGAGTATTAATTAGTACTCTAGGAAACTCAAACAAATTTACAATTTCTTGCACAAACTAGCTAATTAGGTCTTTAATTGATTAATTATATCATTCTCAAAAATAATATTGGGTTGGCTATTGAACGGCTGTCCAAAAAAAATGATGAATTCAGTTGAATTTCCCTCAATATCCAACGGACCACGGTTTTCTTCTTCCTCATTCAACACCTGCTCGTCGACCCGCCCTCCGATGGCGGTAAAATCGCCTGCTCCCGCCACATGCAGTGCTCGCCCCCACCAATGTGTAGCCGTTGCCCCAGCATTTCCTCTAACCCCGACATGATTCGGTCGCTGATGACCCTCCCCCACCCCCACCTGAATCCGTCAACTTTAGACTCCCCACACCCCACTACCGGTGACGCCCGCTAACACGTTGTACGTCCTCAGCTCCGGATCGCTCTTGGCTCGGCCTCACTAACATCACCACTTCTCACCAACGCTTGCCCTTTGGGCGCTGTCTCCGCCTCGGAGGTGCACATATTCGACCGACGTGTGATTTTTTTTTAAGCGAGGGTTTTGGCGAGCTCCCTTCGAAAAGTTTCAGCCCTTGTACAATTCCTTATTTCCACTATATGAAAAGGCGGGGCTCTCGTTGGTTCCTAAAAGAAAGCAAGCGCATGAAGAATAGCCAACACGACTAATTATAAGTCATAGATCCTCACCGAGTCTTATACTAATCTCCCCATATACCCGACATAATTAAAAGTGCATGCTTCGGGTCGCCGTGTAAACCCTCGTGTCGTCTACCTTCCCCGTAGCGCCCGACGACTTGGCCAGAAATTCGCCCCTACGTCGCTGTCGCAGAGAACATTCGCTGCGCGCGCGGGACTACGAAAGTTTCCGAGCCATGACGTGGTAAAAGGTCCCCGTGTTTGAACCGTTGACCCACAAAATCTAACGACGACGGA
The DNA here is from genome assembly GCF_018294505.1 of Triticum aestivum. Taxonomy (NCBI): domain Eukaryota; kingdom Viridiplantae; phylum Streptophyta; class Magnoliopsida; order Poales; family Poaceae; genus Triticum; species Triticum aestivum. The sequence continues at coordinate 51,190,213 of NC_057811.1, forward strand.
CGACAGTGCCGTACGTGGTACGTACGGGCTCACGCACGTACCTCCTCCTGCCCTGCCGTGGCTGGGCCGTCGGCGGAGACCTGGACGACGCCAGCCTCCTCATCGGGCCGCCGGAGGTGCCCGCGACGTCCGCAGCCGAGCGCACCGCGTGTGGTGGCGCTCGCGCACCGGCCAGCATGTTGAACGGCTCCTGCAGACGCGTCGCGGTTTCCCCGAGAAGCTGGCTGGCGCCGGCTGCTTCCTCCGTGCTGCGCGGGCGCAGGAGGTCCAGCGGCCCGCCGCCGTCGAGCGGACGCGCCGCGGCCACGTTCACGGCGCCCACGCCGTGGTGCTGCAGCATGCGGATGGCCGTGTTGTAGGCGCGGACAATGCCGTAGCATCGCGCGGCGAGGTAGGCCGGGTCGTTCTGGGCCGCGGGGAGGTCGCCCATGAGCTCCCCGGCGAGCCGGAAGGCGTCCCCGATCTGCGACAGCACGTCGTCCATCCCTCCTGGCAGGTCGCCGCCGTGGATGGCCGCGATGCCTTCCCTTAGACGACGATCGAGGTGGCCGAGTAGTGGTGCAAACGGAGGACCGCCTGAGTGCGGCGCAAGGACGTGCATGAAATTGCGCTGAGATTTCGCGCTACGAGGTTGGGCAAAGTGGGTGCAAAGATTTTGTGTTACGCGTACGGGTTATATAAGTGAGGGAACCACGGCACCATAAGCAGTATAGGAAACAGCGTGGCACCTACTTGGTTAGCAGACTAGGGCGGGTACCGGAGAAAGAACGGGTCATTGGTCAGTCAGGGGACTAGATCAATTTACTACTAGCTTAATAATGTTGGCTATTGCTGGTCGGGTGGTCATTTTCTCACTACGGTTTGCATGGTTTGGGTCATGGGGAAGACCTTGAAAGTTGAAAGGGGCATTCCAACACATGGAAGGGTCTTAGTTCCAGCATCTAGTTTTCTTCACTCCTTTGGCCAAGGACTTCTCGAAGGTGTTTTTGTTGTTCAGCCTTTTTCGTTTGTATAAGATTCCCGCAAACTAAAAAGACTGACTGGCGCGGACGACAACACCACTAATATATATGTGATCTTTGTTCAGAACGAAGACACAAGTAGGCCCGGGCTTTCAACTAATAAAGTGCAAACCAACACCAGACTGATAACAAAGTTATACATAATTTTAACACTAATTAAACATATAATATATTTTTGGAGCGAGCTCTGAAAGGATAAAGAAACACAGAAATAGAGGTGCTCAACAACAGGTACACAGACTTGAGTATGACAACAAAAGACAGTAAGTGACAGCTATGGAAACTTTTTTATTATTTTAATAAAAGGGGTTTCCCCTGGTTTCACCTTTTTTTGCTCATGGAAAGCAAACCACACAATGTCAGTTAAACAAGCATATATGATGTACCTGGGTGGCAACCCAGGTTCTAGGCACGGGTTGTTTTCAATTTGGTCAGCTTATTTTGTGGAATGAAATCATCAACATGGGAGAAAACTACAACATACAAATGGAATGGGACGACCACACTTAATCCCATTTGGTGTAATATTTGGAGGCTATCTTGCCCGACAAAGGTTGATTTTTTTTTTGTTTGGCGTACGTTGGCCTCCCATGTCTTGCTACCCTTGCCAATAGGCACTTTAAAGTTTCACCCAAATGCCCCTCTTGTTGTGCTGCCCCAAAGCACTTGTTGTTTCTATGTAAAAATATAGCTAGGGGTGTTTGGAAAAGGATATAGATGGCCAAAATTATTAATAGAGCCTATGAGGTTGACTGTGCTGGTGAGGTGGTGCAGGAATTCTTACTTTTATTGCCGTACCAGGATTTCTCCAGTTTGGGTCTTCTGAATGCTCGGGAGATGATCGTAATTACGACCTGGTATTTATGGTGGGTAAGTTGTAAATTAGTTTATGGAGGGGTAGTTCAAGATGCTTTTCCTATAACGACAAACTATGTTATCGCGTCCTATCCAAAGGCTACCATGAGAAGAGAGGGGTGGATCTACCCCCCTTGGGTTTTGTCAAACTTAACGCTGATGCTTCTTTTGATCAAGACTTGCTTAGGGGTATGACGGGAATGGTCTTGAGGGATCATAAAGGAAACTTCATCGCTGGAGGGGATGGAAAGATCGAGGGTTGTGCAGACATCCTTGCGGCTAAAGCTTTGACGCTCAGATTCGGTCTTGCCCTTGTGCAAAAGGGTAGGATGCAACCGACTCGTTACTAATTTTGACAACCTAGAGGTTATTGACACAATGAAAAAGAGTGGTCATTCTTAGGGGGCGGCGACGATTTTCAACGATTGCTATCATTATGTTTGTGACATTGCTATAGCTAGGAACGAGCATTGTAATAGGGAAGCAAATAAAGTTGTTTATGAGCTTGCTAGCTTGGCTAGATTTTTGTTGACGTTGGATAGATTTGAGGAACCACTGATTAAAATGTACCCTTCCTCATAAATGATGTAACTGTCATTTCCAAATGAATAAAGTTTTGGGTGTTTTGTTTCAAAAAAAAGAAAAGGTTCTAGGTACTCTAAAGAGTTTTACAACCAAACTTATTACACGAAAAGGGGAATGCTAAAGAAAAGGAAGTACATCAAGAGCAACATGTTTCATCAATTGCATATGAACCATATGGTGCTAGAAAACAGTATTTGATGACTTTCCTCATCAACCGGATTCACCGGAAGAACTAACCCCAAGAAATTTGTCGAAGGTTGAGGGTTTCCTACTACCAAATCAAAAGTGAGGCGGCTGGCTAATCTCGCCCGTCGTCTCATTCCCACTCTAGTTCTGCCCCCTCTCTCCAGATCCTTCACCGAAGTGGTAGCTATGGGCTCCCGCGACGAGCGTTGCGCCTCCACGCGCCCCATGGAGCCCTTGGATCCGGAAGCGAAGAAACGGCGGGATCGCGAGATGTGGGACAAGGCCCAGCGAGATATGCAGGCGCGTCAGCAAGAGCGAGATGGGCATGAGGGGGATTGAGCATCAAGAAAGTAAAAAAATAAGAAGGCGGGACAACGTCGGCGGTGATAGGAGCTGCAGCACAAGCCTAGGAAGCACTTGCACTACGGAGACCGGGTTGGGGCCCCCCTCACCAAGTGGACCAATGATTAGAGCCCGTGCACAAGCTATTGAAACTGAGGTTACCTCTCTCCGCTTTGAGCTTCCTATGTATCCAAATGAGACATGCCTCAAGTGGAAACCCTTTGCATACTTAGGTACCAAGGAGACTGTTGGGGAACGTAGTAATTTCAAAATTTTCCTACGCACACGCAAGATCATGGTGATGCATAGCAACGAGAGGGGAGAGAGTTGTCCACGTACCCTCGTAGACCGACAGCGGAAGCGTTATCACAACGCGGTTGATGTATTCGTACGTCTTCACGATCCGACCGATCAAGTACCGAACGTACGGCACCTCCGAGTTCTACACACGTTCAGCTCGATGACGTCCCTCGAACTCCGATCCAGCCGAGTGTTGAGGGAGAGTTTCGTCAGCACAACGGCGTGGTGACGATGATGATGTTCCACCGACGCAGGGCTTCGCCTAAGCTCCGTAATGGTATTATCGAGGTGTAATATGGTGGAGGGGGGCACCACACACGGCTAAGAGATCTCAAGGATCAATTGTTGTGTCTCTGGGGTGCCCCCTGCCCCCGTATATAAAGGAGCAAGGGAGGAGGAGGCCGGCCCTAGGAGGGGGCGCACCAAGTGTGGAGTCCTACTAGGACTCCCTAGTCCTAGTAGGATTCCACCTCCCATATGGAATAGGAAAAGAGGAAGGGAAAAAGAGAAGGAAGGCAGGGGGCGCCCCCCTTCCCTAGTCCAATTCGGACCAGACCAAGGGGAGGGGTGCGGCCACCCTTGAGGCCCTTTTCCTTCTTTCCCGTATGGCCCAATAAGGCCCAATACGTATTCCCGTAACTCTCCGGTACTCCGAAAAATACCCGAATCACTCGGAACCTTTCCGAAGTCCGAATATAGTCGTCCAATATATCGATCTTTACGTCTCGACCATTTCGAGACTCCTCGTCATGTCCCCGATCTCATCCGGGACTCCGAACTCCTTCGGTACATCAACATACATAAACTCATAATAAAACTGTCATCGTAACTTTAAGCGTGCGGACCCTACGGGTTCGAGAACTATGTAGACATGACCGAGACACGTCTCCGGTCAATAACCAATAGCGGGACCTGGATGCCCATATTGGCTCCCACATATTCTACGAAGATCTTTATCGGTCAGACCGCATAACAACATACGTTGTTCCCTTTGTCATCGGTATGTTACTTGCCCGAGATTCGATCGTCGGTATCTCGATACCTAGTTCAATCTCGTTACCGGCAAGTCTCTTTACTCGTTCCGTAACACATCATCCCGCAACTAACTTATTAGTCACAATGCTTGCAAGGCTTATAGTGATGTGCATTACCGAGTGGGCCCAGAGATACCTCTCCGACAATCGGAGTGACAAATCCTAATCTCGAAATACGCCAACCCAACAAGTACCTTTGGAGACACCTGTAGAGCACCTTTATAATCACCCATTTACGTTGTGACGTTTGGTAGCACACAAAGTGTTCCTCCGGTAAACGGGAGTTGCATAATCTCATAGTCATAGGAACATGTATAAGTCATGAAGAAAGCAATAGCAACATACTAAACGATCGAGTGCTAGCTAACGGAATGGGTCAAGTCAATCACGTCATTCTCCTAATGAGGTGATCTCGTTAATCAAATGACAACTTATGTCTATGGCTAGGAAACATAACCATCTTTGATTAACGAGCTAGTCAAGTAGAGGCATACTAGTGACACTCTGTTTGTCTATGTATTCACACATGTATTATGTTTCCTGGTTAATACAATTCTAGCATGAATAATAAACATTTATCATGATATAAGGAAATATATAATACTTTATTATTGCCTCTAGGGCATATTTCCTTCAGTCTCCCACTTGCACTAGAGTCAATAATCTAGTTCACATCGCCATGTGATTAACACCCATAGTTCACATCTCTATGTGATCAACACTCAAAGGGTTTACTAGAGTCAATAATCTAGTTCACATCGCTATGTGATTAACACCCAAAAAGTACTAAGGTGTGATCATGTTTTGATTGTGAGATAATTTTAGTCAACGGGTCTGTCACATTCAGATCCGTAAGTATTTTGCAAATATCTATGTCTACAATGCTTTGCACGGAGCTACTCTAGCTAATTGCTCCCACTTTCAATATGTATCTAGACCGAGACTTAGAGTCATCTAGATTTAGTGTCAAAACTTGCATCGACGTAACCCTTTACGACGAACCTTTTGTCACTTCCATAATCGAGAAACATATCCTTATTCCACTAAGGATAATTTTGACCGCTGTCCAGTGATCTACTCCTAGATCACTATTGTACTCCCTTGCCAAAATCAGTGTAGGGTATACAATAGATCTGGTACACAGCATGGCATACTTTATAGAACCTATGGCCAAGGCATAGGGAATGACTTTCATTCTCTTTCTATCTTCTGCCGTGGTCGGGCTTTGAGTCTTACTCAATTTCACACCTTGTAACACAGGCAAGAACTCTTTCTTTGACTGTTCTATTTTGAACTACTTCAAAATCTTGTTAAGGTATGTACTCATTGAAAAACTTATCAAGCGTCTTGATCTATCTCTATAGATCTTGATGCTCAATATGTAAGCAGCTTCACCGAGGTCTTTCTTTGGAAAACTCCTTTCAAACACTCCTTTATGCTTTGCAGAATAATTCTACATTATTTCCGATCAACAATATGTCATTCACATATACTTATCAGAAATGCTGTAGTGCTCCCACTCACTTTCTTGTAAATACAGGCTTCACCGCAAGTCTGTATAAAACTATATCCTTTGATCAACTTATCAAAGCGTATATTCCAACTCCGAGATGCTTGCACCAGTCCATAGATGGATCGCTGGAGCTTGCATATTTTGTTAGCACCTTTAGGATTGACAAAACCTTCTGGTTGCATCATATACAACTCTTCTTTAATAAATCCATTAAGGAATGCAGTTTTGTTTATCCATTTGCCAGATTTCATAAAATGCGGCAATTGCTAACATGATTCAGACAGACTTAAGCATAGATACGAGTGAGAAACTCTCATCGTAGTCAACACCTTGAACTTGTCGAAAAACCTTTTTGCGACAATTCTAGCTTTGTAGATAGTAACACTACTATCAGCGTCCGTCTTCCTCTTGACGATCCATTTATTCTCAATTGCTTGCCGATCATCGGGCAAGTCAACCAAAGTCCATACTTTGTTCTTCATACATGGATCTCATCTCAGATTTCATGGCCTCAAGCCATTTTGCGGAATCTGGGCTCACCATCGCTTCTTCATAGTTCGTAGGTTCGTTATGGTCTAGTAACATAACCTCCAGAACAGGATTACCGTACCACTCTGGTGCGGATCTTACTCTGGTTTACCTACGAGGTTTGGTAGTAACTTGATCTGAAGTTACATGATCATCATCATTAACTTCCTCACTAATTGGTGTAGAAGTCACAGGAACAGATTTCTGTGATCCAATAAGGGAGCAGGTACAGTTACCTCATCAAGTTCTACTTTCCTCCCACTCACATCTTTCGAGAGAAACTCCTTCTCTAGAAAGGATCCATACTTAGCAACGAATGTCTTGCCTTCGGATCTGTGATAGAAGGTGTACCCAACTGTCTCCTTTGGGTATCCTATGAAGACACATTTCTCCGATTTGGGTTTGAGCTTATCAGGATGAAACTTTTTCACATAAGCATCGCAACCCCAAAATTTTAAGAAACGACAACTTTGGTTTCTTGCCAAACCACAGTTCATAAGGCGTCGTCTCAACGGATTTTGATGGTGCCCTATTTAACGTGAATGCAGCTGTCTCTAATGCATAACCCCCAAAACGATTAGTGGTAAATTGGTAAGAGACATCATAGATTGCACTATATCCAATAAAGTACGGTTATGACGTTCGGACACACCATTATGCTGTGGTGTTCCAGGTGGCATGAATTTGTGAAACTATTCCACATTGTTTTAACTGAAGGCCAAACTCGTAACTTAAATACTCTTCTCCACGATCAGATCGTAGAAACTTTATTTTCTTGTTACGATGATTTTCTGCTTCACTCTGAAATTATATGAACTTTTCAAATGTTTCAGACTCTTGTTTCATTAAGTAGATATACCCATATCTGCTCAAATCATCTGTGAAGGTCAGAAAATAATGATACCTGCTACGAGCCTCAATATTCATCGGACCACATACATCTGTATGTATGATTTCCAACAAATCTGTTGCTCTCTCCATAGTTCCGGAGAACGGCGTTTTAGTCATCTTGCCCATGAGGCACGGTTCGCAAGCATCAAGTGATTCATAATCAAGTGATTCCAAAATCCCATCAGTATGGAGTTTCTTCATGCGCTTTACACCAATATGACCTAAACGGCAGTGCCACAAATAAGTTGCACTATCATTATTAACTTTGCATCTTTTGGCTTCAATATTATGAATATGTGTATCACTACGATCGAGATCCAACAAACCATTTTCGTTGGTGTGTATGACCATAGAAGGTTTTATTCATGTAAACAGAACAACAATTGTTCTCTAATTTAAATGAATAACCGTATTGCAATAAACATGATCAAATCATATTCATGCTCAACGCAAACACCAAATAACACTTATTTAGTTTCAACACTAATCCCGAAAGTACAGGGAGTGTGCGATGATGATCATATCAATCTTGGAACTACTTCCAACACACATCGTCACCTCGCCTTTTACTAGTCTCTGTTTATTCTGCAACTCCCGTTTCGAGTTACTACTCTTAGCAACTGAACCAGTATCAATTACCGAGGGGTTGCTATAAACATTAGTAAAGTACACATCAATAATCTGTATATCAAATATACCTTTGTTCACTTTTACTAGTCTCTGTTTATTCTGCAACTCCCGTTTCGAGTTACTACTCTTAGCAACTGAACCAGTATCAATTACCGAGGGGTTGCTATAAACACTAGTAAAGTACACATCAATAATCTGTATATCAAATATACCTTTGTTCACTTTGCCATCCTTCTTATCCACCAAATAGTTGGGGTAGTTCCGCTTCCAGTGACCAGTCCCTTTGCAGTAGAAGCACTTAGTCTCAGGCTTAGGACCAGACTTAGGCTTCTTCACTTGAGCAGCAACTTGCTTGCCGTTCTTCTTGAAGTTCCCCTTCTTCCCTTTGCCCTTTTCTTGAAACTAGTGGTCTCGTCAACCATCAACACTTGATGTTTTTCTTGATTTCTACCTTCGTCGATTTCAGCATCACGAAGAGCTCGGGAATTACTTTCGTCATCCCTTGCATACTATAGTTCATCACGAAGTTCTACTAACTTGGTGATGGTGACTAGAGAATTCTGTCAATCACTATTTTATCTGGAAGATTAACTCCCACTTGATTCAAGCGATTGTAGTACCCAGACAATCTGAGCACATGCTCACTAGTTGAGCGATTCTCCTCCATCTTTTAGCTATAGAACTTGTTGGAGACTTCATATCTCTCAACTCGGGTATTTGCTTGAAATATTAACTTCAACTCCTGGAACATCTCATATGGTCCATGACGTTCAAAACGTCTTTGAAGTCCCGATTCTAAGCCGTTAAGCATGGTGCACTAAACTATCAAGTAGTCATCATATTGAGCTAGCCAAACGTTCATAACGTCTGCATCTGCTCCTGCAATAGGTCTGTCACCTAGCGGTGCATCAAGGACATAATTTTTCTGTGCAGCAATGAGGATAATCCTCAGATCACGGATCCAATCCGCATCTTTTCTACTAACATCTTTCAACATAATTTTCTCTAGGAACATATCAAAAATAAAACAGGGAAGCAACAACGCGAGCTATTGATCTACAACATAATTTGCAAAATACTATCAGGACTAAGTTCATGATAAATTTAAGTTCAATTAATCATATTACTTAAGAACTCCCACTTAGATAGACATCCCTCTAATCCTCTAAGTGATCACGTGATCCATATCCACTAAACCATGTCCGATCATCATGTGAGATGGAGTAGTTTCAATGGTGAACATCACTATGTTGATCATATCTACTATATGATTCACGCTCGACCTTTCGGTCTCCGTGTTCCGTGGCCATATCTGTTATATGCTAGGCTCGTCAAGTTTAACCTGAGTATTCCGCGTGTGCAACAGTTTTGCACCCGTTGTATTTGAACGTAGAGCCTATCACACCCGATCATCACGTGGTGTCTCAGCACGAAGAACTTTCGCAACGGTGCATACTCAGGGAGAACACTTATACTTTGATAATTTAGTGAAGGATCATCTTATAATGCTACCGTCAAAACAAAGCAAGATAAGATGCATAAAGGATTAACATCACATGCAATCAATATAAGTGATATGATATGGCCATCATCATCTTGTGCTTGTGATCTCCATCTCCGAAGCACCGTGCTTGTGATCTCCATCTCCGAAGCACCATCATGATCACCATCGTCACCGGCGCGACACCTTGATCTCCATCATAGCATCGTTGTCGTCTCGTCAATCTTATGCTTCTACGACTATCGCTACCGCTTAGTGATAAAGTAAAGCATTACATGGCGATTGCATTGCATACAATAAAACGACAACCATATGGCTCCTGCCAGTTGCCGATAACTCGGTTACAAAACATGATCATCTCATACAACAAATTATATCACATCATGTCTTGACCATATCACATCACAACATGCCCTGCAAAAACAAGTTAGACGTCCTCTACTTTGTTGTTGCAAGTTTTACGTGGCTGCTACGGGCTTAGCAAGAACCGTTCTTACCTACGCATCAAAACCACAACGATAGTTTGTCAAGTTGGTGTTGTTTTAACCTTCGCAAGGACCGGGCGTAGCCACACTCGGTTCAACTAAAGTGAGAGAGACAGACACCCGCCAGTCACCTTTAAGCAACGAGTGCTCGCAACGGTGAAACCAGTCTCGCGTAAGCGTACGCGTAATGTCGGTTCGGGCCGCTTCATCTCACAATACCGCTGAACCAAAGTATGACATGCTGGTAAGCAGTATGACTTATATCGCCCACAACTCACTTGTGTTCTACTCGTGCATAGCATCAACGTAAAACCAGGCTCGGATGCCACTGTTGGGGAACGTAGTAATTTCAAAATTTTCCTACGCACACGCAAGATCATGGTGATGCATAGCAACGAGAGGGTAGAGAGTTGTCCACGTACCCTCGTAGACCGACAGCGGAAGCGTTATCACAACGCGGTTGATGTATTCGTACGTCTTCACGATCCGACCGATCAAGTACCGAACGTACGGCACCTCCGAGTTCTACACACGTTCAACTCGATGACGTCCCTCGAACTCCGATCCAGCCGAGTGTTGAGGGAGAGTTTCGTCAGCACGACGGCGTGGTGACGATGATGATGTTCCACCGACGCAGGGCTTCGCCTAAGCTCCGCAACGGTATTATCGAGGTGTAATATGGTGGAGGGGGGCACCGCACACGGCTAAGAGATCTCAAGGATCAATTGTTGTGTCTCTGGGGTGCCCCCTGCCCCCGTATATAAAGGAGCAATGGAGGAGGAGGCCGGCCCTAGGAGGGGGCGCACCAAGTGTGGAGTCCTACTAGGACTCCCTAGTCCTAGTAGGATTCCACCTCCCATATGGAATAGGAAAAGAGGAAGGGAAAAAGAGAAGGAAGGAAGGGGGCGCCCCCCTTCCCTAGTCCAATTCGGACCAGACCAAGGGGAGGGGTGCAGCCACCCTTGAGGTCCTTTTCCTTCTTTCCCGTATGGCCCAATAAGGCCCAATACGTATTCCCGTAACTCTCCGGTACTCCGAAAAATACCCGAATCACTCGGAACCTTTCCGAAGTCCGAATATAGTCGTCCAATATATCGATCTTTACGTCTCGACCATTTCGAGACTCCCCGTCATGTCCCCGATCTCATCCGGGACTCCGAACTCCTTCGGTACATCAACATACATAAACTCATAATAAAACTGTCATCGTAACTTTAAGCGTGCGGACCCTACGGGTTCGAGAACTATGTAGACATGACCGAGACACGTCTCCGGTCAATAACCAATAGCGGGACCTGGATGCCCATATTGGCTCCCACATATTCTACGAAGATCTTTATCGGTCAGACCGCATAACAACATACGTTGTTCCCTTTGTCATCGGTATGTTACTTGCCCGAGATTCGATCTTCGGTATCTCGATACCTAGTTCAATCTCGTTACCGGCAAGTCTCTTTACTCGTTCCGTAACACATCATCCCGCAACTAACTTATTAGTCACAATGCTTGCAAGGCTTATAGTGATGTGCATTACCGAGTGGGCCCAGAGAAACCTCTCCGACAATCGGAGTGACAAATCCTAATCTCGAAATACGCCAACCCAACAAGTACCTTTGAAGACACCTGTAGAGCACCTTTATAATCACCCATTTACGTTGTGACGTTTGGTAGCACACAAAGTGTTCCTCCGGTAAACGGGAGTTGCATAATCTCATAGTCATAGGAACATGTATAAGTCATGAAGAAAGCAATAGCAACATACTAAATGATCGAGTGCTAAGCTAACGGAATGGGTCAAGTCAATCACGTCATTCTCCTAATGAGGTGATCTCGTTAATCAAATGACAACTTATGTCTATGGCTAGGAAACATAACCATCTTTGATTAACGAGCTAGTCAAGTAGAGGCATACTAGTGACACTCTGTTTGTCTATGTATTCACACATGTATTATGTTTCCTGGTTAATACAATTCTAGCATGAATAATAAACATTTATCATGATATAAGGAAATATATAATACTTTATTATTGCTTCTAGGGCATATTTCCTTCAGAGACAACCATGCAGAAGCTACGGAACAAGGCCAAACTAGGACAAAAGCGGAGCAAGGAGAAGAAGAGGCAGTTCCCACGCATGGTTGGACATCCAGACTCCTACCCGGACAATCTGGCTACCAACCCAGGAGTCCGGGAAGGCAATAGTGGGTTCTCGGTGAATCCGGACCATTCGAGTTCCTACCTAGATCATCCGGCCATTGCCCGAACAATCCAAGTAGCTACTCGGGCAGTCGGCCCTGCTTGCATGCAGCCCGCCCTTAGTGGCTATGTATCCTTCTCTCTCACCCCCAATCCAACTTGTATTATAAATAGACGCCCCCTCGTCCTTCCCAAGGTTAGCAAAGCATACAGATGAACTAGAAGAGAGAGTTTCCTCCTTGTGTCCCCTCTTTGAGGAACAAACCTCCTTGTGGAGAAGGATCTCACCATAGATCATCAAAGCCTCCTTAAGGAGAAGGAACCCTTAAGTGAATCACTAAGACCTTCATCTTCCCTTGTGGATTTGAAGAACTACCCTCCAAGACCTCATCTACTTTAAGGGTTTAGGATGAACTTTACCCTTATTGCTATTTTTCCTTTGGTTTCATGTATCTTGTGGATCTTATATATGTGTATGTGATGAGAATGGATGTGTGATTGGACTTTTCTTGATTGTTTCCCTTTTAGTTTTTGAGTGTTCCTCTTGATCCCCTCCAAGTTGTGAAAGATTGGGCAACCTAGGGGGCCTACACTATATAACCACCATACCACCCTCGATGTGGTATGTTGTGCCCCCTCCACCGCCGCCGGGTCCTACCGCCATCATTGGAGAAAGGAGAGGGATCACGGGAGCTCGGGCTCGCGAGCAAGGATGAAAGCGAAATGGAGAGAGTGAGGTAGCGCCCTATCGGAAACATCTTGGTTGAGCCAAGCGTGCGCCTCTGACCGAGGCCATCCCGACCCCACTGTTAATGGCCGTTTCCCAGCGCCATCACCCCTATCGCCGCGTGCGTGAGTTGCCATGTCAAAAACAGCTTAAAAAATTGCTCAATGTTTTTTGCCACTGTCAAGCGGTGTGTGCGGTGAAAAATGCCATGAATTGGAAAGTGTTGGTTTTCTGTAAATCAGGACACGCATATGGTGGTTTTACGCATGTGACTCCTAATTCTAGGAATCTTCTGACATGTCTCACCGTGTATAAAAAGTAAAGATGCCAGTTAATGTACCCGACTATGCAAATAGGATTAATGTTTTAAAGGAAAAGCTCATAGTCCTTTGTGTTAATTCGTGAAGAAAGGCCTACCCCGCCGCGAACGTCCTCTCCTCAGCCGTGGGCATGCGAGGGGAAGCCGACGTCATCCGAGACCGTGCGTCCACGCTTGGGCCGAGGCGCGTCTCGCGGGAGCGGCGCTGCCCCAACGGCCAAACTGCCTCCATCATGCACACGGCGCTGCGTCGTGCTCGTCAACAACGAATGGGCAAGGTCCGCGAGAGCCGCCGCCGCGCCGCTCACCACCCTCGCTGGTTCGCTAGTCAACGCGCGGCGTCCCCTGGTCACTGCGAACCTCGGCGTGGTGCTCTGGCCGCCGCTGCCCTGTTGGCGCCCGTGCGTGCTCTACGCTAGCAGCTTCAGTCAACGCATGCGTGCATGCACTGGCACTGGAGCGTGCGTCCGTGCACCTGCACTACAGCCGCTCCCTTGGTGACTGCACACCTCGGCGCGTGCGTGCGTGCACCGGCACTGGAGCAACGCTAGCGGGCGAGCTCGGCGCGCGGCAGAGAGAGGAGCTACGGGCATCCGCTGCTCCACGCCTACCTCGCCAGCGCTCCATGTAGAGGCGGATGAACTGGTGCTGCTCACGCTCATCACCGAGAGGAAAAAGATTGGTGCCCAAAAGCTGTTCGATGGATTGCCTCGTTGAAAAAGTGATATGAAGAAGAAGGCCTTCTAGTCATTGACAGATGGGGCCCGCTTCTTATTTGCCACATCACTCAATCAACATTTTTGGTCTTCGCCACGTCAGCCTGACAGGTGGGGCCAACTTGTCAGTTTCAGTGTTTTTGCACGTATCAGACAATCAGTGCTCTATGTTATAGATTAGGCGTGAAATTAATTTTTTTTACACTGGTTTAAATTTGATACTAAGTTTTAAACATGATGGTTTCAGATAAATAACTCTAATGCCGAGGAGCTCGTGGAGTAGCCTAGCCGCCCTCACCGCCATCTGAATCGTTGGACAAACTACGGCGGGATCCCCAGCCCCCCACTCCGGTGTGTGTGGATATGCACGTGGGCGTATGTGTGGCCACGGGCCAGCCAGTGACGCACTGACACGAGTGAGACGGCCATACAGACCCAGTGGAGGCCTTGAGAAGGCGTAGGGGTCAAGTTAGCAAATCTGCCAACGTAGGGGCCAAGGGAGCCTGACCTTATAATAAAACTTTAATAAAAAAGCTCCAAATGGAGCTAGCTCACCACGTATGAATCTTTGGCTCTTTGCTACTGGCTTCTGCGTGTGGCGCTAGGAATCCCAAAGCTGAAAAAAGCGTATTTCGTTCTCTTTTGTACTATGTTAAAGAATAAAACACAAACCGTGTTTGGTATTAATTCGCATAATCTTGGTATTCTGTTGGATTTAATCTGAGCTAAAGCTAGGAGATACTACAAAATCAATCCTTGTCCAAGTAAGTCCTTCACCTTTAACGCGAGGTGTTTGTGGATTTTTTTTCAATAAGTCCGTGAAGAATTTGATAGCATTTGACCATGTGAATAATTTGATAGCATTTATACGTTTGGTCATGTGGTTATATCTACAATATATCAATATATAACTAGGATTTTTCATGTAAAATGATCATGAAGAAAAAAGGTGTACTTATAATTTACCCTAAAACACTGCTCAAAGTTACCATTCAAACTTAATAATTGTTGCTGATATAAAAATACTTATTGACCGTGGCTATATTTATTCAAATTCTCTCAAAAGAAAAAGAAAAAAAATCTGCATATGCACAATGATGCCACCAATAAAACCACAATAGCAACATGTAGAGGAAAAACCCACATCACTAAAGGTCATCCATGACCACCTGATCTCATTCTAACGACTGAAAACACGAACATCCCCTCCCACACTCATCAACCGAGCTCTCGCTTGAATTGACCGCTCCCCTTTCCGCGATACCACGTCGGTACCCCCTGATGGGACATAGCTTTGCATCCTAGCACCAGACGTGCTCTCGGTGCATTTCTCAAAGGACTTGAAAGGTAGTTGCCGCCAGGTGGTCTACGGATCTGGATGCAATTTTTATTTTTTTTGGTGTTCGTTATACTGTCATGATTGAAGATGAATAGGTTGGAAGTTTTCTCGCAAAAAAGAACAGTTTCATGCGGGCCGGTTAGATTTCCAATTAAAATGACCAAAAAATGATCAACTTTTTATTGCCTAAAAAATGTTTTTTGAGTGTTTTACATCATCCGTTGAAGATGATGTTAACAGTGCATTTGATTTCTCTTTTTTTTGAACACTCGACAGGTAGTAGAATGCAATCCCCGTTGTGCAGCAGATACCTCAAACACTCGAACACTCGTGCTCGCCACGGCCGCACTAACCAATGCATGTCATGTTTGTTAGTCCCAAGTCATTAAAAGCATGCACGACCCACATCTTTTATTGATTGATATGTCACGAAACAATAAACGACGAGGGAGTTAATGTACCGTGCCTAAGTGTTTTGGGATTATTTGGTTTTCGTAGTACTAGAATGCAATCCCCGTTGTGCTACAGATACCTCAAACCCATGCGCCACCGTCCATTCCCGATCGGACGGCCAAAACCGAACACGTAACCTCACACACCCTTATATTACCTTCCGCCTGTGACCCCCCTTCGCCCACACGCCCGACTCGTGCTCGCCACGGCCGCACCACCCCCCAATCCCCTCTATTGACCTCAAGGTGTTCGACCGCGCGCGCCGCCATGGCCTCCATCTCCGCCGCCGCCAAGGCCACCTCCGCCGCCTTCGCGCACAAGGTTCCCTTCCTCTCCCCTCCCCTCCCCTCGCCCCCCTCTAGCTTCTCACTCCGCTGACCCCCTCGTCTCCTTCCTCTCCCCGCCGCAGAAGGAGCTCGCCGCGGCGGCGCCGCAGCAGCAGCGCTTGAGCGCGGGCGCCAGTAGCCGGCGCGCGCGGGCCGGGCGCGTCCGCGCGGTCGCGACGCCGACCCGCGCGCCGCGCTCCCCCGCGTCCACCGGCTCGGTGAAGAGCCCGATGACGACGACGGAGAAGATCCTGGCGCGGGCGTCGGAGCGCGCCAGCCTCGAGCCCGGGGAGAACGTGTGGGTGGACGTGGACGTGCTCATGACGCACGACGTCTGCGGCCCCGGCACCATCGGGATCTTCAAGCAGGAGTTCGGGGAGGACGCCAAGGTGTGGGACCGCGAGAAGGTCGTCATCATCCCCGACCACTACATCTTCACCAGCGACGAGCGGGCCAACCGGAACGTCGACATCCTCAGGGACTTCTGCGAGGAGCAGAAGATTAAGTACTTTTACGACATCAAGGACCTCAGCGATTTCAGAGTATACCCCTTGCTGATTCATTCCATTTATAAGCTTCCTGATTGAAGCTCATGCAAGAAAAAGTAGTAAGATTTATGTGCTTAAAAAAGATTTGAACTTTTGGGTTGTAGGCAAATCCAGACTACAAAGGTGTTTGCCACATTGCGCTCGCCCAAGAAGGTCACTGCCGACCGGGCGAGGTATTTGAGTGACTATACTAATTATTCGAAGCTTGTGTTTTGCTGTACAGGCTTAACCTGGTTCCTATTGATGTATAGGTTCTGCTTGGCACTGATTCTCATACCTGCAATGCTGGAGCATTTGGTCAGTTTGCAACTGGAATCGGAAACACTGATGCAGGTTTTGTGATGGGAACTGGAAAGGCTCTTCTCAAGGTATGCAAGCATGCTAAATTACTTCCGGGTCGAATTTGAAAATAGTCTTACCATGGAAACAGATGGGACATATCTTTCTCAGTCTGAGCAATCTTTGGTTCTGTATCTCAGTGATGTGTCAGGGTTTCTTCATTTGTTTCTCACCTTCTGTACATTTTTATATTATATTGTACTAAACTACAGTTTATTGCACGAATATGGAAAATTAAGATGTGCATTTGATAGAAGTAACTATAAGTTCCTTTCTGTTTATAAATTATATGCTGGACCATCAAAAAATACTCCATCCAATGCAGAGGTATTAGGTATTTAGGTGTAGTATCCGATTAGCACCATTCAAAGAACAGTTATCGATGTCTTTTCCATTTTTGCATCCTGTATGCTTCTCACATTCTGTTTATTTTTAGTGTGATCAAATATTGGTTTTTGAACATGCTATCTCTTTTCATGTCGTGAAGAAACTTTTCTCTATTTCTTTCCTGCATACAGCGTGTTCCCTATGGAAAAAATGGTGTTTTGATCTGTTTAATCTTATTTCCAGGTGCCCCCAACCATCAGGTTCGTATTAGATGGAGAAATGCCACCTTATTTACTCGCTAAGGATCTGATTTTACAAGTAAGCCAACAAAATAGTCTCGGTTATGCTATTTTTTTTTCGTCAGGAGTTTGTCATTGTAACTGAAATGACTCATCCTTGGTCATATCTGTTTACAGATTATTGGTGAGATATCTGTATCTGGTGCAACATACAGATCGATGGAGTTTGTTGGATCAACAATAGAAAGTCTAACTGTACGTTCCGTGCTGCTGGGTTAATCAGTTGTCATTTGATGTAAAATTGAGCTTAGTGTTTTCACACACTTGCTAGATGGAAGAACGAATGACACTGTGCAACATGGTTATCGAAGCTGGTGGAAAGAATGGTGTTGTGCCTGCTGATGAAACTACATTCAAGTACCTTGAGGTATTGAACTACCATCTGAATGTTAATAGTAGGACGAAGGCAGTGTGCTTTTCCCCCCCTCAAAGTTTGAGATAACCACTGGGGGGGGGGGGTACAATTTACAGTTACTAGCTAACAATATTTTTGTATCATGGTAATTGTGACATCATCTGCCATCCAATACACTGCAGGGTAAGACATCGGTCGAATATGAGCCTGTCTATAGTGATGCTCAGGCCAGGTGATTACAGTCTCTCCTTGCTCTTCTTGTTCTTGAGATATGTACATCAATCTAGACAGTTTAATTAAAACTATATTTCTCACACAAATCATCACTAGTTGATTTCGAACCTAATCAATAGTAAGGTTGTCTCTTTTGCATTTTATGGACGAAAAGGTTGGTCCAAAGTCAAGATGAACTAAGTTTCCAGTAAACAATGCCGTTGATTGCAACCAAAGTCTGCATATTAATTAATTATACAGAGGGTAGGGGTGTTGAAATACTTTGTGCAGGGCACTTGCAATAAATTTAAATAACTGGTTCTTCACTACTTTCTTCAGCTGATCAAAATAATGTGGAACCCGTTAGGCTTGGACATAATTGGCTACCTGTAGTGCTTCTCAGTAGGCGACGTCCTTTGGGAAATTTAGAATGTCCTTGTGCAGTTATAAGTTATCCTTACTGTGTGGCACATAGCCATACAAGCTGACATTCACAAAATAGTGCCCATATTTTCTGATGTCTTGCGGCCGAGAATTTGAATGCTGTTGTCACATTTGTGTTTTTTCCTTCTAGATTCGTCAACAAATGGTCTTTGTTTCATGTTATGAATGGTGTTATGGCATATTTGGCATATGTGCAAGCTTTTGATGTCTGTTGTTCTAATATTGATTGACTTCTTTTATTTCAGATTTTACAGTGACTACCGGTTTGATGTATCTAAATTAGAGCCAGTAGTTGCAAAGGTTTGTTAACTATTCCACTCTTTTGCATTCTCTGTTTTGTTTTTGTTAGTTCTCTTCTATAATGATGTAATCTCCATGAATGTGCAGCCACATTCCCCTGACAACCGTGCTCTAGCAAGAGAATGCAAAGATGTCAAGATTGACCGAGTCTATATTGGTTCTTGCACTGGTGGTAAGACCGAGGACTTTATTGCTGCTGCAAAGGTGTTCTTAGCTTCGGTAAGAAGCTTCAAACCAACTTCTTGTAGCTTGGTGATATATAGTCAGGATTATGTTTTCTTTTTATACATTTTAGCATACAGAGGTTCGGCTATGTATTCTGAAACTTGCAGAGTACGATTATTCCAATGGTTTTCTACTTGTTTGTTTCTTATAAGTTTTGTATGTTGTCTTCCCTCTCTATACTATGAACTCAACAGAGTAGTTATTAAAATAGGAACTATTGTAGGTTTTCTGTAATTAGGCCTGGCAGTGGGCTACATAAGCTTAGCTCTGCAAGCTTATCCTGCAGTGCTAATGAATAGGCTAGTATTATTATCAGGACAGGTTCAGTATGCACTTAATTCGATTGGATCTAGTTTTAGGACTAACTGGTATTGTTTGGGTTAAGGGCCGCACATATTGTTAAGCTAAAAAAAAGGGGCACGCATATTGTTTTCTTTTACTGAAAGAGCCTAATGTGGGCCAGGTTTGGGTTCAGCTAATTGGTCCGGCATATTGGACAACCATCAATGCACAAAGGGCATTAGTGGTTTCATATAGTTATGTTTAGATTATGGAGAACTTTGAAGGCTGTATGGGTTGGCATGTTCTGGGTAAATGTACAAGGATCAAATTAAGTTGCGCTTTGGTTGAACTTTAGTATGATTGAGTTGTGACCAAGGACCATTTATAGAGTAAAGTAATGTCATTGTTTGGATCATTATTAGAATTTAGGCACCTGCCTAACGTAAGAATTCCAACTTGACTGACCGTATGGCTGAGCGACATAAAGTATTATGATTGCTAACTTATTTATCAGTATGCAAAGCATCTTGGGCTATCCTATTGCTGTAGTTCTTTGTGCTCAATCCTAGATATGCATCTGTGTCATATTGCAGTAATTAAATCACAAATCCATGATTACTGGACTTACTACAAATTGTTTCCTTAATACAGGGCAAGAAGGTTAAGGTTCCCACTTTTCTCGTCCCTGCGACGCAGAAGGTGAATTTGTGATAAAATTATACAAATTCAGTCATCTTCCTGTTCGTGTTTCTAAAAAGAATGTTAAATCTTGCAGGTGTGGATGGACGTGTATAGTCTCCCCGTACCAGGATCTGGTGGCAAAACTTGCTCCCAAATATTTGAAGAGGCTGGTTGTGATACACCAGCTAGCCCTAACTGTGGTGCTTGTTTGGGTGGTCCTCGCGATACATATGCACGAATGAATGAACCTACGGCAAGTATCTTCGAATATTTCCAAATATAGTTCTGTACAATAGACATGCCACTTAATATAAATGTAGAAGGGGGACTTCTGTGTTAATTTTCTAGATAAGACATTTGACCTTGAATCCTGATAAATGTCTGCTGTCCTAAAAAACAACATCCCCGAACTGTCATATCCCCACATTGTTGGCTAGCTGTACATATCCCCACATTGTTGGCTAGCTGTAGCTGGCTCCTGACTCCCATCTCTCCTAGGGTTTCAGTTACGGTATAAAATTGCTAGTCGAAGCCACCAGTTTGCTCTAGGCTGCCGTTCTCAAGCATAGTGAACAAAAAATTGCAAACAAAATGCTCCCTCATTAGTTTTGATCCCTACTTAGCAGCAGGCCTTACTACCACATCCCTCTGATTGGGAAGTGGGAACGCACTTACTTGCATGAGATATCACATGTTAGATGTTCATGAAAACTACAACTGCAAATGCTGTAGAATACCATTTTCATGTATTAAGGTAGAGACCTTCATGGTGTGTTAAGAGAAATGTCAAGCGTGCTGCCATTCGGCTTTGTTGACAGATTGTTTTTTGGTGATCTCAAAGTCATGTATTTGGATGCAGGTCTGTGTATCAACGACGAACAGGAACTTCCCTGGCAGGATGGGCCACAAGGAAGGGCAGATCTACCTGGCTTCACCCTTCACCGCGGCGGCCTCGGCGTTGACGGGTTATGTCACGGACCCCAGGGACTTCCTGTCATAGAGATCTCGAAAACAATGAATTTGTGTTGCGGACTGTCCTGTACTGTACTTTTTATTCGTGTTTGAAACTGTAGTTTAGATGTGTCATCTGTGCGTCCGGCTGAGAAATAAGTTACTCAACGAGTAGCAGTTGTAACTGAGAAAGGTTTTGTTGTATGCTTTTTTTTCCCGACATTACTGAGTGTGCTATCAGGAACAAAACATAACTGTTACATCTCCACAGAAAGGACATCATTCCCGAATGATACTGCAGCTGTTGATCAGGAAAAAACATAACTGTTACATGATCTCGTAGCTGTTGATGTCGAACGGCGAATACATCAGAGTACCCATTTCATACTCTTGGACCTGTGCTTCACCATCTTGATCTCTCTCCATTGATTTTGATGGTACATACCATCTTGCTGGATCAGAGGCGGCGGTGAGGTCGACGATGCAGAGAGGGCCGTTGATGCACTTGAAGCTAAACAACAGCCCGTTGCTCGGCTTTCCTGACAAACAGCAGCGCCCATTCGCCTTTGCTCGAGAACTTGCGAGTTCTGTTCGAAACCAATCCCATTTTATTGTTGAAACTGCTATAGGTGCAAGAGGTACAAGGAGTGAGTGGGAGCTCTAAATGTCGACAGAAACGTGCCAAAGTAAACGAAGAAATAGCCGCTCATCAACCTTTTTTCTTTTGAGAATCCAGTCGCTCATCAACTATGGCTCAACTCTGTCTCTTTGGGAGCTTCGCTTAACACAGGTGGTGGAGCTACACACAAGCTAAACAGTGTCATGTTTATATTTATTCATAGCTACACACATCCAGAAAAAAGAGGGAGAATATATGGTGCACCGGTGCACCAAACTCTGGTAGCACGTTTTAAAGTGTTTGGAAAATTCTGAAAACAAAATAGGACATTCACACAATATCATCGTATTAAAAAAAACAAAATGCAAGCTAAACTTTTTTAAATATAACATGACCATTTTTAAATACAATGAACTTTTTGTAATATACGGTGAACAATTTTTAAATACACATTGAAGTTTTTTGTAATATACAATGAACAAATTTTTGATACACAATGATTTTTTTTATAATGCATGGTGAACTTTTTCATAATATACAATGAACATTTTCTTAATAATGTATTGTGCGGCGAACTTTTTATGTAATACAAAAAAGAGAACAAAAAAAGGGAAACAGAAAAAATGAAACGAAAAAGGAAAAAAACCAGAACTATACCACTGAAAAATCGGAAGCAAAAAACCACGGAAGAAACGAAAACAAAAACGCAAGAAACAGCAGCGAAGGAACATTACGCGAATCGCATAAGTGGGCCGGCCCAGCTGTAGGATTAGCCCGTGTGAAGATAGCCATTCACAAACCGCAGGGAAAAAAAAATTCGAATTAGCCATTCACAAACCGCAGGAATTTTTTTTTTCGAATCTCCCTCCCCTACCCCCGCGCCAAAGTTTCCAGCGCGCTCTTCCTCGCCTCGGATCCCGATTTCCTCCAAACATTTCGCGAAAATTTTCAAGATCCGCCGGCTGTTGGAGCCTTCCGACCAAAAATGGCAGGAAACGCAGATCTTCCGCTTCCTCCACTCCTCTCCAGCCAAAAATTTCCGCCGAAAACTCAAATCTTTTCATCCCCCTCCCTCTCGCTCCCTCCTACCTACCTCCGCTACAAGTACCCATGGAAGATCTTCCCAGTCCCATCCCAAGCTCCAACCCAGCCACCTCGCTGCCTAGGCCTACCCATCACCGTGCCGGCCGGATTTCAAGAGAGCCAGGCAGCACTTCTCTTCTCCGAGATGGCAGTTGACCGCGCCGACAAGGAGAATCTGGCGCCTGCCACCGCCGCCGTCGCCCGTCCTCATGGCGTGGCCGTCAAGAGCTGCAAGCTCAAGCGGCTCGGGAGGGCGCGGAGGCGGGCACCGCTCAGGGACATCACCAACCTCTTCGTTGCGGAGTCCGCGGTCGCCGAGTGGCAGCAGGCCCTGCTCCAGCAGCCGCACGAGGGGTCGCCGGCGGCGGAGCTGGCCGTGAAGAACGGGCCTGCCGGTGGTGCGGTAGCGGTACTGAAGCCTGGCAGATACTTGCTCCGGAAGGAGTTTAGATAGCTACTACCGATTACATGGATTATACTTCTCATCTCATTGTCCAATTATTCGTTGGGCAAGATTTGGTTGGATTGGTTAAAGGAAATGAGCTGCTGAAAGAAAAGAAATAGAAGAAGATGTCAAATTGGATTTTTATTGATTAAACGTGTGTCATTCTGAATCGCAATCTGGAACTCTGCAGTACTACATATTTTGAGAAATTATACTCGGACTCGACATCTGCTTCTCTAGCTGACATTCGCAAAATATTGCCCATATTTTGTCTTGTGTATTAGAATTCGCATGCTGCTGCCAGCCTTTGTGTTTTCCATCTAGATTTTTCATCATTTGATCTTTGTGTCATGTTATGAATGGTGCTTTGGCATATGCACAAGCTTTTGATTTAAATTGTTCTCTTATTTGAGTGACTTTCTGTTTTCAGATTTTACAGTGTCTACCAGTTTGATGTGTCTCCATGAATATGCAGCCACATTCCCCTGACAACAATGCTCCAGCAAGAGAATGCAAGGATGTCAAGATTGACCGAGTCTATATTGATTCGTGCACTGATGGTAAGACTGAAGACTTAATTGCTGCTGCAAAGGTGTTCTTAGCTTAGGTAAGAAGCTTCAAACCTATCATCATGTAGCATGGTAATATATATTCAGGATTATGTTTTATTTTTCTGCGGTATTTGAGCTAACAGAACTTACATCGATGCTATGATTGATTGGTTTGCTGTTGTGAGTGCGACGCATAGTCATTAGTATAGATAAATGCTTCTCTTGAGGAACTTGGCTATTCGTTATCACCAGAAAGGAAAGTGTGCTGGTGTTTGCCAACAAAAATAGTTTCTGAAAGTCTGTTCGCTCTCAAGGGTGATGATGATGCTTTGAAGATGGTCTATGTGCCACACAACACAAAGCACCAGACACTTTGATCATAATAACATGATTGTGAAGCAAAGCTGCAATTGTGTGCGCGTGCTTTACTTTAATTTCTAAGATAATAATATGAGGAGTACCAAGACTTATAGTGTCACCAAGGAAGCTTGAGAGCAAAGGGAAAGGAGACAGCTAGAGAGCAGTACATTCAGAAGCGCACACATGGAGAAATGAACATTCAGAGGACAGTGACGTTTACAACGATGATCTGGATGAGAAATTGAGGGACAGTGGCTAAATATCTAGAGGATAGCAGTTTTTAAAGTTCAGGATGGCATTTTTTTCATAATTCAGATCATGGCAATAATTTTACGGTCTTTTTTTATGTTGGCATTTTCTTCTAAAAAACGAAAATAAACTAGGCCTATGGGCAGAGCGAGCGAAACATTGGAGGGCCAGCTTGGTGTCGTATCTCCGACCACGCTGGCATGTCCAACCCCTAGCGAACGATGTGTTCGATGGGAGCTTCCTCTACATATTAGGGTCCTTTTTAGTAGTGTTTCATATAGTCTCATGGCAATTTCACACTTTTTTGGTTTTCAAAACATGACATTTTTTGAACTTACTATGCACTATTATTTTTTACATAGCAAATTTATTGATGACAATTTTTTGAAAAAAAAAATCTAATTGGGCCTAGACGTTTTTTTTTCCTGCACGTTTTATATTTTACTGGGCCATGGATCGCTGGGGAACTGCGCCTGAGCGAACCGTATTTCCTATTTGGTGCCTTTAGCGCTGTTAACGTGCAATTTGTTAAATGGCGTTGAAGGCGCTCTTACCTGGGCTGGCCCATCTATGGGTGCCACGGGAGAGATCTCTTCTTTCTTTTTTTGGATTTTGGTTTTTCCTGTCCGGTCTTTATTTGTTTTTTTCTTTCTTTTTCTATTTTCTATTTTTTACTTTTTTCTTTATTTTATATTATTTTTTATTTTTCAAAATGCACGAATTGTTTCAGATTCAATGAAACATTTTTCTAAATCAATGAACTTTTTTTCAAGTTTATGATCTTTTTTAAATATTTATGAACTATTTTAAAAGTTTTGTTTACTTTTTAAGAAGTTGATGAATTTTTTACAAAATCGATGACCTTTTTCAAATTTGTGAAATTTATTTCAAAACCGATGAACTTTTTTCAATAACAAGTAACTTTCTTAAAATGTATGAACTCTCTTAAAATCGATGTGTCTTGTTCTGAGAAATAAGTTACTCAACGAGTAGCAGTTGTAACCAGGAAAGGTTTTGTTGTATGCTCCAGAATGATACTGTATCTTAGTACATGATGATCTGGTAGTTGTTGATGTCGAACGACAAATACATCAGAGTACCCATTTTATACGCTTGGACTTGTGCTTCGCCATCTTATTCTCTCCATTGATTTTGCTGGTACATACCATCTTGCTGGATTAGAGGAGGTGGTGAGGTCGAAGATGCAGAGAGAGCCATTGATGTACTTCAAGCGGAACGACAGTCCGTTGCCACTGCACCAGGGCTTGCTGGCTTTCCTGACGAACATCACTGCCTATTCGCCTTCCTTGCTCGAGAACTTGCGATTTCTATTGGAAACCAATCCCATCCATTGGCGGTGGCAGGATCAGAACCTTGTGATGTCAAGCTTTTTAAATTAAAAATTTTGTTGACAAATTAAACAGGAACAAAAAATATCATACTTTACTGTGAACACACTTATTGTAGCACCCCTTTGCGATCATGCATATTTTTATATTTGTTTGTGTGATGTCATCGGTACTAGACTGAAATACACGTGTTTCAACATAAGTAATGAGACAACGATACAAGGAAATGTGGGTTATTCCGTAACCCAGATTAGACTTGTATAATTCATTTTCATCACAAAAAATTCAATACTTATTGGAAATAAAAATAATATCTTACTACTTAACATTGCTAGCACGCGAGAGAAAAAAAAAAAGATAAGGAAGACTATTGCAGTGTTGGGAAACAAAACTTACAAATAAAAGTGGAAGAGTGGAGGGCCTCGTCCTGGTGTTGAAACGGATACAGAGTGCTGACTAATACATAAGTATTGATTAAGGCGATGGACAATACTGTGTGCATCTGTCTGCGTGTGGGTTGCTCGTCGCCCGCCCGACGGCTAGAGGTGGTCGTGCCTCACATCTCACAGCCAGATCAAAGGCCAGATCGGAGATCACTAGCATCGGGGGCCTCTCAATGGTATCAATGTCTTGCAGAGGTCTCATCTTTTTCCTTAGCTAGCTAGTGGAAAACCTCCGGCTTGCAATTATACCTTCAATGGCCATGACTATACCATGGGGTACTATCTTGCCGACGGTATTTATTCTCCATGGGCAACTGCTACATGTGAGCTGCGTTGGACCCTAGGTCCGTGGTAAACTATTCACGCATCATCGGAGGGGCAACAAGGATGATGAAGAACCCCTCCGTGATCGTTTCCCCCTCCAACAGAGTGCCGGAAAAAGCCTCTAGATGAGATCTCGTGGTTCTGGAACTTGTGACGGCGAAAAAAGTATATCATGGATTCCCTCGTAGGTTTTGTGATTTTAGGGTATTTATAGCGGTGGAGGTAGGTCAAACGAAGGCTTGTGGGCCCCACTACCCACCAGGGCGCACCAAGAGGCCCCCAGCGCGCCGTGGTTCTTAGTGGGCCACTCCTTTGTCTTCTCGTGCCCTCCAAAAGCTTCCAGGGTCTCTTATTGCCAAAAAAAATCTCCAAAAAGTTTTGTGCCATTTGGACTTCGTTTGGTACTAATATTCTGCAAAGTAAAAACAAGCAAAAAACAACAACTAGCACTGGGCCCTAAGTTATTAGGTTAGTCTTGAAAATGATATAAAGTTGCTTGTAAATGTATATAAAACATCCAAGATTGATAATATAATAGCATGGGACAATTAAAAATTATAGATACGTTGGAGACGTATTAGCAACATTTGTGA
The DNA here is from genome assembly GCF_018294505.1 of Triticum aestivum. Taxonomy (NCBI): domain Eukaryota; kingdom Viridiplantae; phylum Streptophyta; class Magnoliopsida; order Poales; family Poaceae; genus Triticum; species Triticum aestivum. The sequence continues at coordinate 51,217,142 of NC_057811.1, forward strand.
AGACTATTAGTGACCCCAAAACCAAGAAGCACAAAAAAAATTGCCGAAGCACAAGAGGCATGCCCAAAAGATATTAAGAGGGCATTTGATGTGTTGCAAGCTCGGTTTGCCATTGTTCGAGGTCCTGCTCGCTTCTGAGATAAAAGAAATCTCTCAGAAACATCATGATTGCTTGTGTAATTTTACATCGAGGATGAGAGGGATTTGAACTTAGAGTTTCATTATGACAATGTTGGTAGCCATGTGATGCCTGCAAGGGGCGCAGATGAGATCATTGTGTTTCTTGTCACCTACCGAAAGATTGAGAATAATGGTTCACACTACTAGCTCCAAGAAAATCTTATTGAGTATCAGTGATAACCCTATTGGAGATATACTCTCATTTTAAATTTTTTGCGGGATAAACTTCCGATATATTCATCTTCAATCATGGTAATACAACGAACACTAGAAATAATAAAAATTACATCCAGATCCGTAGACCACCTAGCGACGACTACAAGCACTGAAGCGAGCCGAAGGCGTGCCGCTGTCATCGCCCCTACCTCGTCGGAGCCGGGCAAACCTTGTTGTAGTAGATAGTCGGGAAGTCGTCGTGCTAAGGTCCCGTAGATATACTCTCAGTTTAATTTGAACAATTTATTGTTGTATTTGTGTGAGATTTGAACAATTTGTTGCTGTAATAACTATTTCAATTTGAACATTTATTGTAATGAAGACGATTGCTATATTGTGAATTGCCTTTTAGATCAATTGTGTTCATATGTTCAATTGATATTGTGATTCTATTCGGTTTATATTGTTGGAAATCAAGAATTTGCGAAGCTCCAGAAAATATGTGGTACCGCGAGGCCTTCGGCGCGGAACAGATCCTCTAAACCCATCCCGCAAAAAATTTGCGGGACAAGTTTAGAGGACCTGTTCCGCCGAAGGCCTCGTAGTACCGTAATTTTTTAATGGCCTCACATAAACGAATTTTGCGGAACACGACTTTACCGGATCTGCTAGAGATGCTTTAACACAGGTGGTGGAGCTACTCACAAGCAAAACAGTGTGTCATGTTTATTTATTAATAGCTACACACATTCAGAAAAGGGGGAGAATATGTGGTGGCACGTTGCACTGAACTCCGGCAGCACATTTTAATGTGTTCAGAAAATTCTAAAAACAAAATAGGACATTCAAAAAATATCAAATTATTTTGTCGAAAAAATAATTCTGGTTGAACTTTTTTGTAATATAGCATGACCTTTTTTTAGAAATAAAATGTAATTTTGTAATATACAGTGATTTTTTTAAATACACATTGAACTTTTTGTATTATACTTTTGATGCACAATGAACATTTGCATGGTGAACTTTTTCATAATATACGGTGAACATTTTCTTAATAATGTAAATTGTGCGGCGAACTTTTTATGTAATACAAAAAGTGAACAAAAATAAAAAGGAAACACAAAAAGAAACGAAAAAAAGAAACGGAAAAGGAGCCAAATCAGAAAATAAAAAAAAACCAGAACCATATACCACTGAAAAACTGAAAGCAAAAAACCACGGAAGAAACGAACACATAAACGCAAGAAACAGTAACGAAAACATCACGCGAATCGCATACGTGGGCTGGCCCAACTATAGGATTGGCCCGTGTGAACGTAGCCATTCACAAAGAAAGAAAAAAGAAAAAAAATCACAAAGAAAAAGAAAATTCGAATCTCCCTCCCTTAGCCCCGCGCCAAAGTTTCCAGCGCGCTCCTCCCCGCCTCTAATCCCGATTTCCTCCAAACATTTCGCGAAATTTTCCAAGATTCGCAGGCTGTTGGAGCCTTCCGACCAAAAATGGCAGGAAACGCAGATCCTCCGCTCCCTCCACTCCTCTCCAGCCCAAAATTTCCCCTGAAACTCAAATCTTTTCACCCCCCTCCCTCCCATTCCCTCCTACCTACCTCCGCTACAAGTACCCATGGAAGATCTTCCCAGTCCCATCCGCTCCGATCCAGCCACCTCGCCGCCTAGGCCTAGCACAGCACCGTGCCCAGATTCCCAGAGCGGCAGCTCTTCTCTTCTCTGATATGGCAGTTGACCGCGCCGACAAGGAGAATCTGCCGCCTGCGTCGGCGGCCGCCGCCCGTCCTCATGGCGTGGCCGTCAGGAGCTGCAAGCTGAAGCGGCTCGGGAGGGCGCAGAGGCGGGTGCCGCTCAGGGACATCACCAACCTCTTCGTTGCCGAGTTGGCGGTCGCTGAGTGGCAGCAGGCCCTGCTCCAACAGCCGCACGAGGGGTCGGCGGCGGCGGAGCTGGCCGTCAAGAACGGGCCTGCCGGTGGTGCGGCTCTGAAGCCTGGCAGATACTTGCTCCGGAAGGAGTTTAGATAGCTACCAATTGTACATGGATTATACTTCTTATGTCATTGTCCAATGATTCGTTGGACAAGATTTGGTTGGATTGATTATAGGAAATGAACTGCTGAAAGAAAAGAAATACAGTAGAAAAATATGTCAAATTGGATTCTTATCGATTAAAGGTGTCATTCTAATCGGAACCTGGAGCTCTGCAGTGACATATTTTGAGGAATTATACTTGGACTTGAGATCTGCTTCTCCCCATCTCTAGCTGACATCCACAAAATATTGCCCATATTTTTCTCATGTCTTCTGTACGAAAATTTGGTTATTGCTGTCCAGCAGCGTTTTTCTTCTAGATTTGTCATCATATTTTCTTTGTGACATGTTGTCAATGGTAATATTGCATATGCACAAGCTTTTGATTTATGTTGTTCTTCTATTCGGTTGACTTTCTGTTTTCAGATTTTACTGTGACTACCGATTTGATGTATCTAAATTGGAGCCAGTAGTTGCAAGGTTTGTTAACATATTCCACTCTTCTACAACCTCTGTATTTTTGTTAGTTATCTTATATAATAATGTAATCTCCATGAATGTGCAGCCACATTCCCCTGACAACCGTGCTCAAGCAAGATAATGCAAAGATGTCAAGACTAACCAAGTCTATATTGGTTCTTGCACTGGTTGTAAGACTGAGGACTTCATTGCTGCTGCAAAGATGTTCTTAGCTTGGGTCAGAGGCTTCAAACCTATCATCATGTAGCATAGTGATATATAGTCAGGATTATGTTTAATTTTCTGCATTTTGGCATACACTGAGGCATTGGCTATGTATTTTGAAACTTACAGAGTATGATTATTCCAGTGGTTTTGTACTTGTATTGTAAGTTTCTTATGTTGTCTTCCCTCTGCATACTATGAACTTAACAGAGCAGTTGTTAAAATAGGAAGTGTTGTAGGTCTTTTGTAATTAGGCATCTTAGTGGGCTACATAAGCTTCTCCTGCAGCACTAATGAATGGGCTAGTCTTATTATCATGACAGGTTCAGTATGCACTTTGCATTCAATTGGATGTACTTTCAGGACTAACTGGCAGTTGTTTGGGTTCAGGGACACGCATATTGTTTTTGTTCTTACTGCAAGAGCCTAATGTAGGCCAGGTTTGGGTTCACCTACTTAGTCCCGCATACTTAGGTGACATTTCCTGTTAGGTGTGGGGACATATGTATAGCCTCCCTGTACCAGGATCTGGTGGCAAAATATGCTCCCAGATTTTTGAAGAGGTTGGTTGTGATACACCAGCTAGTCCTAATTGTGGCGCTGTTTGGGCACCAGCAAGTATCTTCTAATATTTCCAAATATATTTCTGTACAAAAGACATGCCGTCTGATATAAATGTAGAAGGGGGCTTCTGTGTTTTCTGAAGTGTTAAGATCGGTTGACTCTCTATAGATAAGACATTTGACCTCGAATACATATAAATAGCTTCTGAAACAAACAGTTCTTTAACTGCCATGTCTTCACATAATCACATTGTTGGCTAATTTTGGCTGTCATCTCACGTAGGGTTTCAGTTACCATATGGAATTGCTAGTCAAAGCCACCAGTTTGTTCTAGGTTGCTGTTCTTAGTCATAATGAAAAAAAAAATAGTACCAAAAGCACCTGACACTTTCTAAAAAAAACTTTGATCATGATAACATGATTGTGAAGCAAAGCTACAATGATATGCAGCGTGCTTACTTTAATTTCTAAAAAAAAAATATGAGGAGTACCAAGACTTATGGTGTCACCAAGGAAGCTTGAGAGCAAAGGGAAAGGAGACAGCTAGAGAGCAGAACATTCAGAAGCACACACATGAAGAAATGAACATTCAGAGGACAGCGACATTTACGACGATGATCTGGATGAGAAATTCGGTGACAGTGGCTAAATATCTAGAGGATAGCTGTTTTTAAAGTTCAGGATGGCAGCTTTTCATAATTCAGATCATGGAAATAATTTTACGGTCTTTTTTTATGTTGGCATTTTTTTTCTTCTAAAAAACGAAAATTAACTAGGCCTATGGGCAGAGCGAGTGAATCCTTGGAGGGCCAGCTTGGTGTCATATAGAAAGAAAATAGTTCGCTCGATCTCCCACCACGCTGGCATGTCCAACCCCTAGAGAATGATATGTTCGATGGGAGCTTCCTCTAGATATTAGGGTCCTTTTTTAGTAGCGTTTCATATAGTCTCATGGCAATTTCACACTTTTTTGGTTTTCAAAACATGGCATTTTTTGAACTTACTATGCACTATTATTTTTTACATAGCAAATTTATTGATGACAATTTTTTGAAAAAAAAATCTAATTGGGCCTAGACGTTTTTTTCCTGCATGTTTTATATTTTACTGGGCCATGGGTTGCTGGGGAACTGCCCCTGAGCGAACCGTATTTACTATTTGGTGCCTTTAGCGCCGTTAACGTGCAATTCGTTAACTTGTGTTGAAGGCGCTCTTATCTGGGCTGGCCCATCTATGGGTGCCACGGGAGAGACCTCTTCTTTCTTTTTTTGGATTTTGGTTTTTCCTGTCCGGTCTTCATTTGTTTTTTTTCTTTTTCTATTTTCTATTTTTTACTTTTTCCTTTATTCCGTATTCTTTTTTTATTTTCAAAATGCACGAATTGTTTCAGATTCAATGAAACATTTTTTTAAATCAATGAAGTTTTTTTCAAGTTCATGATATTTTAAAAAAATTATGAACTATTTTAAAAACTTTGTTAACTTTTTAAGAAGTTGATGAACTTTCTACAAAATCGATGAACTTTTTTAAAATTTGTGAAATTTATTTCAAAATCGATGAACTTTTTTCAATAACGAGTAACTTTCTTAAAATGTATGAACTTTCTTAGAATCGATGTGTCTTGTTCTGAAAAATAAGTTACTCAACGAGTAGCAGTTGTAACCGTGAGAGGTTTTGTTGTATGCTTTTTCACTGGCATTACTGAGTTCTATCAGGAGCAAACATAACTGTTACATCTCCACACAAAGAACATTACTCCAGAATGATACTGTATCTTAGTACATGATGATCTGGTAGTTGTTGATGTCGAACGACAAATACATCAGAGTACCCATTTTATACGCTTGGACTTGTGCTTCGCCATCTTATTCTCTCCACTGATTTTGCTGGTACATACCATCTTGCTGGATCAGAGGGGGTGGTGAGGTCGAAGATGCAGAGAGAGCCATTGATGTACTTGAAGCGGAACGACAGTCTGTTGCCACTGCACCGGGGCTTGCTGGCTTTCCTGACGAACAACAGTGCCCATTCGCCTTCCTTGCTCCAGAACTTGCGATTTCTATTGGAAACCAATCCCATCCAATGGCGGTGCCAGGATCAAAACCTTGTGATGTCAAGCTTTTAAAATAAAAAAAATTGTTGACAAATTAAACTGGAATAAAAAATATCATACTTTACTGTGAACACATTTATTGTAGCACCCCTTTGCGATCATGCATATTTTTATATTTGTTTGTGTGATGTCATCGGTACCAAACTGAAATACACGGGTTTCAACATAAGTAATGAGACAACGATACAAGAAAACGTGGCTTATTCCGTAACCCAGATTGGACTTGTATAATTCATTTTCATCACGAAAAATTCAATACTTATTCAAAATAAAACTAATATCTTACTACTTAACATTGCTAGCACGCGAGAGGAAGAAAAAAAATGAAAGATAGGGACGACTATTGCAGTGTTGGGAAACAAAACTTACAAATAAAAGTGGAAGAGTGGAGGACCTCGTCCTGGTGTTGAAACAGATATAGAGTGCTGATTAGTACATCAGTATTGATCAAGACGATGGACAATATTGTGTGCATCTGTCTGCGTGTGGGTCGCTCGTCGCTCGCCCGACGGTTGGAGGTGGCCGTGGCTCACATCTCACGGCCAGATCAGAGGTCAGATCTGAGATCACTAGCGCCGGGGGGTCTCTCAATGGTATCAATGTCTTGCAGGGGTCTCATCTTTTGCCTTAGCTAGCTAGTGGAAAACCTCCGGCTTGCAACTATACCGTGAATGGCCATGACTATACCATGGGGTACTATCTTGCCGACGGTATTTATCCTCCATGGGCAACTGCTACTTGTGAGCTACGCTGGGATCTTCTCGAAGAGGGTAGGATGATGCAGTATAGTAGAGATAGTATTTTCCTCAGTTATGAAACCAAGGTTATCAATCCAGTAGGAGAACCAAGCAACACTATGTAAACAACACCTGCACATAAACAACAAATACTTGCAACCCAACGCGTAGATGTTGGGGAACGTAGTATTTCAAAAATTTGCCTACGATCACGCAAGATCTATCTAGGAGAAGCATAGCAACGAGCGGGGAGAGTGTGTCCACGTACCCTCGTAGACCGAAAGCGGAAGCGTTTAGTAACGCGGTTGATGTAGTCGAACGTCTTCGCGATTCAACCGACCGAAGTACCGAACGTACGGCACCTCCGCGATCTGCACACGTTCAGCTCGGTGACGTCCCTCGAACTCTTGATCCAGTTGAGGCCGAGGGAGAGTTCCGTCAGCACGACGGCATGGTGACAGTGATGACGAAGTTACCGACGCAGGGCTTCACCTAAGCACTACGACGATATGACCGAGGAGGGGGGCACCGCACACGGCTAAAAGATCAACTTGTGTGTTCTAGGGTGCCCCCTGCCCCCGTATATAAAGGAGGGAGGGGGAGGCCGGCCGGCCCTAGGGCGCGCCCAAGGAGAGGGAGTCCTACTAGGATTACCAATCCTAGTAGGATTCCTCCACAAGGAAGAGAGGGGGAAAGAAGGAGAGGGAGATGGAGTAGGAAAGGGGGGGGGGGCGCCACCCCCTTTCCCTTGTCCAATTCGGATTGCAAGGGGGGGGGGCCTGCCCTGGCTGCCCTCCTCTCTCTCGAACAAGGCCCATGGTGGCCCATTAGTTCCCCCGGGGGGTTCCGGTAACCCCTCCGGCACTCTGGTTTTACCCGAAACTATCCGGAACACTTCCGGTGTCCGAATAACATGGTCCAATATATCAATCTTTATGTCTCTACCATTTCGAGACTCCTCGTCATGTCCGTGATCTCATCCGGGACTCCGAACAACCTTCGGTCATCAAATCACATAAACTCATAATACAAATCGTCATCGAACATTAAGCGTGCGGACCCTACGGGTTGGAGAACTATGTAGACATGACCGAGACACATCTCCGGTCAATAACCAATAGCGGAACCTAGATGCTCATATTGGCTCCTACATATTCTACGAAGATCTTTATCGGTCAAACCGCATAACAACAGACGTTGTTCCCTTTGTCATCGGTATGTTACTTGCCCGAGATTCGATCGTCGGTATCATCATACCTAGTTCAATCTCGTTACCGGCAAGTCTCTTTACTCGTTCCGTAATGCATCATCCCGAAACTAACTTATTAGTCACATTGCTTGCAAGGCTTATAGTGATGAGCATTACCGAGAGGGCCCAGAGAAACCTCTCCGACATTCGAAGACACCTATAGAGCATCTTTATAATCACCCAGTTATGTTGTGACGTTTGATAGCACACTAAGTGTTCCTCCGGTATTCAGGAGTTGCATAATCTCATAGTCATAGGAACATGTATAAGTCATGAAGAAAGCAATAGCAATAAACTAAACGATCATAGTGCTAAGCTAACAGATGAGTCTTGTCCATCACATCATTCTCTAATGAAGTGATCCCGTTCATCAAATGACAACACATGTCTATGACTAGGAAACTTAACCATCTTTGATTAACGAGCTAGTCAAGTAGAGGCATACTAGGGACACTCTGTTTGTCTATGTATTCACACATGTACTAAGTTTCCGGTTAATACAATTCTAGCATGAATAATAAACATTTATCATGATATAAGGAAATATAAGTAACAACTTTATTATTGCCTCTAGGGCATATTTCCTTAAGTCTCCCACTTGCACTAGAGTCAATAATCTAGTTCACATCACCATGTGATTTAACACCAATGGTTCACATCACCATGTAATTAGTTCACATCGCCATGTGACTAATACCCAAAGAGTTTTACTAGAGTCAATAATCTAGTTCACATCGCTATGTGATTAACACGGAAAGAGTACTAAGGTGTCATCATATTTTGCTTGTGAGAAAAGCTTAGTCAATGGGTCTGTCACATTCAGAGCCGTATGTATTTTGCAAATTTTCTATGTCTACAATGCTATGCATGATGCTACTCTAGCTAATTGCTCCCACTTTCAATATGTACCCAGATTGAGACTCAGAGTCATCCGGATCGGTGTAAAAGCTTGCATCAGCGTAACTCTTTACAACGAACTCTTTATCACCTCCATAACCGAGAAATATCTCCTTAGTCTTCTAAGGATAATTTTGACCGCTGTCAAGTGATCCACTGCTGGATCAATATCGTACCCCTTTGCCAAACTCATGGCAAGGTACACAATAGGTTTGGTACACAGCATAGCATACTTTATAGAACCTATGGCTGAGGCATAGGGAATGACTTTCATTCTCTTTCTATTTTCTGTTGTGGTCGTGTTTTGAGTCTTACTCAACTTTACACCTTGCAATACATGCAAGAGCTCCTCACTACAAAAAAAAGACACATCTGTGACATTTTGGGCCGAACGAAATTTTTTCTGTCATATTTATGACACTTCTATGACGATAATTGTGACAAAAGCCGGTATCACCATAGATGTGGTGGGCTCCGACTTCTATGACAGAAAATCATGACGGAAAATGGGCTTTTTGTCCTGGGCGGGCCGGAGACGCAGCTGCATGACATTCTTTGGGCCGTCCATGACGGAAAAAACCGTGGTAGAAGCGAGGGAGAGGAAAATATCGGGGAGTTCCCGGTTACGGTGGCTGGTCGAGGGCCGAGCGATGCAAGTTTCTCTTGTACTTACGCGCGTGTGTGCGAGGCGTTGCGCTCTAACTGAACCCGAGTGAAGCATTGGGCTCTAACTGAACCCGAGCGATTGCACTGCAGGCTACGCGTTACTGAACCCGAGCGATCGATCGATGGCTATTAACTGAACCCGATCGAGCGATTCCTTCGCTACTGCTGCTAGCTGAAGCCGATCAATGCTGCCTCTCGATGAACAGTGAGCATTGTTGGGGGGTTTGGATGAACAGTTCCCGGTGGGGGTTGGATGAACAGGAACCCGTGGTAGTAGAGGCCGTTGCCGCTGGATGAACAATACCCTGATCGATCGAGCCGGTGGATGAACATGACCGCGTGGAGGGCTGGATGAACATGACCCCGTGGAGGGCTGGTTGAACAGTAGCCGGTGGAGGAGCGCGCGGTGGAGGCTGGATGAACAGGAGCCCGTGGATGAACAGTCGCATGTGGAGGCTGGAGGAGGTCGACGGTGGATGAACAGTAGCCCGTGGAGGACTAGAGGCTGGAGGAGGTCGACAATGGAGATGAACAGTATCCCGTGGAGTCCTGTTTTGCGGTACGCCACACCCCTCCCGATGAACAGGACCCCCGTTTCGACCCTAGTGCTCCAACACAAGTCTGTTTCCTCCGTTTTGCGGTATGCTACACCCGTCCTGATCAACAGGACCCCGTTTCCACGGTAGGAGGTCCGTTTCCCCCGTTTTGCGGTACGCCAGACCCCTCCCGATGAACAGGATCCCGTTTCCACCGTGGCCGTCCGAACACAAGGCCGCTTCCTCCGTTCTGCGGTACGCCAGGCCTCGTTTCCATCGGCTGTTCCGTCCAAGCCGGTTGGCTCCCGATGAACAGCACGCGTTCCGTTGCCTCCCGATGAACACGACACATTCCGTTGCCTCCCCATGAACACGACGATGATGCAGTTTCTCCGTTCCGACCCAGCCACAGCCATGTACACGAGCCCTAGCTGTATGTATGCGCGAGTAGGCGTTCGAGACCCCGCCCGTATGTACGTACGTGGCCATATTTACTTTCTTGCACCCTGGCCACTGTACATACATGTATATGCTACGTGTGCGCCTCTACTACCACATGTGCGCGTCTCTACTACCACACGTGCCCTTCCTTACACGGCCACGGTTCATCGCTGCAGCCTGCAGACAGACCGATCGACCAGTATGTACGTACACGTTCGCGACCAGAATGACAACGCTACGTACGCTTCGACCTGGTGGGTCCCGACTGTTAGGCACTTCCTTGCGTGCGAAGATGTAGCTGGTGGGTCCCAGCAGTCAGGGGGGCGAATCATTTTTTTGCCCGTAATATGGACACACTTCCTTGCGTGCGAAGATGTAGCTGCTGGGTCCCAGCAGTCAGGGGGGAAAAGTTTTTTTCATGAAATACCGTGGCTCGTCCGGTGGGTCCCTGCTGTCAGGTGGAGGAATCATTATTTTGCGTGTAATAAGGAGGCATTTCCTTGCTGTGGCTGTGGACCCAGCTGTCAGCCTCTCCATGTACAGTACTCTTCCGATGGAATTCGTTCGTTGACCACATTGACCACGCCATGCTGAGAGCACCAGGGCGGTGGACGACGGCGAGGCCTAGGAAGGGTACGATGCGGAGCCGGGGAAGACGCAGAAGTGGATGCCCACGCGGAGGGGAGTACGTAGGTTGACTACTTCGGCTGCGGTGTGAGGCTGCTGTCGCCGGAGAATAACAGGAGGTGTGGGTGAGTATAGAGGGATGGCATGGCCAGCAGTGGCAGCACAGCGGGACACGGGAGGCAAGAGCTGGTGGCACGGCTGACGCTTGTTTGGGCGGCTGGAGCAAGAAGACCAGAGGTTGAAGAAGCACTACGGCCATTGGATGGACATCGTACGGTCACTGGAGCTAGAATCGTCCATATTTACTAAGTTGACAAAGCCCTCCGTCCCCGTCATCTTAGTAGGCCCACAAGTTAGCCTCCCATATGGTGGGTCCCAGCTAGCAGGGGGTATTCATTTTTTTGTGCGTAATAAGGAAGCACTTCCTTGGGTGTGAAGATATAGCTGGTGGGTCCGAGCTGTCAGCGGCGGGAACGTTTTTTTCATGAAATACAGAGGCCCTTTCGGTTGGTCCCAAATGTCAGGTGGAGGAATCATTATTTTGCGCGTAATAAGGAGGCATTTCCTTGTGTGCGGCCGTGGACCCAGCCGTCAGCCTCTTCACGTACAGTCCATGTCCGATGGATGTCGTTCGTTGACCACGTTGACCACGCTGCGCCGAGAGCACCAAGGCGGTGGACGACGGCGAGGCCTAGGAAGGGGACGACGCGGAGCCGGGGAAGACGCGGCAGTGGATGCCCACGCGAAGAGGAGTATGAGGGTTCACTGGTTCGGCTGCGGTGTGAGGCTGCCGTCGCCGCAGAATAACACGGGATGTGGGTGAGTAGAGGGATGGCCTGGCCAACGGTGGGAGTAGTAGGGGGCGGTGAGGCCTCTGCGGCAGCACAACCGGCCACGGGAGGCAGGAGCAGGCGGCACGACTGGTGCTGCTTTGGGCGGCTGGAGCAAGAAGACCAGAGGTTGAAGAAGCACGACGGCCGTTGGATGGACATCGTACGGTCACTGCAGCTAGAATCGTTTATAATGACTGAGGGAGTCCTGGATTAAGGGGTCCTCGGGCGTCCGACCTGTTATACATGGGCCGGACTGATGGGCCGTGAAGATACGAAGACCGAAGACTCTCTCCCGTGTCCGGATGGGACTCTCCTTGGCGTGGAAGGCAAGCTTGGCGACCGAATATGAAGATTCCTTTCTTTGTAACCGACCTTATGTAACCCTAGACCCCTCCGGTGTCTATATAAACCGGAGGGCTAGGTTCGTAAAGGCCAATCATCATAACCATAGTCATACAGGCTAGACTTTTAGGGTTTTAGCCATTACGATCTCGTGGTAGATCAACTCTTGTAACACTCATATTCATCAAGATCAATCAAGCAGGAAGTAGGGTATTACCTCCATAGAGAGGGCCCGTACCTGGATAAATATTGTGTCCCCTGTCTCCTGTTACCATCAACCTTAGATGCATAGTTCGGGACCCCCTACCCGAGATCCGCCGGTTTTGACACGGACATTGGTGCTTTCATTCAGTGTTCCACTGTGACGTTGAATACAGGGTTGATGGCTCGCCATGTTGTCAAGGATAATATCACCTCCGGAGGAGCCCTGGCTCCGGGCCAAACCCTCCGACTTGGCGGCTTTACCATGACCTCCTGTTTGGCCGTTAAGCCGACGATGACCTCTCGAGTCATCAAAAATCGTCTCCACGTTGACTCCGAATACTCCAAACGGATGGATCCGACGGAGTTGTCGTCTTTAAACGAGCTCCTAGATCGCATCGCCGCCTTGGGGGTCACTACAGACTACGATCGGAATGGGCTTAAACTTGACCAGAGAGAAATCAAATCTCCCCCGATCACCCATCAGATAGCGGTAGTGGAGGAACAAGACAATAACTCTTCCTCTGTATTGAGGACGAACTATGTTCAGATTTCCGAGCTCGGGGAGCCAGATAGCAGTCCGTGGAACGATGTGCCCTGCCCTCCGAACCTAGAATCGGATGACGGGCCTAAAACATCAGTTGATATCCCGGAGTCCGAACCATTAAGTTCGAAAGATTTACAAACTCTGGGTCCCAAATTGGGTCAGGGTTCAGATTTAAAAGCACCCACCCACCCAGCTATACGCGATCTTATGAACATACGACAACAGTCTCAGGAAACGGTCCATCACTTTTGGGCCAGATTCCTCCTTGTCAAAGACAAGATTAAAGATTGCCGCGATCTTAGTATTCTGCAACAATTGCACGGACGAAGGAATCCTCAACACCATCAACCGCCGTCGCGTATTACACTTTGCTGACTTGGCAACCATAGTGCAGAAGTACTGCGCAATGGAAAGCGCCTGGAAAACTCAGGCAGCTCGTTGGAAACCACCGGTTTCAACTCAGCCCCTCGTTCGGGCAAAAAGGACGCACCCTCGTGGGGCGCCTGACCCAATAGTAAAGAAATGAAAGCCCATTACGGGGCGCGGAACCGTTCTGGAGGGATGGCTCGACAGGCCATGCAAAATACATGCAACACCGGACACCATACCAGCCCACAGCCTTAGAGCATGTTGGATACTCCGGCAAGTGGCCAAGAGCGGCGAAGATCTCCTCACCAAAAATACCCCAGAACAACAATCCCCGGAAGACGACAACCTCAGAGTATTGACGGTCTTCGAGACATTTGCTTCAAAAAATCAGCGCAAAAGGGCACTCCGCGACCTCGCCGAAGTCTGTCAAGTCGCAGCAATAAACCCCTAGAACGACACGGCCATAACTTTCAATGCCGATGACGAACCAAAATTCAGGAAAGTCCGGGCACCAGCCGCCTTGGTCCTCAGTCCAATCGTGGACGGCTTCTGGCTCACCAAAGTGCTCATGGACGGCGGCAGCGGACTAAACCTCATCTACGAGGACACACTCATAAAAATGGAAATAGATAGGAGCCGCATTGAGCAAAGTAGCATGACCTTCCGGGGAATCATTCCCAGTTGGGAGGCGCGATGCGCGGGAAAAATCACGCTCGACGTGGTATTCGGCACGCCGGAGAATTATCGGTCCGAAGAGATAACCTTCCAAGTGGCCCCTTTCAACAGCGGATATCACGCCCTATTGGGGTGAGACACATTCACACGCTTCCAAGCTATACCTCACTATGGGTACATGAAGCTCAAGATGCCCGGGCCCAACGGTACCATCACTCTTGCCAGTGATCCGGACATAGCACTATGCGCCAAAAATAAAACCGCATCCCTGGCCCTCGAGGCATTGTCTGAAGCCCTCGCGGCCGAAGAGCTGACCACCCTGCGCTCCACTGTGGATAGGGATGACGTAATCCTAGACAAGCGACCCAAATCCACCTCCTTTAAACGAGCAGACGAAATAGTCAAATTTCAAGTCCACCCAACGGACCCCAAGAAGAAAACATCCATCGGGGCACAACTCGACCCAACGGTCGATGCCGCGCTACGAGAGTTCCTGCGCGAGAACTAGGACATATTCTCCTGCACCCTTCTGATATGCCAGGAATCCCACGCAGGTTGGCCGGACACAGTCTTAATATCTTTAAGGGATATAAACCAGTCAAGCAAACATTGCAGCGTTTTTCCGAACCTAAATGACAAGCCATGGGAGAGGAGCTAGCCAAGTTACTAGAGGCTGGATTCATCAGAGAAATAAAACACCCGGACTGGCTAGCAAACCTGGTGATGGTACCAAAGAAGGATAAATCCTGGCGCCTGTGCGTCGATTTCAAAGACCTCAACAAGGCCTGCCCTAAGGACCCCTTCCTCCTCCCTCACATTGATCAGATTATTGATGCGACCGCAGGACACGACTCACTGTGTTTCCTCGATGCGTACTGCGGATACCATCAAATCAAGATGAAGGAGTCCGATCAAGCCGCAACGGCATTCATTACCCCATATGGGCCTTTCTGCTTCAACACTATGCCTTTCGGGCTCAAAAACGCTGGCGCCACCTACCAACGCATGATTCAAACATGCCTAGAGAAACAGATCGACAAGACAGTTGAAGCATATGTGGATGACATCGTCATCAAAACCAGGCACGTCAAGTAATTGATAGACGATCTACGCCTTACATTCGACAACCTCCGTACATATGACATCAAGCTCAACCCGGAAAAGTGTGTTTTCGGCGTCCCCGCCGGAAAACTGCTGGGCTTCATCTTTTCCAATAGAGGAATTGAGGCAAATCCAGCCAAAATCCGAGCTTTGTCACAATTGGCTACGCCAACAGACCTTAAACAGGTCCAAAAACTTGCGGGATGCCTGGCAGCTTTAAGCCGCTTTATCTCCAGATTGGGAGAAAAAGCATTGCCACTCTACTTCCTTCTCCGACGCACCGACCACTTTGAGTGGACGAATGCGGCAACGGCCGGACTGGAGGAAATAAAGGCCCTTTTAGCGAGCAACCCAATCCTGGCCACGCCGAACGTCGGCGAACCCATGTTATTATACATATCGGGAACACGCCAGGTGGTGAGTGCCGTGCTCGTCGTCGAGCGAGAGTAGGACAGACACAAGTTCCCACTCCAGAAACCGGTATAATATGTATCCATTGTCCTCACACCATGCAAATCCCGGTACCATCATTACCAAAAAATAGCATACGCGGTCTTCATGGCATCCCGGAAGCTACGACACTACTTTCAAGAGTGCTCAATCATGGTGGCCTCCGAAGTACCACTCAATGACATAATAAACAACCGCGATGCGACAAGCCGGATTGCTAAGTGGGCCATTGATCTCCTTCCATTCGACATAACATACAAACCGCGCTGGGCCATCAAATCCCAAGTACTGGCTGACTTTGTCGCCGAATGGACAGAGGCCGAACTCCCTAAAGAGTACGACATGTATTCCAACTGGGTTATGTACTTTGATGGTTCCAAAATGCTGGCGGGGTTAGGGGCGGGCGTTGTCCTAACGTCCCCCACTGGAGACGTAGTTCAGTACGTACTCCAAATATTATACACAGAATCCAACAATGCAGCCGAATATGAGGCCTTGTTGCATGGGCTTCGGATGGCTGTCTCCATGGGCATACAATGCCTGGAAGTGCGCGGGGACTCAAACCTCGCAACATCTCAAATAAATGGAGATTTCGATGCCAAATATCCGAAAATGGCAGCTTACCGCAACGCCATTCTTAAAATCTCGGCCCGTTTCAAGGGGCTCGAGTTCCATCATGTGGCTCGAGAAAGTAATTAAGCGGCGGACGTCCTTGCTCGCATCGGTGCTAAGCGCGACCCCGTCCCACCTAACATCTTTCTGGAAAGGCTTTTCAAGCCGTTCGTGGTGTGGCAAGGGGAGAGCGGCAACAACAGTCCGGACCCAACTATAACCTCAGATGCCGAACACACCGATATCATCGGGGGCTCAACCACCGAAATAACACCGTCGGCCCATCTCATAATGGCAGTCATTGCCCCATGGACCGAACCCTTCTTGGCCTACCTTAATAGGCGAGAACTCCCTGAGGATCAGAATGAGGCTCGCCGCATTGTCCGGCGCTCTAAAGCCTACAAGGTCCACGACTGAGAACTCTACAAGAAAAGCGCTACCGGAGTACTCCAAAGATGTATCTCCGAGGAGGAGGGGCGGCAGCTCTTGGCTGAAATTCATGCCGAACTCGGCGGTCACCATGCCGCGGCTCAGGCCCTTGTAAGCAAGGCTTTCCGTACAAGTTTCTATTGGCCGACGGCCCGAGCAGACGCACATGACCTTGTCCAACGTTGTGTCGGATGCCAGCTTTTCGCCAACCAGAGCCATATGCCACCCACCGCTCTGCAAACAATCCCCATCACTTGGCCTGTTGCAGTCTGGGGGCTTGATATGGTTGGACCCCTTAAAGGAGGAAGCCATAAGAAAAAATATCTACTGGTCATGATGGATAAATTCACTAAGTGGATAGAGGCCAAGCCAGTTAAAACGGCTGAGGCCGGACCAGTGATAGACTTTATATCTGGCGTTGTACACCGTTATGGTGTCCCACACAGCATCATCACCGATAACGGCTCCAATTTCACAACCGATGAGGTGAAAAACTGGTGCGCCAATCTGGGCATTAAGCTCGATTACGCCTCCGTCTATCACCCGCAAACAAACGGTCAAGTCGAACGAGCCAATGGTCTTATTATGAGCAACATCAAGCCTAGATTAGTGCGGTCTTTGAAAGAATCAGACAAGCACTGTGTTGAGGAGCTTGACTCCGTACTCTGGGGGTTGTGGACCACGCCCAATCGCACTACCGGATATACACCTTTCTTCATGGTGTACGACGCAGAGGCTGTGTTACCCTGCGACATTATTCATGACTCACCTCGAGTGCGCATGTACAAAGAGAGAGAGGCCGAGCTTGATCGGCAGGACAACTTAGATGCCCTGGAGGAGGAGCGCGACGTTGCAAAAGCCCGTTCCACATTTTACCAACAGCAGGCTCGCAGGTATCAAAGCAGAGAAGTGCGGGCCAAGACTTATAATGTTGGCAAACTTGTTCTACGCCTGCCGGAGAAGAAAAAGGACAAACTCAAGCCCAAGTGGGAGGGTCCCTTCATCATCGAAGAAGTTCTCACCGGAGGAGCGTACCGCCTGCGTGATGCGTCAGAAAATCGCCTAGAGCCGAACCCCTGGAACGCGGCTAGACTTTGAAGATTCTATGCCTAACGCCGGACTCGTTGTTCGTCTCCTTCTCCCTATTGTTTCTATTACTTTTTCCTCTCTTTTCGCTTTTTCCTTTTTTTAGCCTTAAAGCTTTTAGTGCGGTTAAACCGTGCACTTGTGACATACACATCTTCAAATATGTACGCCAATTATACCCGGGGGCTTCTTTGACAGAAGCTTATTATTGTTATTTTTCGAGCATCAAGCTCATCACATATGCGCGCTTTCCCCATATGTACCTTTTCTTCGCCATTATATGCATCGATATGACTAGTTTTGGCCAAGCTGGGTTGCCTGGCTCCTGTGCTTATGCCCTACGTTCCCGTTAGTTCGGCTAGGCATAAAGGGAGCACCTCTGTGATTGTTACTGCCGGGTCATCCGGATGTGTACCGCAAACTGGGTGAAGCCGAAAGCTAGCGTTCCCAAGGGAATATTCGATCGGTGAACTAAAGATGTTTTTACAGTCATTAAAATATGAACCCCCAGATGTTGAATATACTGCGATTTTTTTTCAAACACAGTTCGGACATGCACATTAACCCATGTACACCCAGGGAAAGGAACCCTTAACGGAACTATTCTCTCTGGAAGATGTTTCTTACAATCACAATGTAATATAACATAGCTAGCCGGATACAACTTGTCTGTTCAAGCAACTATGACCCCTACGCCTGGTTTCCACGCGTACCCCGGTATATTTCACCGCTTAGGTATTCGGAAACACTCTGCACCTTCGGGTCCAGAGGTTGAAGCGAAAAGGTCTGCCATGACAATCGTTTTACAATCCGGCTAGGGACAAATACGTCAAGGAAAGTACATAGTCACTTGGACTCATAAATTTCCTCCTCTATACCGTCTAACAGGGTGTCTAACTTACAATCCTGTTGGGAATATCTGGTGGCTACTTCTACTTGGTCATATACCAAATTCACGGGAATTTATTTCCCATCTGACCCTAGAGGTCCGACCCGCGCCATATGAGCCATATGATTTGGATCAAGCTTGGTATACCGTGTTTTCACCATGGCCCAGGCTTCTCGTGCACCTTCTCGGCAGGCCGATATCTTCCATAATCAGAAGCGCCGCCGCGCTCCCTTGAATAGCTGTATAAGCTCCTCCATCCTCCCTGGAGGGGAGGCGGATGGCCATAAGGCCTTGGCAACACTTCGCATCGCCTGCCGGGCTTGCTCGTGCATTTGCGACAGCTCTTGTAGAAGATTGCCCGAGATTCCGGACATCTCCTCTTCAGGACGGCCGGTCAGCATACCTACAGATATAATTCTGTTAGTCCTTTTCATCTCCGAAGTACACGGAAGTAAGTGTGACCACATACCAAATATTCCGCCGCACAGCCTCTTATTTTCCTTTACTAAATCAGCCAGCTGGGCCCGTACATCTTTCAGTTCTTCGCCCAGCTAGGTGTGGGCATCCTGCAGCTTGTTTTTCTCATCTTTGACTCGTGTCAGCACACGTTCGCCCGCGGCCAGCAGTCTTTTGGCTTCTTGTTCTTCCGCTTGGGCGGCTTTCAGTTGCTCCTTGAGTTGATCTGACGATCCTATCATAAGATGAGCAACAGTGTTAGCATTGCCAGTATATAATTATGTTTTCTCGATGGAGGGGAACATTACCAGGTGATGCCTTCTTGGATTTCTCCAGTTCGGCGGTAGCAGCAGTTAGCTGGGTCCGACACTTTTCTAGTTCCTGAGACAACATGCTGTTCTTCTCCGTAAGCACCTGGTTATACAATGATGTTTAAATCAGTTGTATCAACTGCTTCAAGTCTCGGGGGCTACTGGTATATGATTATCAGTTTTGTATAATATAAATTTACCCGCATATCTTTTAAATGTTGGTCTGTGGCTCTGGCAAGCCCGTCTCGAGCAGCTTGGATATACGCATCAGCCGAGCTGAAGGCATTGAATGCCTCGTTCGTAAAGCCGGGGTCGCGTAGAACGGCTCTCCGGCGCCGATGATTCATGGCCCTCTCCACTTCCAAGTTTGTGACGGATACATCATCCGACTCCTCTGCCGAAGGAAAATCCGGCGTCACTCCCGTATCAGCCCTTGCCTTTAAAGTAGGGTCGGGAACCTGACTTGTGGAGGCGCGACCGGTAAGATTCCCGGACATAGTCCGGCGAACGCTTTTCCTGATAAGACACAGCGGATAATGTCACAGTTGGATGTGACTGCCAAGGGGCATATTTACAAAGCCATACCTCTTCGATGAAGACTCGGTCGTGTCTTCGTTTGCCTTCCTCTTCGAAGACCTGCCCGGCGTGGGCACCGCTCTCTTTGGAGTTGCCTCCGGTGTAGAACGACGCGTCGAGCGTCTCCCCTTTGGAGCACAAGACAGTGCGGTGGGTGAGGCAGAATGAGGAGGCTCTTTCAGAGGATATATCTCCTTACTACTTACGTGCGAGGCGGGGAGAAGACCGGGATAGTCGGCGGTGATGGCCACTTCTGTGCCGTCATAGCTCGCCTGGTAGAACACCACACCCTCGAGCTCCACATATATGTCCGGATCCTCTTCGAATCCGAGGTCAAGGTCCCGGTTATGGTTCTCTGGCTGTGGGGCAGGGTGGTGTAGCCCCTTGGTGATTTTTCGCCATTCCTGTCACGGATGGACGGAGTAATGTTCATTAAAAGTGACTCGGGGAGTAGATTGAATGGAATAATGGGATTGGAACTCACCCACTTAGGAGGGTTGTACATGGAAAATCCATCCCGGCGCTTAATGTGAAGGAATTCCTCTTAATCCCCTTTGTATAGTTCGGCCAATATCTTGGCCAAAGCGGCAGGGGTGTCCGGACCTTTTCGACCGCAATGGGAGGCGTCATCTTCCCCATTGTAGTGCCACATGGGAAGCCCTCTGTATTGGAGTGGCTGAACCCCTCGCACTATGGAGGTCACCATTACCTCGACTATTGATAATCCGGACTGGGCAAGCGTCTTTATCTTGCTCATCAGTTGACGGACTTCCGCACTATCTTCCTCCTCGAGGCTCCGAGGGCGCCAGCTGTGGCGTTTCTTCAACGGAACCCTTGTGAATTCGGGAAGACCCATTCGAACTGGGTCAGGAAGGGCGACGCCCTCAATATAGAACCATTCGGAAGGCCACTCTTTGGATGTCTTCTTCGGCGTGCCGGACAGGTATCTGGTCCCGGCGATGCGCCATACTTTGGCTCCGCCCACTTCAAATATTGATCCATCTTGGTTGCGAGGGACGAGGAAGAATAGCTTCCTCTGTTGGAATAAATTCGAGGCATACCGTCGATCATCATCAACCGATGACGAGTTTCACGCTTCCATCAGACCACCGGGCTCCTGTCCGAATTACGTGTCCCTTGCTTTTCCCACTGAATAGGCTTTGACTCTCTGTGCACTTACGCCGTAGCCCCTCAATCAGCACCGAGTGAAGTCCTCCAGACTCCAGCTCTACCTTCAACATGACTCCATGGTAGATGATCAGTCCACCCGCGCACCTCGTCGACGTCAAGCTCACATGTGCACCGTCTTGAATCAATCCCGCGCCATAGTCTTGTCAAAGCCACACAAGCCCTCAGGCAAGTGCCACGTGTTTCCACGTCCCAGAAGTCGGTCACCATCAGCATCACGCACATATGTCGTCATCGCCGATCCCACCACCATCTTCTGTACCAACCAACTCGCGTCGATCCATCAGACTGTCCAGTCCGACCCAGCCGAACTTGTTCGACTGCAACCATGCTCCACCGTGCACCATAACCGCCGCACATCCGTGCATGTCTTGAACGCCATGTGTATGCATGATCCTTCTCAACACGCTCTAGACTCCTCGAATCCTCAAGTGCGACTGCCATCCATACACAAACTGTGTACCAAACAAAGAAAACCCAAAGCACAATCCTTCATAGCCTTCCCGTGTGAACAAAGGAGATTAACAAAGCAAGCCAAACTCCTAGTTCACCACACGTACGTAGCTTTTGAACGAACTTCTATATTTCTTTCACTATTCATTGTTGCTTCTCCGTGGACCATATAGCAGAACAAGGGACCGAACTTGATCCAACCAAACTGCTCTCATGCACACACACGTGGTCATGTAGCCTTTTTTTCTCAAACAAATCCTCACGATGTGGCTATCCGTAGATCTCCAGCAGCTCCGCAGACGCGTCTCGCGGCCTCCAGCAATTCCGAGTGTCTTGCCCACCGGGTCAAAACACACCAGCCGCCAAGTGCCCCACATGGGCCTCTGCACGCGGGATCTCGCGTCCCCTGCTGCTATCTCGCCGAGATCGCTTTCCGTGAAAATTACGACCAACATCCGCCTCAGAATCGTAACTCGCCGACGACATCGCCCGTATTACATCCTGCAGATCTATGTTGATATTTTCTTCCTCGCAGACCAACGGTTACACAGCCTCCGATCTTCGCAATCCTAGCTCATGATACCACTTGTTAGAATAAATCCGAGTCATACCGTCGATCATTCGAGGACCAAACAATCACACGAGCACGACACCAAGATTTGTTAACGAGGTTCACCGATATTGCTACATCCCCGGGGCCTGACTATGGGCGCTCCTCCCCATGACACCGCTACAATACCGCACCCGGTCGCCCTGGACACCGGCACATGCCGCCGGCTTCCCCCGCGTTCCAGTGCTATTATGTTGGCATAGGTTACATCGTGTGTCTACCCCCGCTATATATGAGAGGCCTAGGATACAAGTGTCCTACTAGGACATGGCTCCATATTCTATATAAACATAATACAACTACAAGTACAACTGTAACCTACCTTGTACACTATATTCGACACAACTCTAACATCCTCCACAAATCAAAGTGGGCCTCGCAACCCAGGAACAGCTTGCAAAGAGCGACGTAGCCTGTGATGTGCAGGATGGAGGCAGGAGTGAAGTTGTGCAGTTGAAGGCCATAATACTCCAGAAGCCCTCGGAGGAATGGATGGATTGGAAATCCGACGCCTCTTAGCAAGTAGGGGACGAAGCACACTCGCTCCCCCCTGGATGGGTTGGGGAAATTCTCAGCCTGAGCCCCGCCGTTGAAGGAATTCAATCCTGCTCGAACGGGGACTAGATCCGCAAGGGGAAGGAATCCCTGTGTTTGCAGCTTCGCCAACCGACCGTGAGATACAGAACATCTCTCCCAATCACCTTTTTCTGGGTCATGGGGACGGGAGGAAGAGCTGGGAGCGCTGGCCATGTTGGAATGGTTTTTCCTAGCAAGCTCTGAGGATTTTTTGTGTGACGCGGAACGGATCTGAGATCCATCCCCGTTAAATATACGCTGTTCTTACATGGCCGGGGTGTTATGTGCAAAAATACCCTGACCTCCCACATGCGCTCGACACGTGGAAGCTGAAGTTGTTGACGCACAGAAGCCGAGGGGCACAACATTAAATGGAGTGCCAAATACATCCCTTTGAAAGTCATCTGAGGAAGAACCCGCCTTGCAATGCCGAAGACAATCTACGCGCCGGACACATCGTCATTGAAGCCTGGTTCGGGGGCTACTGAGGGAGTCCTGGATTAAGGGGTCCTCGGGTGTCCGACCTGTTATACATGGGCCGGACTGATGGGCCGTGAAGATATGAAGACCGAAGACTCTCTCCCGTGTCCGGATGGGACTCTCCTTGGCGTGGAAGGCAAGCTTGGCGACCGAATATGAAGATTCCTTTCTTTGTAACCGACCTTATGTAACCCTAGACCCCTCCAGTGTCTATATAAACCGGAGGGCTAGGTCCGTAGAGGCCAATCATCATAACCATAGTCATACAGGCTAGACTTCTAGGGTTTTAGCCATTACGATCTCGTGGTAGATCAACTCTTGTAACACTCATATTCATCAAGATCAATCAAGCAGGAAGTAGGGTATTACCTCCATAGAGAGGGCCCGAACCTGGATAAACATTGTGTCCCCTGTCTCCTGTTACCATCAACCTTAGACGCACAGTTCGGGACCCCCTACCCGAGATCCGCCGGTTTTGACACCGAGAATGACTAAGTTGACAAAGCCCTTGGTATGCGTCAACTTAGTAGGCCCACAGGTCAGCCTCCAAAACGGTGCACCCCAGATGTCAGGGGGAGGAATCATTTTTTGGGCAGCTGAAGCTAGAATATCCGAGACTGAAGAAGAAGCACGACATCCGTTGGATGGACATCCAACGGCCACTGGTGCTAGAACCGTGTGTTGACTATAAGTTGACAAAGCCTTGCATACACGTCAACTTACTTTTTTAGGGGACGCGTCAACTTTGTAGGCCCACAAGTGTGTGGCCGAGAACTTATATCCCATTTGCGATTTGTAAGAATGTACAACCCATTTTTGAATTCTAATGGAATTTACTACAACCCATTTACAGTTTGTTAAAAGTACAACCTGTTTTCTAGCAAAGACAACGATTAATAATTTCAACCAACCGTTCAAAACAGAATTCAAAAAAATTCCCACATTTTGATGGGATACAAGATATTTTTATCCTGAAATTTCTAGTTAGGTTTAATACAATTTCAATATAAATTTGGATTACGTAAAAATCCAACGAAACATTGCGCGCGCAACAATTAATGAAATGAAAATTTCAAATTCCAAAAATAATATTTTATAAAATAATTACGTGTTTGGTGCATTTTTTATAGTTACCGCCCAATTTTTATAATTAAATCCTAGTTAATATTTATTAAAGCCCATTTTCCTATTAAGCCTAATGCATCCCTCCTAGGAAAGATTTGCTGCCCAGCGGGGTGGAGAATAACAAGTTGAACTTGCCTGGGTATTCCTAAAAAAAGATTATAGCTGGGCTAGCCATTTTCAGCTTGAAAAAATATATTAATATATGGGCTGGATATCTGGCCTGGGCTAGACGGGCCACAACCCGCCCAGTTAATACCCTGCTCTCCTATGAACAACAACGAAAACATTGCTCAAGAAAAACTCTGCAGTGCTCACACCTCAAAAACACAAATACTACTTGAGCTGCTTGGTCCCAGCTGTCGGCCGTTCCTTGTGCAATTCTCTCGTTTATTGACTACATAGGTTGACAATGGTGTGGGACCGTGATGTCAGGAAACCAGGAGGAAGCCAAAAAAAATTATAGAGGCACTTGCGTACGTACGATTATGGCCCTAGTGGGTCCCTACTGTCATCCAGTCAAAATAAAGTCATCTCCTGAATCCTCATGTTCGTTGACCATGTTGACAATGCTCGGCGCCACGGCGAGCGCAACAACTCGAAGGACGACGGAGAGGGCCTCGCGGGCCATACGGATGGTCTGATACAGCGTCCGCTGCTCATTCAGGAAGCCAGGATCATCGGACACCAATGAGCACCTTCGAGAGACCGAGACGACATGAAACGGTAAGGCCGCGCTTGGGAGCTCTGGTTTATTTCACACCTGTATTAAGATACAAGTGTAATTTACTCGTCATCAAAAACAACGCGTACAATACATGCGTAATGAAACCAAGGGCCCAAGGTCTAAGTAAAACCGGCGGGTTACGCGTGTAATTTGAGAGACCAGTGTATATTTTACTAGTCGAAATCGACCAACCAAGCGCTTCGCCCGAGACCATATGCTTTTATTTACAAGCGTCAGTTTTACAAGTGGTTTTGGTTGGAAAACGACGATCCAATCACAGCCTAAGATGATGAGTTTGTCGGAAGATCATATGGTTTCACCTCTAACCCACCCGAGTTGTCGTATAGGCTATGAATGAAACATAAGACAATGAAGTTTTTAAGCACAGAAACAACAGAAGAGGATGATATTCTTAACATGCAAATCATGGGCATTAGATCAACATGCAAAACAATATGAAGCATTATTCTCAGGGGGCACGGTGAACAGCTCGTGATGCCACATGCCATAGCATTCCAAGCTCAACTTTGCAATCAAACTCACAAGGCCTGGCATTACATAGAAAACATTCAGATCAAACTCTTAAAATACCTTACATACGTCAACATTCATGTGACTATGCATCTCAGCAGAGTAAATATTTACTTCTGAACTGAAGACAGGAATAGGAAAAAACGATCAACGTTGCTCACAACAAAGGGAGTCCCACTCAAAAATATCAAATGCATGTCTTCTGGCTAACATCAATGAGCAAAAATTGACAAGGTTTTCCAATTCCAATATATTAAACTAATGTCAACTTTGACAAGCTTTTCCCATTCAAAATATGTAATGCCTATGATTGTGGAACGGGCAGGGTTTGTCATCAGTTTGTCATCTGATAGTCCGGTGGCTCAAGGTGACGACGAATGATTAGAGAACCATTCGATGTATTGTGCATGATGAAGTATTATGGAGGACACGAACCATCTGAACATTTTGTGCAGTTCCACTAAAATCAAGCCGAGCATCCCTGTGAATTTCATATTTATATGCTGCCAGAAAACAAAGACACATCAGCACACACAAGAATATTGGCCCCAGTGTCAACCCACCAATCGGTGGACTAACAAACTGAAAGTAGGGTAGACACATCATTGTTGCTTAGAGTGACATTGACAGACTTGGAGTCCTGTCCTGGCTTCTTGGTACATGTTTGGGCACGTGTTTGCCCAGTGTTCCTCCAAACCACAAGTAAAGCAGCCATCTCTCTTTTTGTCTTTCTTCTTACCCTTCTTAATGGCCAACGCTTGTAGCACCATTCAAACATATAGTCCGGTGGCTCAAGGTGACGACGAATGATTAGAGAACCATTTGATGTATTGTGAATGATGAAGTATTATGGAGGACACAAACCATCTAGACATTTTGTGCAGTTCCACTAAAATCA
Source organism: Triticum aestivum (assembly GCF_018294505.1). Taxonomy (NCBI): domain Eukaryota; kingdom Viridiplantae; phylum Streptophyta; class Magnoliopsida; order Poales; family Poaceae; genus Triticum; species Triticum aestivum. Next base: position 51,243,495 of record NC_057811.1, read on the forward strand.
AGCTGAGCATCCCTATGGATATCGTATTTATATGCTGCAAGAAAACAAAGACACAGCAGCACACACATGAATATTGGTCCCAGTGTCAACCCACCAATCGGTGGACTAACAAACTGAAAGTACGGTAAATAGATTACCATACCCAGATGCCCCATCATTGTTGCTGAGAATGACATTGACAGATATGAAGTCCTGTCCTGGCTTCTTGTACTTGTTTGGGCACTTTTTGCCTAGTGCACTCCACGTGTTGTAGAGTTTCCTATGCTCTCTGCAGACTAGTCATGTCACCAGCGTCTACTAATACTCTGTAAAGCTTCTCGATCATTCCTTGTGTAATGTAGCGCAAACAGTGACTGCTTCTTTCTGCAAAGTGGTAAGACCAACTGGACCCACTAATGCAGCAGTTTGCCTTAGAAACATTGGCTCCTTTTGTGCATTTCAAGTAAAATCAAAGTCGGAATAAAACCGAGCTTTAATTTTGATATCCCTGTAAGCAACAATAGGTATAAGGGAAACAATTACTGAGAAATAACGGTTGATGACTTGTACTCCCAGAAGAAAAACATCTACTGATCTACCTTATCTTAATGGGAAACAAAGCAGGAGAGTAGCAATTCTCAATCAGTGTGATTCATTCATATTAACTGAGACATTATCTTAACAGTGCCTTGTTTCAACATGTATAAAGAACGACAAAGCAAAAAAGTATCATTCCTAAAACAATGCGACTCATTCATTTTAACAGAGACATTATCTTAACAATACCTTGGTTAAACATGTAGAAAGAACTACAAAGCAGGATAGTACCATTTGTAAAACACTATAACTGATATATAATAACACAGACATTATCTGAACAATACATTTATTAAACATGTATGTCGGTGTCAAAACCGGCGGATCTCGGGTAGGGGGTCCCGAACTGTGCGTCTAGGATTGATGGTAACAGGAGACGGGGGACACGATGTTTACCTAGGTTCGGGCCCTCTCTATGGAGGTAATACCCTACTTCCTGCTTGATTGATCTTGATGAATATGAGTATTACAAGAGTTGATCTACCACGAGATCGTAATGGCTAAACCCTAGAAGTCTAGCCTATATGACTATGGCAATGTGTGTATCCTTTCCGGACTAACCCCTCCGGTTTATAGAGACACCGGGGGGATCTAGGGTTTACATAGAGTCGGTTACATAAGAAGGAACCTTCGGTCGCCAAGCTTGCCTTCCATGCCAAGTAGAGTCCAATCCGGACACGGGTACAGTCTTCGGCCTTCATGTCTTCACAGCCCATCAGTCCAGCCCATGGATAACAGGTCGGACGCCCGAGGACCCCTTAGTCCAGGACTCCCTCAGTAGCCCCTGAACCTGGCTTCAATGACGAGGCATACGGCGCGTAGATTGTCTCCGGCATTGCAAGGTGGGTTCCCCTTTCCGAACTCCAAGATAGTCTTCAGACGCGATAACAGTATCCGGACCTGCCACAGACACACCATACATAAACGCAGAGAGAATATATATTTTCACACGAGTTCTATCCGCTGACAGCTTTTTTAATAACACGACATCACGTCTGTCCGGTCATAATTTCGATCCGTTTCTCGTCTGCCGCTCCACGTTTTGAGACGCGGTTACCATTGGCACGTCTTGTCAAAGCAGAGATCGTGTCCCCTTATCGCGGGGTTCTCATCAATGCAGGTATGGGTAATCCAACCGTGCCATTTATACAGCCCTTGGGAATAGGCGAGTTTTTAGGACGAGTGGGGAGGTGATACGTCTCCAACGTATCTATAATTTATGAAGTATTCATGCTATTATATTATCCATCTTAGATGTTTTATATGCATTTATATGCTATTTTATATGATTTTTGGGACTAACCTATTAACCTAGAGCCCAGTGCCAGTTTCTGGTTTTTCCTTGTTTTTGAGTTTTACAGAAAAGGAATATCAAACGGAGTCCAATTGACGTGCCAATTTTTTTTGATTTTTTATGGACCAAAAGAAGCCCCTGGAGCAAAAGAGTTGGGCCAGAAGAGTCCCGGGCTGTCCACGAGGTTGGGGGGCGTGCCCACCCCCCTGGGCTTGGGCCCCTGCCTCGTGGACAACTCGGAGACCCTCCTGACGTGAAACCAACGCCAAAAATTCCTATAAATACAGAAACCCCCAGAAATTAACCTAAATCGGAAGTTCCGCCACCGCAAGCCTCTGTAGCCACGAGAAATCAATCTAGGCCCTCTCTGGCACCCTGCCGGAGGGGGCCATCATCACCGGAGGCCATGGAGGAGGATCCCGGAGGGGCCATCATCGCCATGAAGGCCAAGGACCAGAGGGAGAACCTCTCCCCATCTAGGGGGGAGGCCATGGAGGAGGAAGCACAAGGGGGAGAACCTCTCCTCCTCTCTCTCGGTGGCGCCGGAGTGCCATCGGGAGGGGAATCATCGCCGCGGTGATCGTCTTCATCAACATCACCATCATCATCACCATCCTCATCTATTTTACGCAGTCCACTCTCCCGCACCCCGCTGTAATCCCTACTTGAACATGGTGCTTTATGCCACATATTATGATCCAATGATGTGTTGCCATCCTATGATGTTTTGAGTAGATATCCTTTGTCTTTGGGTTGATTGATGATCTAGATTGGTACGAGTTGTATGTTTTATTTTGGTGCTGTCCTATTGTGCCCTCCGTGTCGCGCAAGCGTGAGGGATTCCCGCTTTAGGGTGTTGTAATATGTTCATGATTCGCTTATAGTGGGTTGCTTGAGTGATAGAAGCATAAACCCGAGTAAGGGGGTTGTGGCGTATGGGATAAAGGGGGCTTGATGCTTTAATGCTATGGTTGGGTTTTACCTTAATGATCTTTAGTAGTTGCGGATGCTTGCTAGAGTTCCAATCATAAGTGCATATGATCCAAGAAGAGAAAGTATGTTAGCTTATGCCTCTCCCTCATATGAAACTGCAATAGTGATTACCGGTCTTGTTAACGATTGCCTAGGACAATTCCGCACACCGATCCACCATTATTCCACACTCGCTATTTATAATATTTAGTAATATATTCTAACTTTATGATAACAGCACCTACTTTTATATTTTAGCTCTACGATATCATACAAAGTTATCCTCTTCATACCCACAACGTAGTTTTATTTCTTGTTTCTAGTTGGAAGCAAACGTTTGGTGTACGTAGAGTCGTATCAGTGGCAGATAGGGCTTGAGAGAATATTGATCTTACCTTTAGCTCCTTGTGGGTTCGACACTCCATACTTATCACTTCCACCTTTGGAAATTGCTATGATGATTCCCGGCACTTGGGGATTATTAGGAGGCGCTTGATATTCACTACCTTTATAAGGGGATAAGAACTCCCTCTCTTTACCCACACCCTTTCTCTCCTTCAGCCCATCCGTCCCTGAGCTCTAGCGCCCAAGCTTTAGCTTTTCCTCGTTTGAGAAGGCACTCCAAACATGTCCGAATCCGGAGCTGGAGGCAAGTGGATGGCCTCCTCCATCAAGAAGAAGGACATCACGAAGCTCCGGGAGGCCAGATATTTAGCCAAGGATATTGCTCACCGACTCCCGGCAAAAGGGCAAATCATCCCTACCCCCGAGCCCCATGAGAGGGTTGTGTTTCTCACACACTTTGTCCGTGGGCTAGGATTCCCTCTTCATCCATTTGTCCGTGGATTGATGTTTTACTATGGGTTGGACTTCCACGATCTGGCCCCCAACTTTATCCTCAATATCTCAACATTTGTCGTTGTGTGCGAGGCCTTTCTCCGCATCCCACCTCACTTCGGCCTATGGCAGAAGACCTTCAATGTGAAACCGAAGGTGGTGAGCGGTCAACAAGCAGAGTGCGGAGGCGCCATGGTGGGCAAGATGCCCAATGTCACCTGGCCCGAAGGCTCCTTCGCGGAGACGGTGAAGGGATGGCAATCGGGGTGGTTTTACATCACCGAGCCACATGACACCGATTGGGTAGCAGCCCCTGAATTCCGATCCGGAGTTCCGATGCAGCTCACTTCTTGGCAGGAGAAGGGCCTGACCTGGGGATCTTCGAACGAGATAACTGGGCTCCAGACATGCATCCAGAACATGATAACCAAGAAGATCAAGCTTGTGAATGTGGTCCAGGTTATGCTCATTCGCCGGATCCTTCCATGCCAACGCCGGACTTGCTATTTGTGGGAGTACGACCCAGCCAAGCACCAGACGCTGCTAGAGCTCTTCGGCGCGACGCACGAAGGTATCTGGAAAGCGCTCTTCAAGGACTGAAGATCGCGGGCTTAGCCTAAAGCGCCAGGCCAATCCGGTAAAGTCCTTTAATGTTTTCAAGGTATACCCTTCACCGGCATATTTTGAGGATGGATTCTAAGCTCTTCTACCCACTTTGCCAGGCCTGGATCGAGGTGGCGGGGCAGATTAACTGTCCAGCTCCGCTTCCTGAGGAGCAAGAATTTCCACTTCTGACGAAGATGTTGTTTCCGGCGCCTTATGACGTGCCAGAGAAGAAGGCCAGGAAAGCGGCCAAGGGGACCAGGAGTGGCCTTCGCCGGAAAGGAGCTTCGGACGCGATGTCCGAAGACGAGACTCACTCTTCGTCCACCAAAGACGATGACGAAGAGGAGGAAGAAGAAGATGACTCCCCACCTGAAGCGGGGAGAAAAAAGAGGGCGGCCTCCAAGAACCTAGAGGCAAAGGCGCCCAAAAGGGGAAAAGGCTCCCCCATGGATAACTTCGCGTGGGATGTCGATAGTAGTCTGGAGCGGCCTTCCCGGGCCAAGTCTCGAGCTAAATCGTAAGTATCAAGAAACCTTACGCGCGCCCGATCGTCCGTCCTTTCTGCCTTGCAATGTTTAAGTCGTGTTATTGCAGTCCGGCTCGGGACAGCTCTCCGCTATCTTCATCGGAAGGTTCGCTGGACCCAAAGGAGAGGGCCAGCATGTCACCGCCGCCCTCTTACTCCCCCTCGGCCAAGGGTGACGACGAGGATGTGTCTCGAAGGGCCTCCTTGGACCGGGGGAAGACTCCGGAGATCGTCAGGGCGGCGCCCCAGGATGACTCCCGGAGCGTCGGATACATGGGGCAAAAAGCCCCTACGGAGACGGACGGTGCGGGCCGAGTTCTAGTCGACCCTCAGCCGGATTCTATTCTGGAGACCTACACAACTCCGGAATCCGGCAAACGGCCCTTCCCGAAAGGAGGGGGCATGCTACCAGTGTCCTCTGTCCAACCAGAGGCACCGGATCATCTACTGGAAGCGCTGCAAGGCGCCTCCATCGTGGATGAGCACCGTGCCCATATGGGTACGGTGGTTGAGAAGGTTCGGTCTGTCAAAAACGGGCTGACCGAAGCCTGTGCTAGCCTTCTAGCAGGCTTTGAGGTGAGCACATGATTGTAAGAAGAATATCACAGCATAGGCAGTAGCCCCTGGTGCTCTGTTCGGTGTCCAGAAAGAAAAGCCGAACAGAGGATCAAAATTAATTTTTGCAGGAGTCTAATATAAAGTGTCTATGTGAATAAGCAGGCCTCGTTGCGGGCTGCTACCGCTCAAACTGCGGAGGTCTCTGGACTGAAGCAGAAACTGGAGCGGGCCGAGGAAGAGCTCGGCCGCGTGAAGAAGCAGCTGCAGGATAGCGAAGGTATGCAGTAACCTGCGTGTATATTGAAGAGTAAATTGTTCGAGCTGACTAAAGTGTCATGAACTTTATTAGGGGCCACGACCGAGGTGGCTACCCTAAAAAAGGTGTTAGCCGAGGCAGAGGACAAAGTAGCCAAGGAGCGCGCCGCACGCGAGAAGCACGAGGCCCAGGTGGGCGAGGCGCAGCAACAGCTCCAGGGCGCGATCGAGAGATTTGAGTCCTTGGAGCGTGATTGTAAGGCGCAAGAGTCCGAACTGGCGAAGGTCCGCCAGAGCACACAGGATGCACGAGCCGAAGCCCAAAACGCCCTCCAGGAAATTCAGGCGGCCAAGGAGATTACGGCGGGTGAGTCTTTCTTCGTGCCAGGCAAGTATATAAAGAAACGTTCCTTGTACTTATCCGAATTTGGGTTTTCCAGGGGCGTTTACGGATCTGCCGCGCAGCGTATCCGATGCTGCCGAGCATTATAGAGCCGAAGAAGGGATGTCTACGGAGAAGTTGTTCTGGTCCCAATATCTTGGACCCGAACATCCGGTACCCTTCAGCGACCAGCTAAAGCAGTTGGTCGAGCTGCACAGGTCGGCAGAGCTAGCCATGAAGGACTTGATAGTCCGGCTGTGGCCTGCCGAGCCTGTACCTAGCAGCTACTTCGGTCTTGTTAAGCGGCTTGTAAGTGACTGTCCGCGGCTCGAAGCCGTGAAGCGGTCGGTCTGTATTGAAGGTGCGCGTATGGCCTTTGCCCACGTCAAGACGCATTGGGCAAAGCTGGATGCCAAGAAGCTGATGACCGAGGGACCGCCGGAGGGCAAGGAGCATCATCGACCCAAGCTCTATTTTGATGGTGTCCTGGAGGGGTCCCGCCTTGTGGCGGAGCAATGTTCGAAGGATGTCATATTCCCATGAGAACATTTGTATTATCCTGTCCTGTAATATGGAACAATGATGTTATGTATTATAATGCTTGCGATTTATATTTTACCTCCTGTGCGGCCGTTTATGAAATTTGAGGGTTGACCAGTCGTCGGCTTCTGCCCCCACGTAGATAGTACGGGGGTGTTCGGGATAAATCTAAACACTCTTTACTCCATATTCTGTTCCTTAAAGGAGGTGTTTAGCGCAACGAACAAGGCAATCAGACTATGCGGCCTTTACCGCCCTCACTTAGCCATAGGAGTTTGACAATTAAGAAAGTTGGCGAAGCCCCTGGTATTCGGAAGGCCGAACTAGGGGTGTTGTACACGCCTAATCGGGGGAACCGATTCTTCGCGAGAAGCGGAAAGAAATCTCTAACGATTTGGGACCTCTCGAACAGCTGACTAGCTCTCGCCGCATCATGACAGTCAGTTTTCGGCTTTCTCTACTGAGGTGCTCGTTCGGAAGAACCGGGGCACAATCGCAGTAGTTCTCCCTTTACTACCCTAGCCGATATAACGGAACGTAAGGTAGCAAGCACAGGAGCCGGGCAACCCAACTATTGACCAAAGACATGATTCGGAGCCGATGCATATAATGCTATAAGTTCGGGGTGCCGAACTATACTGTAAAAGTGTTCGGACTTTTATTGCCGTGATGCGGGGTGTGATGAAGCCCCTGGCGTAATGATACGTACAATGGTGTACCTGTGCGATAAGCAATATATACAAAGGTGAGAAAACGGGAAAATTAAGTAATAAGCTGACGCCAGCATTTGTTCACCATTGTGATGTAAGTAGTACGCCGAGGCGTACTTTGTGCAAGTAATGCGATAAGCAAGTAAAGCTATTTAACGTGCCGCAACCAAGGGCAAGCTGCATGCGGGTATGTAAAACAGGTATGGCAATCGTTTGATAGAGACCACGTGGGGATTCCCTTGTACGCCAGAGCTCCTCGCCGCCTTGGTGTGTTCTGCAAGCGGGTCGCCCGCGTAGACCTCGAAAAGAGTAAAAACCCGTAATAAAGAGAAAAATTAAAGTCGTGCGAATCCCAGGGTCGGTCCAGCTGCACTGTGGGTCGCGAGCAAGTTATGCCTCCGTTGGTACCCGTGGGGTTTTGAGTGCGTAATTATGTACGCGCGGTATGAATGCCATTTCCTCAACGGGGTTGGGACGGAGGCCGAATTATTAATTCAGCTCTTGACGAACCGAGCTGCCATGTTGCAGTGTAGTCCGGACTTTCTTGACGATGTCCGGGGGCTCGGCGGCCGGATTATGGTGCCGCTTTAGAAGGCCGCCCTATACTTATGTTGCTAGGGCTGCATTGTGCTCCTCTGTGCTGAGGGAACATTCCGTGTTTCCATTTATTGTAATGATGCCGTGTGGACCGGGAATCTTGAACTTGAGATAAGCATAATGTGGCACCGCGCTGAATCTAGCAAACGCTGTTCGTCCGAGCAGTGTGTGGTAGCCGCTGCAGAAGGGGACGATATCAAAGATTAGCTATTCGCTTTGGAAGTTATCCGGGGAACCGAAGACCACCTCCACCGTGATTGAGCCCGTACATCGGGCCTCTACGCCTCGTATGACTCCTTTAAAGGTAGTTATTGTGGGCTTGACTCGTGAGGGATTAATTCCCATTTTTCGTACTGTATCCTGATAGAGCACTTTGAGGCTGCTGCCACCGTCCATTAGGACTCGTGTCATGTGGAATCCGTCAATAATTGGGTCGAGTACCAATGCGGCCAAACCTCCACTACAAAAAAAGACACTTCCGTGATGATACGTGTTTGTCACAGTAGGTCGCGTTTTTTGTCATGCATGTACATCCATGACAAATTTATGACAGAATCAAGATAGTCATACCTGTGCTGTCGTAGAAGTGTTCCGTGACATTACCAAAATTATCATCACAGAAGTGTCCACTTCCATGACGACAAATCGCGCGTCACAGAAGTGCTTTCGTCAAGGGTGGCCGACACGTGGCATCCACCGTAACGGAACACCGTTAAGCTATCGGGTCCGGTTTTGGATCCGAGAACCCGTTAATAGCCCCGACCAATGGGGATTTTCCACATGTAAAATCATCATTGGCTGGAGGAAACACGTGTCGGCTCATCGTTGGGACAGATGTCATCCACTCATTGGACACAAAGCGCCTATGATACATCGACACGTGGCACGGCCCAACAGAGGCCCATTCCTGTGAAAAGGCCGGCCCGTTTGACATGGTCAAAAGGTGGCGGGCCGGCCCACGGCAAGCCTGTTAACGGCCTGTTCGCATATAGCCCATTTTCAGCCCGCTAACCCAGGGCCCGTTTACGGCCTAACCAAATTAGGCCCAATAACGTCATCTGGGCCGTCCAATATAATTCCAACCCGTTTTAACTTTCGGCCCATGTATGGCCCATGATGTCTTTCGGCCCATATGAGGCCCTTATTACTCTCGGCCCATTAACGGCCCGTGGTAAAACTAGCCCGTAATGAACAGTGTATCACTTTATACCCATTAACGGCCCGTGGTGAAACTGGCCCGTAATGAACAGTGTATCACTTTAGACCCATTAACGGCCCATTATTCCGTTGGGCCGTTTCCAGCCCATGTTATCTTTCGGCCTTCTCGGGGCCCATTTATTCTTGGGCTCATTTCCACATTCGTTTACTTACGACCCGTTACTGTCATTTTCTGCTTGTGGGCCAAATTCAGCCCGTGGTTACAGTCGTCCCGTTTGTGGCCCGTTAATACGTTGGGCCGATTTCATAGCGTCATCAAAATACGGCTGATTAATGACGACCCGTTATGGTCGGCCCATGAATGGACGATTTCAACTCTAGCCCATTTACGGCCATAATGTGGGCTGTTATTGGCCCATGTTTGGCCAACCGATCATAAGCCCGTAGAAGGCCCATTGATGATATGGCCCATAGAAGGCCCATTGTGTCTACGGCCCGTATAAGGCCCATTGTTTCTATGCCACGTAGAAGGCCCATTGTTTCTACGGCCCTTAGAAGGCCCATTGTTTCTACGGCCCGTAGGAGGCCCATGTTAACTACAGCCGGTGGGCATCAAAGTTCGCCACCAGTGCAAATATAGGGAACACCCTACACTATACAAAAATGGCTTGCTGTTTTCTTCAGCCGGTGGCTGCACGTTAAGAACAAATTTTGTATCGCACCAAAACAAATTACAACTATAAACCAAAAGTAAGGTTGGCATAAAAGTTAACCGTCTAGCAGATAAATGCACCACCAGAAGTTCAGAAGCTCAGTTCATTTGACCTGACTGTTACGTTTTCATGCTGTATTCTTCGATGGAGCACCATAACCTTCGCATTCAGTTCTCCTAGACTCCTGAACAACATAGAAAATGTCTGATAGTCTGGTTTCAAAACCATGCATATCTTGACAACATCGAACAATGTCTTTCCTTGTTTCACAAAAGGTCTCTGTTAGGGAATGGACTTGTGTCTGGAGCATAGATACAACATTGTTTTGAGCTTGCATATCTTGATCATGAGGCAGTTTGGACGAGATTGCCTTAACAACCAACCCAGTATTACGCAGGAACGTGCTTTTGGCACTGTTAGTGGACAGGTACTGACCCACTGCAGCAAGAGCTGACATTGCGGTTATAGTTGCCTTGCCACCTTCAGAAGGTGGCGGTTCCACCATTTTTTCCATAGCTCACTGAAAAGTTGTGGTTTTACATTAGTAGTACCAGAACAGAAGATATTAAGGAGGCAGCAAAACCAAACAAAATAGCTTTGGTCTATATACAGAACTTATTCTGGTGAACCCATGTAAAATAATAGTTGTATTTTATTGCAAAGTACATAATAAAACCAGGTTCCAAACATATGACCATGTACCATCGCTAATGTATTGTCTATTTCTTCACATTGTATTGAGGGCTAAGGATAAAGAGACGAAGTTTATAATATGGTAATAATAGTATGACATCATTCATATCACAAAACAACTGAGAACAGACAAACAGGAAATTGTAACGTTGTGTGGGCGAGTCCAGCACGGAACTAGATTACAGGTCAAGATCAAAGGAACATCACTCCTCTCTTTTAAACCTTGTAAGGTGCAATGATACGCTAAGACAATTGTGTATAAAATTGAAAAGAGTAATAGACATTGGCTGCAAACCATGCAGTTCAAGGCACAAGTCGGAGTAAGTAGTAGTTAAAAGGCATGAGGATTAAGGACTTACAACAGCGGCTTTGACTGGTGTAGTCATGCCCTTCTTCTTGCTGGTGTGACAGTCCTTGAAGATTTCCACAGCATTTGGTTCAGGTACTTTTTGGTCCTTGCGGGCTTTTCTCTGCATTTGGAACAAGTCAATATAGATCTGATAATATGGTACAACGAAAAGAGTGAAACAGCAGCTAATTACAACAAGAGTGAAACAGCGAAAAGAGTGCAATATAGCTACGAGATCTTGTCGTCTGTTGGAATTTCATTTTCGTACGGTTGGCCTTGTTCTTTGAACAATTCACCTACAAGAAGATAGATTTGTGTGGCATGTGCGTAAATAGGACTTCAACATGTGATTTGATGACATATATATAATGTACCTGATACTTCGGATCGGACCAGTGTTTAACGAGGCCTCTCTAGTCTTCATCAGATATATTTTCCACTGGAGATGTTTGGGCAAGTTCACTGTTAGCCTTGCCTTCAAAGTGAGTTTTCCTCAAGTTATACTGATACTGTCACAGAGCAGACTTGAAAACATGGGTGCAAGCTTGTCTGGTTGCATCATCTTGGCTATCCAACTTGAACCTCATCTGTTGAAAATTATGGGAGTCTCATTATCAGCAACCTAGAAAGTATTGGACAGAGCAAGACGATATTACTAGTTTCCATACATAACCATACTTACAGATAAATGGTCGAGGAAGGTGTTGAACTGGGTTTCGTCTTTGTCATTCCTGTACTGAATCCATGTTGGGAGGATACGTACATGACACCTAACAGCAACCGCTGCCTCTGATACTAACTTGGCTGACTCTGTAGCATCACATGGCCTTTTTAAACCTGCCTCAAAACGGATCTCCATTCTTCCTCCTCTAGATTTAGTTAACCTATCGAGCATTATCCCTGATGTTTGTTTCCTCTTGCGCCTAGGTGCTAGTCCAACAATAAACATAGGAAGTGTTAGTGTACATCAAACTGTGAGACTACATATAAAGAAGCATGCAACTTTAACTTGACTCCAGCAACTACCTTCTTGCTGTTGAAGCTCACAAAGTTCATCTGATCTTGCCAAATCATCTTGTGTCAAGAGTGCTTCGTAAGTAGTGTCAGGTGGCAAGGGAGCTTGGGAACGTGCTGCTAGATGAGTTGACGAACGAGTAAATCGTGCAGCTGGTGGTACTGTGGAAGGTGTTGCAACAACTAGGGTTGTCTCTGCTTGTTTGGTGGCAGCTATTTGTTTCTGTTTGGCTTGTTCTGCAGCTCGTGTAGTATGGGATACCCTGTTGGTACAATTTTCCACTGGACTTTGACCTTCTATTGCACCATCAGTACCAGCAGAATCTGCAGGATTGTTGCGCTTCCCTTTGCCTGTCGTTCTGTCTTGCTTCCTCTTTCTCTGTGCCATGTTAAGTCAAGCCGACAAGAAAAACGAATAATAATTTAGTTCTTCAGAACATATGTACTTTGATGTAAGAACATGGTGTGATAGACAGATATTGTATGTTCTAGAAACAGGAACACGTGTCTTAGTCACAAGTATAATGTGTAAAGTAAGCAGATGCAACAAAATTAGAAGCAATACAAGCTAGACATCATACATAACATGCAACCACATATAATAGTGCCAAGTTAGAGGGAGCACCTTTGATGGTGCACTAGGGGAGACGTGCTCATCACCAACACAGCTACGTTGAGTGTCTATGCATGTGTTGTCTTGGAAATCATCTTGGGGGGATGGAGGAGTAGAATCTGTAGAGGCCCTCCATTTGGAAGGAGCACCTTCATCCGCTGCCTTGCTAACTTCCTTCCGCTTTATTGATTTTGAATTGTCAAGTAAAACCGACAAGAAAAAGCAATAAAATTCACTCTTCAGAACTCATTCGTGCATGATACTGACAATCACTACTTTGATGTAAGGCAAACACATGATTCCAGGATGGAATAATACGAAAAACAGGACGGCATGGCATATTCACAACTGTTTGTGTAAACTAAGCAGAAACCATTTCACCAAATAAGAAGCAATGCAAGCTAGACACCACGTGAAAGATGCAACCAATATGACTCTGCCAAGTTAAAAGTGTCGCATCATAAATGGCATTTCAACAAATTAGAAGCAGCGCATGCTATAAATCATATCAAAGATGCAACTAATATCACACTGCATATACTGAAGGTGTCTCATCATATTGATTTATGCGGGTTACAAAAAACAATAGTTTTATGTGAGGACATGCTTAATAGACAGATGTACTATGTACTAAATACAGGAAGGCATGTCACATTAACAGGTATAATGTATAAGCTAAGCAGAATAGCACATGCAATTTAACCAGATTGGAAGAATTACAATCTAGACACCATATGCAACATGCAACCACATATCACACTGCCAAGTTAGAGCAAGCACCTGCGATGCTAGTGTAGGGGAAATGCGGTAATCAACTACAGAGCTACGTTCACTATCTTCATCTAGCCTTGCTGTTTCTTGAGAATCATGTCGGGAGGCTGACGCTGCATTCTTTAAATGAGGACTATTCCGCTTGCCTAACTGCCTCATCATAATTGATTGATGAGGGATACACAAGAACATTAGTTTGATGTAAGAACATGGTTAATACACAGATGTACTAGTATGTACCAAAAACAGAAAGGCATGTCATATTCAAAGGTATAATGTGTAAGCTAAGCAGATGCAATTTAACCAAATTGGAAGCAATACAAGCTAGACATCCGGCTGGAGTGGTGAGCATGATCATCTAGGACCCGAGAGCCCTGTGGGAGGCGGGCTGCTTCGCCACCATCGCGGCTTTTTAGTTGGCTTCCAGGTGATGCCTCTCTTTGCTGGGCTTGTCACTGGCTCGGCCAGTGCCCTGACTAGCTATTTGTCTTCTGGTGCTCACGGGATGGTGGTTCATGTAAAAATATCTTTCCTTATCTTAATAAAGACCGACTTCAGCCTTTTGAATACAAGCTAGACACCATATGCAACATGCAACCACATATGACACCGCGAAGTTAAAGAAAGCACCTGGGATGGTGGTTCATGGCGAGCGAGATCATCAACTCCAGAGCTACTTTTACCATCTCCATCTACTGACACTGCACCCATTATAACTCTGAAACATGTCTTGCCTAAGCCCGAAGAAATCTAGAGCTGCTTCTCTCTTTTATTTCGTGCTTCTATCAACTGATTGGCAGAGTCTGAAATACTCATGCATAAAAAAACAATAGTGAGAGTATGGGTGAAGTGTGTGCAGAACTAAAGCACTGTAAAAGTAGCAGATAGCAGGTGGCTGAAAAATAAATGACAAGAGACATATGATAGCTCTACAACATTGCCTGGCAAACAAAATTAGATTCTACTCCGTATGATTTTGTAATATATGAGCACAGGGATGGCTGGGAAATGCAGGTACTCCTCCAGCACACCACCACATGTGGTCATGTCAAGATAACAGTCGACTGAAAATAAATAGGTCAGTCGATTTTTTTAATGAACCGTCTGATCTATAAGGAACGGGCAGATGGCCTTCGTCTACCTCCCGCCAGTCACTGTTGATGATCTTTCTCGAACCGCCAGCGACCACCGGCGCAGACCCCTGCCTCCGCTGCCCTGCCCTCCCCTCGACCTCACACCACCGCCGTGCTTGGCAGCGCCCCCAGGCCATCCCTTTAATCCTGGCCGACCTCCAGATCAGGCGCCAGTAGCTCTAGGCCCCACACGCCCCTAAGATAAACACCGAGGCACTGCTTCCCCAGCGTAATAGGCGGACTAGCGCCTGTTACGCCGGGGAATGCTTCCGTTAATTGGGAATCAACTGACCAGGAATTGAAATTCAGGGGGCGACGAACCTCTAGCTAAGGTGAAATAGTATATGAGGAGAAACCTTGTGCATCGCAAGTTCCTAGGAACATCTAGTATCAAGAAGAAGCGGTCAACTAGTGTCTTCTGTGGGATGAATACCGTGCAAGCAGACACATAAGATTTGCACGAATAAGGGAAGAGGAGTACCATTTTCAGTTGCCGGTGTGGTCCCCTCCACATGTCGCGCCGATCTTCTTCTTTTTACCGGGGAAACCGATGTTCTGGAGGGTGCATGCTTGGACGAACCCATGGCCAAATTGTTGACTGTGTTATCGTGGCCGTATGTCGGCGGAGGGGAAGGAGATCCGAGGCGGCAAAGGACGGCGTAGCAGGAACAACTCCGGTGCGGTGGAGGGTGGCTAAGTTGGAGCGGCAGCGGTGAGGCGCAGGACGGCGTGGTTGAACTGGCTCGAGTACGGACGGCTCGGCCTCGGCTTGAACTACTAGCCGTGGAGGGCGTTGCGGTTGAGGTTGCGGTGGACGATGACGTCGGGGTATCGGCTCCGGCGTGATGGAGGAGGGCGGCGGTTGATGGGTGGAATGGGGTGGCGGACGGAGGACGCCGGGGTTTCGCGGCTGGTGGAGAGGTAGTTTTT